>NC_090646.1:27073178-27408178 GCF_040937935.1 Hyperolius riggenbachi | reverse complement strand
GTCTATCGTAGAGAAAAATCTCTCTCTTATCGAATATGATAAGAGAGAGATCTGTCAGCTGCCCATACACCACAGGTGGATTTCCAATTAATTTCAGCATGAAATCTCTAGGGAATTAGCCTTGTGCACCGCATACATCTGCCTCGCCACTCCAACGCTGTCCCCTAATGTCAATGTCCCCAGGGTGCCCCATGTAAAGAGTATACATAACTTCTCTTACCCACAATGCACTGCTACTAAATATGCAAATTATCCCCTTTCACCCTTGGTAAGCCAAGCAAGCATCCAGAATTACCAATGTATAGCAAGCACATAGCTTTAAATTTTACACAGTCATATCAAACCCACATGTGACAACCTGTTTCAGACTTTCAGTCCTTATCAGTACTTGGCAGGGATTGATATGGCTGTATGAGATAGGGCTTGGACCAGTACAACAGAGTAACCAAGCAGCTCAGGGTGACCCAAACCACTCGGAATGTATAGGGGGATAAAAGGGACCAAAAATACCTCCTACTAAAATAAAAAGAAAGCTTGGTGTAATTTGCCTTCTTAAAACAGAAGAAAATCTGCAATAATTCAGCTATAAGTGAACATTTGTGGTTACCCACAATGCACTGCTACTAAATATGCAAATTATCCCTTTTCACCCTTGGTAAGTCAAGCAAGCATCTAGAACCGCTGGTGTATTAGTGTTGTCCGGATCATGAACGATTCGGATCTTTGATCCGAATCCTTTTTGTGAGTAGAATCATCCGGATCATCACAGTGAACGATTCGGATCACAGTGGAAGAAACAGGAAGCGCAGCGAAGAGTTAGGGATGAAGTGAGAGAGGCAACTCCTCCCAGCTGAGCTCACTGAGGGATCAGGTTACAGGAACCACAGGCAGCAGCTCTTGGTTACAAAGTTAACTCCTTGTCTCACACACCAAATATCACTGCTGGCAATGTGTACTACTACTTACACACCAAATTTCCATATGTGTCAATGGCAGCACAATAGGGTTAAGCCCCGCCCCTTTAACCCCTCTAGGACCTTTAACTATAAATTACTCCCTATTACTCCACCCCCTAGTCTTTTTGTCCTCGCCATTACCTCTCTGGACCTAGGTGTAATGTTATACTCTTACCTACAATATTCCGTACAGGTTAACGCTCTCCTGTATGAAGGCCAGCACTAGTCTAAATGACAGGATTGGCAGTTCTGTTTTGGTCCGGAACACTAACACTAGCCATGAGTTGAGCAATGCTCAGAGATGTTGCCCTTACCTGTGGGCTATGGCTCGGAGGCCGTGTGTGGCTAAATGCCGCTGAAGACAGCGTCCGGTAAGCCTGCTCCATGCTTTGTTTGTTTGTTGCTGACTATCTCGCTGAACTTCCGGTGGCCGGCTGGTCGGGTCGGCGTGCGCTCCATTGTGCGCTCCGGCGCGTGGTGCACGTTAGACCAATGGGATTGCCGTCCTCCGGTCTCCGCCTTCCTCTCTCCCCATTGGCTAGCCTGGTCTGCCCTCCTATTGGCTGGTTGCAAAGCGTGTGTATTTAAGCGTGGCAGTGCAATTCTTTGCTGTCACGCTGATCAGAGGGGAGGAGGAGGCTCTGGAAGCAGACGGATCATGGAGGACTGTAAGTCTTTGTTATGTTAAGCGGATTAATGTTGCTTTGTTTATAGCTTAGCACATATATTAAGAACACTTTACATTACATTGTAGCTGGATCAGAGTACATGGAGCAGGAGACGCTGGGCAGTGACCAAGTTCCTGTAGAGGATGAGATACAAATTGTTAGGTATGAGTATACATTCTACTAATTTAGGGTAAGTTATTAATTTTATAGGAAAAGAGCTAATCTGATTGACATCTGTCTTTCCGATCACGAGAACAGGAAAGAGGCTGGTCACAGGTGCCTAGACAAAGGCAGGACACTGGAGAACATTATTACTATAGAAGGCGTTCGCCCTCAAGATACAGATCACGCTCTAGAGAACGGTCTAGAACACGTGACCGCAGCAGATCACCTAATCGATATAGATCTCATACTACGCATACTTCAAAGAAGAAGTGTTGGGCCTGTGGCAACAATGTGATTCCAGGAAAATTAGTATGCCAGGACTGTTTCTCCAGCATGGCTAGAGAACCGGAACAACCAAAGGATATTTCGAAAATGATTAAAGAAGCGGTCAAAGAGACAATGAGCGAGTATATTGCTAACCTGCCAAAGCCAGCTGCAGGCCAACCTTCAGACCAGCCTGGGCCTTCCCAGGCGTCAGACACAGAACAAGAAAATCCAGAAATCGGCTTTAATTTCAATCTCGTACAGCCATTCATTAATTCGATTTGTGAGGCCATGGAGTGGCAGCAGGATGAGCATACAGAAGAAGAACCGGGCACAAGTCGAAAAGAGTATTTTTCACACCTAAAAAAATCGACCAAACCGTTTCCACTAATCAAACCCATAGGAGATTTATTTAAGGAGGAATGGAAGAAGGTAGATAAGAAAGTCACAGTAACTAACAAATTTAACAAACTATATCCTATGGAGGAAACAAAGCTATCATCACTGAACGACCCTCCAAAAGTGGACGCATCGGTAATGGGTTTAGCAAAACACGTAACATTACTGAAGGAAGATTCAGTAGGCTTTAAAGACCCTCTTGAGAAGAAAATGGATTCGGAGTTGAAGAACAGTTATCTATCAGCAGGGGCAGCCTGTAAGCCGGCTATAGCTCTTACAACAGTTTCTGAGGCATTAAAAACTTGGGTACATAACATAGAGGAAGCAATTAGGTCTGATGCAGACAAAGAAGTTATTATTTCTGCACTGGATGACATAAAGCTAACGGCAGATTTTGTGGGTGAGGCTTTAGTAGATGTGATCAGATGCTTCGCTAGATCAATGCTTCACTCAGTAGTGACAAAACGGGCATTATGGCTGAAGAGCTGGTCAGCCGACCCTTCCTCAAAGCAACCATGGTGCCAAATCCCATACGACGGTAAGACGCTGTTTGGAGCAGAAATGGATACTGCCATTCAACCCGTAACAGGAGGAAGATCCGGTATGATCCCTCAGGACCGTAAAAGTAAAAGGTCAAGCTTCCTACCAAGAAATTCATTCCAACAAAGCCGTTATAGGACTCCAGCTTATAGACCTGGAAGAGAATATAGAAGAATGTGGCAAAGTTCTCAATCAACTCTCCAGAGGCTGAATAAACAAAAGAAAAATCCGCAGACGGCGACGTCTCAAAAGAGTTTTTGATGGTTACTCTGTCCAGACACTACCAGTGGGGGGAAGACTGCAGTCTTTCAGCAGAGTCTGGGCGGAAGAGATCAGGGATCATTGGGTGACGCAGACCGTGACGGAAGGACATCAATGGAAGTTCACAAAGAGACCTCCGGACCTCTTCAAAATAACAAATATACCAAAATCAGATCACAAACGACAAAGTCTAATGAGCTATATACAGGAGTTACTGTCAAAGAATGCAATAGAGGAAGTGCTAGTAGAAGAAAGAGGACGAGGAGTTTACTCTTCCCTATTCTTTGTCAAAAAGAAAACGGGAGACTTACGTCCAGTAATGGACTTCAGAAACCTCAACACATATATAGACCTCAAAAGATTCAAGATGGAGACATTACAAACTATTACCAGAGTAGTCATGGTAGGGGATTGGGCCATATCAGTAGATCTGGAGGACGCCTATCTGCATATACTAATACATCCAGCATTCAGAAAATACCTGAGGTTTGCAGTACTGGAGTCACACCTTCAGTTCCGGTGCTTGCCCTTCGGGATTTGTACAGCTCCGTGCTCCTTCACAAAAGTGCTGGTAGCTCTAGTGAAACATCTAAGATTAAGTGGACTCAGACTACACCACTACTTACACGATCTTCTGTTGTTACACCGACAGTAACAAGACATTCTAGCACACAAACAGATTCTCTTGACAGAATTACGGAGGTTCGGATGGAAAGTGAACATCTCCAAAAGTCAGCTGACCCCATGCAAACAATTCATATTTTTAGGGGCGATGTTTCGAACGGACCAGAATACAATAGGACTCCCACTAGACAAACAGATCAAAATACAAAAATTATCACGAACTATGATTGGTGCCACATCTCTAACAGCAAGGCAATGCCTCAGCTTTCTGGGAACTCTGACTGCAACCATTCCGATGGTAAAGTGGGCACAGTGGCATTGTCGAAGCTGGCAGACTGGATTCCTAACACAATGGAACACCAAAAAGATGGATCAACAAATACTAATATCACCATCCATGAAAAACAGTATCTATTGGTGGACAGAGATGGAAAATCTCAACAAACCTCTACCCTTCCAAATCCATTGTCAGATCATGGTTACCACAGACGCCAGCCAAAGAGTTGGGGGGCGGTGATGCAATCTCACTCCGTTCAAGGCAAGTGGAGCTCCCCACAAATACGTATGCCATCAAACATTCTGGAAATAAGAGCCGCCAGGTTAGCTTTGAACAGCTTCAAGACTCTATTACAAGGCCAAGACGTGATGCTACGTATGGACAATTGCACAGCAGTGTCTTATATCAGGCGTCAGGGGGGAACGAGATCCATGAGGCTACTTCAGGAGGTAGAACCGATTTTCACCTTAGCAGAGAAAACATTCAACACGTTGACAGCAACTTACATTCCAGGGCCGGAGAACTTAAAGGCAGACTTCTTGAGCAGGCGCGACATCGACAACAACGAATGGTGTCTGAACGACGAAATTTTCAAGCAGATATGTCAACAGCTGGGGTATCCCCAATTAGATCTGATGGCGACTGCACGCAACACCCGGTGCAAGAGCTTTATCTCGAGGAAATACACACCAGCAACCCTAGCAATGAATGCTTTGATAGCGGATTGGACATTCGACATAGCTTATGTATTCCCACCGATTCCTCTAATACACAAGTTGCTGATGAGACTCAGCAAAGAGAGAGTCATTCTCATAGCAGTAATTCCTTATTGGCCTAGGAGACCTTGGTTCCCGTTACTGTGGCAGATGAAACTCCAGCAGCCACTAATGCTTCAGACGATTCCAGAATTAATAATGCAGGGCCCAATTTCTCATCCCAATCTGACCAGCTTAAAACTAGCGGCCTGGAAATTGAAAGGCGGAAGTTGGAGACACTAGGATTCTCGAATGAGGTCATAAACACTATACTGAAAGCTAGGAAACCATCTACAAATAATTCCTACCAAAGGATATGGGCAAGATTCGTGGAATTTGCCGGACAGAACAACTTTGATCCTCTGAAACCAGACATTACACAATTACTACAATTCTTACAGACAGGTATGGATAAAGGACTGGGCTTCCATTTAGTGTTGGGCGAACACCTAGATGTTCGGGTTCGAGAACGTTCGCCGAACATCGCCGCGATGTTCGGGTGTTCGCGCCGAACTCCGAACATAATGGAAGTCAATGGGGACCCGAACTTTCGTGCTTTGTAAAGCTTCCTTACATGCTACATACCCCAAATTAGCAGGGTATGTGCACCTTGGGAGTGGGTACAAGAGGAAAAAAAAATATTTGAAAAAGAGCTTATAGTTTTTGAGAAAATTGATTGTAAAGTTTCAAAGGAAAAACTGTCTTTTAAATGCGGAAAATGTCATGTTTCTTTGCACAGGTAACATGCTTTTTGCCGCCATGCAGTCATAAATGTAATATAGATGAGAGGTTCAATAAACAGGGACCGGCAACGCTAACCCAGCAGCAGCACACGTGATGGAACAGGAGGAGGCGCAGGAGGAGAAGGCCACGCTTTGAGACACAACAACCCAGGCCTTGCATGAGGATAAGAAGCGTGCGGATAGCATGCTTTTTACCGCCATGCAGTCATAAATGTAATAAAGATAAGAGGTTCCATAAACAGGGACCGGTAACGCTAACCCAGCAGCAGCAGCAGCACACGTGATGGAACAGGAGGAGGTGCAGGAGGAGAAGGCCACGCTTTGAGACACAACAACCCAGGCCTTGCATGAGGACAAGAAGCGTGCGGATAGCATGATTTTTACCGCCATGCAGTCATAAATGTAATAAAGATAAGAGGTTCCATAAACAGGGACCGGTAACGCTAACCCAGCAGCAGCAGCAGCACACGTGATGGAACAGGAGCAGGCGCAGGAGGAGAAGGCCACGCTTTGAAACACAACAACCCAAACCTTGCATGAGGACAAAAAGCGTGCGGATATAGCAGCAATGCTTTTTGCCGCCATGCAGTCATAAATGTAATACAGATGAGAGGTTCAATAAACAGGGACCGGAAACGCTAAACCATCCCAGATGTTCATTGGTCATGTTACTTGGTTGGGGTCCTGGAGTGTTGCGTAGTCGTTTCCAATCCAGGATTGATTCATTTTAATTTGAGTCAGACGGTCTGCATTTTCTGTGGAGAGGCGGATACGCCGATCTGTGACGATGCCTCTGGCAGCACTGAAACAGCGTTCCGACATAACGCTGGCTGCCGGGCAAGCCAGCACCTCTATTGCGTACATTGCCAGTTCGTGCCAGGTGTCTAGCTTCGATACCCAATAGTTGAAGGGTGCAGATGGATTGTTAGACACAGCTACGCCATCTGACATGTAGTCCTTGACCATCTTCTCCAGGCGATCGGTGTTGGAGGTGGATCTGCACACTTGCTGTTCAGTGGGCTGCTGCTGCATGGGTGTCAGAAAATTTTCCCACTCCAAGGACACTGCCGATACCATTCCCTTTTGGGCACTAGCTGCGGCTTGTGTTGTTTGCTGCCTTCCTGGTCGTCCTGGGTTTGCGGAAGTCAGTCTGTCGGCGTACAACTGGCTAGAGGAGGGGGAGGATGTCAATCTCCTCTCTAAAGTCTCCATAAGGGCCTGCTGGTATTCTTCCATTTTGACCTGTCTGACTCTTTCTTCAAGCAGTTTTGGAACATTGTGTTTGTACCGTGGATCCAGAAGGGTATAAACCCAGTAATTGGTGTTGTCCAGAATGCGCACAATGCGTGGGTCGCGTTCAATGCAGTCTAGCATGAATTGAGCCATGTGTGCCAGAGTCCTACCAGAATCCTCATCATCCTCTTGTGAGCGTTGTGATAGTTGTTGTGATGCATCATAGTCGTCACCTTCTTCCTGGTCTGCTTCTGCTGACCATTCGCGCTTAATTGTGGAAGTCCAACGTGCACCGCTCTGGCCCTCGTCAGTGGTGGCATGAAATTCCTGCTCCAACTCCAGCTGTTCCTCCTCCTCTTCTTCGTCATAGCTGCTGGGGCCAGCGTTTCCTGAGGCGGATGGCCTGATGTTGGTACCATCACGCTGATCGTTTTCTCCTTCAGATTCCCCCAGTTGCATCATGACAGCTGTTTCCTTGATTTTCAACATTGACCTCTTCAGTAAACACAGCAGTGGTATGGTAATGCTGACTGAAGAGTTGTCACTGCTCACAAGCAACGTGGATTGCTCAAAATTTTGGAGGACTTGGCAGAGGTCCAACATGTTGGCCCAATCGGATCCACAGAAGCTTGGCAGCTGTCCGGATGCGCCTCGGTACTGCGCCGTCATGTACTGGACCACTGCACTCTTCTGCTCGCAAAATCGGGCTAGCATGTGCAGCGTAGAATTCCAGCGTGTAGGGACATCACACAGCAAGCGATGGTGGGGGAGATTGAAGCGCTCCTGCATCTTGGCGAGTGCCCCGAAGCAGTACTTGAATTTCTACAATGTTTGGCCACTCGTCGCACCTTCAACAGAAGATCGGCCACGCCTGGGTATGTCCTCAGGAACCGCTGAACTACTAGGTTCATCACGTGCGCCAGGCAAGGGATGTGTGTCAGCTTAGCCAACCTTAAAGCGCGAATGAGATTACTCCCATTATCACACACAACCATGCCCGGTTTCAGGTCCAGCGGTGCCAGCCACAAATCCGTCTGTTCCTTTATTCCCCTCCAAATTTCCTCCCCTGTGTGCTGCTTATCCCCAAGGCAGATCAGCTTCAGCAACGCTTGCTGACGCATGCCAACAGCTGTGCTGCACTGCTTCCACGATCCTACTGCTGCTGGTGCTGGGTTCGCGTTTTCGGATGAGGTACAGCTTTGAGATGCGTTGGAGGAGAAGGAGTCAGAGAGGTAGGTGCTGCTGTTGTTATCCAGTGGGAGGGACGGCGGTGCAGCTGTTTGCGGCGTGGGCAACACCCGCGCCGTAGCAGGTGAGGAATCGCTGCCAGGCTCCACAAGGTTCACCCAGTGCGCGGTAAGGGAGATGTATCGACCCTGGCCGAACGCACTCGTCCAGGTGTCAGTGGTGAGGTGAACCTTGCAGGCAACGGCATTCTTCAAGCTTCGGGTTAATTTGCTGACCACGTGCTCATGCAACTCAGGCACTGCAGAGCGTGCAAAGTGGTAGCGGCTGGGAACCACGTAACGTGGGATGGCCACTGACATCATGCCCTTGAAGCTGTTTGTCTCCACCACTCGATATGGCAGCATTTCGCAGGCCAGAAGCTTGGCTATGCTGGCTGTTACTGCCACGGCCCGGGGGTCATTTGCTGGCAATTTCCTCTTGCGCTCAAACATCTCCGAGACAGACAACTGAACCATAGGGCTGCACACTGAAGGGCTGTTGGTTGTTGTGTTTGATGAAGACTGGGAGACCTCAAGAGCACTACTCCGGAAAGTGACAGTGTCAGCGTCGTCTGATGTTTGTGAATGTTGTGAACCACGCAATGGCTGGGCTACTGCTGCTGCTGAGGCGGGTATGGTGGTGAGTCTGCTGAACCCAAGGGAGGCAGTGTTGCTGGTACCCTGTCCTGTCGAGTTTGCCCACAGAGTGGGATGTTTGGATAGCATGTGGCGGCTCATGCTGGTGGTGGAGAGGTTGTTAATACTTTTCCCCCTGCTTAGGCGGGTCTTGCACACCTTGCAAATCGCCATTGTAACATCCTCAGTGCAGTCTTCAAAGAAAGCCCAGACTTTGGAGCACCTGCCTTGCTGGCGATTTCTGTTTGCGCCTCTTTTGCCTCTCACTTGAACTTCCACGCTTGTGGTGCCTGAAATTGCGCGCCGCCTACCTTGTGGCACAAGGCGATCTCGTGCAGCAGTGGGTTCTTCAACAGACTCATCTGTGCTGCTGCTACGACGGCGATGTTCTCGTTCACAAACAAAATCTGGGTCTATGTCCACATTGTCCATACCCTCCTCTTCCATCTCCTCAAACTCGTCATATGTCATTGTGGGGGGCCGCTGCCGTGGAGTAGAGCTCCCCAGAACAACCTCTGCGCAGCTCACTCCAACGTCGTCTTCCAGAGCTTCTCGGCCGACCTCCTGCAATTGCAACCCCTCCTGCCCAACTTGCTCTGGGATTTGAGTTTCAAAGTCCTCGGACTCGCCTTGTTGTATTTCAGTGCCCGGTGCATTTCCCACAGTTAATGGTTGTGAATCCGGGCACAACATTTCTGGCTGTTCCTCCATTGACCTTTCAAAGGTGGAAGTTTGTTGGCCTGGGAATAGCTCCTGCGAATACCCCATTGTGTCCTGAGGTAATTCATCGGACTGGTTATCTGGCAGTTGTGTGCGTGGTGTCGCTGCCGGTTGTGTCAGCTTTGTGCCCACTGGCTCCTTGTAACTGGCTGAGGACTCGGACCTCGTGCGTGATGTGCTGGTGCTGCTTAACCCACTGCTGGATGCTTGAGAGGTCATCCAAGTAATTATCTGGTCCTGTTCTTTTGGATCTGTGAGGGTTGTTGTCCTGGACAACATGGGCGGTATTGAGTGGGTTTTCTTGGGTGCTCCCCTGTGGCCTGTACGTGAACCGTCAGGGGAAACACCTCTTCCCTTGCCCCTTCCTCTTTCACCGGATTTCTTCCTCATTTCACTTATCCTTAAAGTACACGCTGACTGGCAGCAGTACAGTGGCAGTACAGAAATGCTATACAGTGGTGGGTGAGCGGTGTACCACTATTGCCAGCAGCGACACAGAGCACAATGCTATACAGTGGCGGGTGAGCGGTGTACTACTGTTCCCAGCAGACACAGAGTGGCAGTACACACAATGCTATATAGTCTGGCTGAGCGGTGTACACAGAGTGGCAGTAAACAATGCTATATAGTCTGGCTGAGCGGTGTACACAGAGTGGCAGTACACACAATGCTATATAGTCTGGCTGAGCCGTGTACACACAGTGGCAGTAAACAATGCTATATAGTCTGGCTGAGCCGTGTACACAGAGTGGCAGTAAACACAATGCTATATAGACTGGCTGAGCGGTGTACACACAGTGGCAGTACACACAATGCTATATAGTCTGGCTGAGCGGTGTACACAGAGTGGCAGTACACACAATGCTATATAGTCTGGCTGAGCGGTGTACACAGAGTGTCAGTAAACACAATGCTATATAGTCTGGCTGAGCGGTGTACACAGAGTGGCAATAAACACAATGCTATATAGTCTGGCTGAGCGGTGTACACACAGTGGCAGTACACACAATGCTATATAGTCTGGCTGAGCGGTGTACACAGAGTGGCAGTACACACAATGCTATATAGTCTGGCTGAGCGGTGTACACAGAGTGGCAGTACACACAATGCTATATAGTCTGGCTGAGCCGTGTACACACAGTGGCAGTAAACAATGCTATATAGTCTGGCTGAGCCGTGTACACAGAGTGGCAGTAAACACAATGCTATATAGTCTGGCTGAGCGGTGTACACACAGTGGCAGTACACACAATGCTATATAGTCTGGCTGAGCGGTGTACACAGAGTGGCAGTACACACAATGCTATATAGTCTGGCTGAGCGGTGTACACAGAGTGGCAGTACACACAATGCTATATAGTCTGGCTGAGCCGTGTACACACAGTGGCAGTAAACAATGCTATATAGTCTGGCTGAGCCGTGTACACAGAGTGGCAGTAAACACAATGCTATATAGTCTGGCTGAGCGGTGTACACACAGTGGCAGTACACACAATGCTATATAGTCTGGCTGAGCGGTGTACACAGAGTGGCAGTACACACAATGCTATATAATCTGGCTGAGCGGTGTACACAGAGTGGCAGTAAACAATGCTATATAGTCTGTCTGAGCGGTGTACACAGAGTGGCAGTACACACAATGCTATATAGTCTGGCTGAGCCGTGTACACACAGTGGCAGTAAACAATGCTATATAGTCTGGCTGAGCCGTGTACACACAGTGGCAGTAAACAATGCTATATAGTCTGGCTGAGCGGTGTACACACAGTGGCAGTACACACAATGCTATATAGTCTGGCTGAGCGGTGTACACAGAGTGGCAGTACACACAATGCTATATAGTCTGGCTGAGCGGTGTACACAGAGTGGCAGTAAACAATGCTATATAGTCTGGCTGAGCGGTGTACACAGAGTGGCAGTAAACAATGCTATATAGTCTGGCTGAGCGGTGTACACAGAGTGGCAGTACACACAATGCTATATAGTCTGGCTGAGCCGTGTACACAGAGTGGCAGTAAACAATGCTATATATAGCGTGGCTGAGCGAGGTACACAGTGGCAGTACACACAATGCTATATAGTGTGGCTGAGCGAGCGGTGTACTACTGTTCCCAGCAGCGACACACAATGACTGGGGGGACCCTGGCTAGCGTGGCTGGAGCGCGAACTACCCTGCCTGCCTACCCAAAGCTAAACCCACAGACAAATGGCGGAGATATGACGTGGTTCGGGTATTTATTTACCCGAACCACGTGACCGTTCGGCCAATCAGAGCGCGTTCGGGCCGAACCACGTGACCCGTTCGGCCAATCAGAGCGCGTTCGGGGTCCGAACCACGTGACCCGTTCGGCCAATCACAGTGCTAGCCGAACGTTCGGGGAACGATCGGCCATGCGCTCTTATTTCGGCCATGTGGCCGAACGGTTTGGCCGAGCACCATCAGGTGTTCGGCCGAACTCGAACATCACCCGAACAGGGTGATGTTCTGCAGAACCCGAACAGTGGCGAACACTGTTCGCCCAACACTACTTCCATTCACTCAAAGTCCAAGTATCAGCAATCTCAGCATTAACGGACAAAAGGTGGGCATTACATCCACTAGTGGTTCAGTTTATAAGAGGCGTGATGAAACAAAGACCCCCCCCCCCCGGAAAGCTATATTCCCGAAGTAGGACCTACCACTAGTCCTTAATAGCCTGTCAAAACCACCATACTCACCTACTGAAAGCTGTACATTGGTGCAATTAACACACAAAGCTGTATTCTTAATTGCAATGTCATCTGCAAGAAGAATTTCTGAGATTCAAGCACTAGGTTTGCAGGAGCCATTCTTAACCTTTTTCCCAGACAGAGTAATACTCAGACCAATCCAGCATTTTATTCCCAAGGTGTCGTCTCTCTTTCACTTTAATCCAGAATGGACATTACCCACACTGATGGGGGATCAAGAAGTTATTCCTCATCCCTTGGATGTAGGGGATGTCTTGAAAAATTATGTTCAACAGACCAGGGACTTGAGACAAACGGAGAGACTGTTTATTATTCCCTCGGGGTACAGGGAGGAACAGCCTGCATCCTCAAGAACAATAGCTAACTGGATTGTATCAGTCATTCAGAATGCTTACAGGTCTAATAAAATGACTCCTCCACAGCAGATATCGGCACACTCCACCAGGGGTGTGGCGGCATCATGGGCTGCGTACACTAAAGTTTCAGCAGAAAAAGTATGTCAGGCGGCCAGTTGGTCGTCTGTCAATACTTTCATGAGACATTACAGGGTTGACCCTGCAGCCAACTCTACTAAGCAATTTGGTCAAAATGTATTAAGTGTGCATTATTGAGTGTGTATGAATAAATTGTTCAGCATTACACCTCATCCCTCCCTGTATCTTTCTTGCTAGTTAACTCCCTATTGTGCTGCCATTGACACATATGGAAAACGGAAAATTGAATACTTACCTGCCGGTAATTTTCCTTTCCAGATGTGTCCATGGCAGCACAACGCTCCCACCCTAGATTTGGTAATGCCGAGTTAAAGACTAGGGGGTGGAGTAATAGGGAGTAATTTATAGTTAAAGGTCCTAGAGGGGTTAAAGGGGCGGGGCTTAACCCTATTGTGCTGCCATGGACACATCTGGAAAGGAAAATTACCGGCAGGTAAGTATTCAATTTTCCGTTATCGCTGCTGGCAATGTGTACTACTACTCACACACCAAATATCACTGCTGGCAATGTGTACTACTACTCACACACCAAATATCACTGCTGGCAATGTGTACTACTACTCACACACCAAATATCACTGCTGGCAAAGTGTACTACTACTCACACACCAAATATCACTGCTGGCAATGTGTACTACTACTCACACACCAAATATCACTGCTGGCAATGTGTACTACTACTACACACCAAATATCACTGCTGGCAATGTGTACTACTACTCACACACCAAATATCACTGCTGGCAATGTGTATTACTACTCACACACCAAATATCACTGCTGGCAATGTGTACTACTACTCACACACCAAATATCACTGCTGGCAATGTGTATTACTACTCACACACCAAATATCACTGCTGGCAATGTGTACTACTACTCACACACCAAATATCACTGCTGGCAATGTGTACTACTACTCACACACCAAATATCATTGCTGGCATTGTGTACTACTACTCACACACCAAATATCACTGCTGGCAATGTGTACTACTACTCACACACCAAATATCATTGCTGGCAATGTGTACTACTACTCACACACCAAATATCACTGCTGGCAATGTGTACTACTACTCACACACCAAATATCATTGCTGGCAATATGCACTACTACTCACACACCAAATATCATTGCTGGCAATGTGCACTACTACTCACACACCCACTATCAGGCCCAGTGCACACCACAAACGCTAGCAGATCTGCAAAATGCTAGCGTTTTTTGGAGCAGATTTTCAGAGCAATTCTAGGCATGTTTAGAGACATTTTCTAAACATGCCTAGCGGTTTTAGGAGCGTTTTCGGGTAGCAGATTACACATATTGTTACGGGCCAGTCCACACCTATAATTGCAAGCCTTTGCGGGAGTGATTTTCCCGCAATTAACGCGGAAAAATCACTGGACACTGTGGCGGTTTTGGAGCGATCGCGATTAGCGTGCTATGCACGCTAATCACAATCGCTAAACGCAAATCGCCGGCAAACTGCTGCATGAAACATGTTTGCAGTTATCGCTAACTGCAAACGCGGCAGTGAGAACACTGCCATTTGCAACAATGTGTAGCAATTTTTACTAAACCGCTAGTGGTTTGCCATGAGTGGCTTTTGCATATAACATATATCTTTACATTTTACACAGTCATATCAAACCCACATGTGACAGCCTATTTCAGACTTTTGGTTCTTATCAGTACATAGCAGGGATTGATAAGGCTGTATGAGATAGGGCTTGGACCAGTACAACAGAGTAACCAAGCAGCTCAGGGTGACCCAAACCACTCGGAATGTATAGGGGGATAAAAGGGACCAAAAAGCCCTCCTACTAAAAAAAAGCAAAGCTTGGTGTAATTTGCCTTCTTAAAATAGAAACAAATCTGCAAGAATTCAGCTATAAGTGAACATTTGTGGTTACCCACAATGCACTGCTACTGAATATGCAAATTATCCCTCTTTGCCCTTGGTTTGATATGGCACTACTTCTTCTTGCTTGGACCAGCCCCTTCTCCTTGCTTGGACCGGCCCTGGGGGCAGGGTGCTACTTCTTCTTCTTGTTTGAAGGTTGAGGCACTTGGTCTATTATATATATAGATTATTATTATTCATTGTATTTATAAAGCACCAACATATTATGCAGCGCTGGACACTAGTTTAGGTTACAGACAATATTTAGGGGTCACATACAGCAATATGACAATACAGGAATACAAGAAAACCAGATCACACAGCACAGTATGAGTACAAGGTCATGCTTAGTCAGTCACTGGATGGGAGCATGGAGATTAGGCAAGTTAGGTTCACTCAAATGCATAGCATGAGTGCACAGTAATGGAGGTGCATGATCAGGTAGGACACAGAAGGAGGAGGACCCTGCCCAAAGGCTTACAATCTAGAGGGAGAGGTAGTGACACGAGAGGTAGGGGACCAGAGTACAGCTGTGGGTTTAGAGCAATTGTGAGGGGTGGTAGGCCAGAGTGAGAAGGTGAGTTTTGAGGGCCTTCTTGAAGCTGTTGAAGGAGGGGGCTTCCCTAATGGGTGGAGGTAGGGAGTTCCATAGTGTTGGAGCAGCTCTTGAGAAGTCCTGGAGGCGTGCATGGGAATGGGTGATGCGGGGGACGGTCAGGCGAAGTTCATTGGAGGAGCGGAGTGAGCGACTTGGTGTGTATCTCTGAGTGAAATCAGAAATGTAGGTTGGACAGGTTTTGTGGACGGATTTGTAGGTCAGACACAATATCTTGAATCTGATTCTGGACTGGATAGGAAGCCAGTGGAGGGATTCACGGAGGGGAGCCGCCCTGGTGGAGCGATGGGAGGAGTGGATAATTCTGGCTGCCGCATTCATGATGGACTGCAGTGGGGCTATTCGGGTCATAGGGAGACCAGACAGAAGGGCATTGCAGTAGTCGAGGCGGGAGATTATGAGGGCATGGGTGAGGAGTTTGGTGGTGGCAGAGGTCAGGAAAGGGTGAAACTTACAGATGTTATGAAGGTGGAAGTTGCAGGACTTTGTGAGGTTTTGGATGTGGGGAGTGAAGGAGAGTGCGGAGTCCAGGGTGACACCCAGACAGCGGGCTTGAGAGGTAGGGAGAATGGTAGTGTGGTTAAGAGTGACCTGCACATCTGGGAGGTCCAGGGATGACCGGGGTGGGAAGATCATAAATTCCGTTTTGTCTAGATTTAGTTTCAGGAACCTAGCGGACATCCAGGAGGAGATGGCAGATAGGCAGGAGGAGACCTTGTCCATGGTAGTAGTGGATATGTCAGGGGTGTGGAGGTAGATTTGGGTGTCATCTGCATACAGATGATAGTTAAAACCCATGGAGGAGATAACCTTGCCTATGGAGGATGTGTATAGGGAGAACAGCAGGGGGCCAAGGACCGAACCTTGGGGACTCCCACTGAGAGGTGGTTGGGGGTGGACGAGGACCCATTGAAGGAGGTCGTGAAGGAGTGGTTGGAGAGGTGGGATGAAAGCCAGGTCAGGGGGAGATTGTGAATGCCCATGGACTGGAGGGACTGGAGGAGTAGGGGGTGATATACTGTATCAAAAGCTGCTGAAAGGTCAAGGAGGAGGAGAATGGAGTATTTACCTTCAGCTTTAGCTAAGGCAAGGTCATTGACCACTTTGGTAAGAGCAGTTTCGGTTGAGTGGGCAGGCCGAAATCCAGATTTCAGTGGGTCTAGTAGTGAGTTGGCATTAAGATACTGGGTCAGGCGTTTGTGAACCAGACGCTCAAGGAGTTTTGAGGCAAAGGGGAGGAGGGAGATCGGGCGGTAGTTGGAGGGTAGCGCGGGGTCGAGGGAGAGTTTCTTGAGCAGGGGCAGTACTGTGGCCTGCTTGAAGTCTGAGGGGAAGGTGCCTGTGGATAGGGAGAGGTTAAACAGGGTAGTGAGGACTGGGGCCAAATCCATGAATCTTGCATCTTGCAGCAGGTGTGATCAAGAATGCAACCAATTTTCGTCCCGAAATTGGTCACATTGCTGGTCAGGCATGCACTTGGCAGCACCAATTTTCATCCAATTTGATTATAATAATCAAATTGGATGGTCGATCAGTCGCCAAGTAGCCTGAGGTATGGCCACCTTTAGGGCTGATTCACCCTACAAGAGCTTTTTAAGCACTAGAGATTTTAAAAGCTCTTGCTAATGCAATGCCTTGGGGGATTTTTTACAAAATTACATTGCTCCAGTGTTAACACTTACATAGGATAACATTAGCAAGAGTTTTAACCACTTCACCACTGAGGGGTTTTACCCCTTGAGCACCAGAGCAATTTTCACCTTCCAGCGCTCCTTCCATTCATTCGACTAAAACTTTATTATTACTTATCGCAATAAAATGAACTATATCTTGTTTTTCTTGCCACCAATTAGGCTTTATTTAGGTGGGGCATTATTCCAACAATTATTTTATTCTAAATGTGTTTTAATGGGAAAATAGGAAAACATGTGGGAAAAAAAATCATTATTTTTCAGTTTTTGGCCATTATAGTTTTTAAATAATGCATGCTATTGTAATGAAAACCCATGAAATGTATTTGACCATTTGTCCCGGCTATTACATTGTTTAAATTATGTCCCTATCATGATGTTTGGCGCCAATGTTTTAATTGGAAGTAAAGGTGCATTTTTTTCAGTTTTGCATCCATCCCTAATTACAAGCCCATAGTTTATAAAGTAACAGTGTTATACCCTCTTGACATAAATATTTAAAGAGTTCAGTCCCTAAGGTAACTATTTATGTAATTTTTTTTATTGTAATTTTTTTTTTTATTACAAAAAAAAAAAAATTGGGCGGAGTGATGATAATGAGTTAATTTACAATGTAAAACTATGTATTTGTATATGAAAAATGCTTTTGGGTGTAGTTTTACTATTTGGCCACAAGATGGCCACAATAACTTTTTGTGAATGCGTCCTGTAAGCGTCGGAAGTAACCTTACAGGAAGTGCAATGAGGCTGGGAAACTTTTCTTTTCTCATAATGATCGTGCTGTTTCTCATAGAAGCAGCCGATAATTGCTGGGGGGCTGAGATCAACGAACGGGAAAGTTTTTTCCCGTTCATTGATCTCTGGGCGAGCGGCCGGTGGCATGCACGAGTGCGGGAGCGTGTGCACAAGCGAGCAGGAGCGCAGACAGAAGCGGTAGCAGCGGGGGTGTGTATATCTACGCTCCTGGTGGGGAAAGGGTGTTAAAAGGAGTGTAGATATATGCACCTGTGGTGGTAAAGTGGTTAAAATCACAAAGCATTTAGAAAAGCTCTTGTAAAGTAAACAAGCCCTTAGTGTCCTCTGGAGTCTGGATAACCTCTGTGTTTTTGCTGTCAGCCCAATTAAAGTCTGTGACCTGGATGGAGTGATCACTATGGTGCTTGTGTTGCCCTGGCCATGACCCTCTTTGATCGTGCTCCCATAGCCAGAAGTTTTCTGGGCATACCCAGTTCATAAAGATTTGTAACTGCACATGTGTGGAATGCCCTCAGAAGGAACAAGCCTCACAAGGGGCAAACCCAGGATTTTTAAGGGGGGGATTCCTGAAAGGTCTCCCTCAGCCAAGCACAATACAATATAATAATATGGTAGGACATCATGCTGGGTACACACAATACAATTCCCCATCCGACTGACAGGATCTGACAATTATTTCCAGCATGTCTGATCTGCTCCCGATCAACAATGGGATCGATCAAGATCAGTTTAGATACAGATAATAATGAGGACAGCTGAGCTGACATTGATAAAGGGGAAAGTGAAACATTCACACAGCAGGGCACAGGGCGGTGCTTATACCTGACTCTATTAAGTTCTCCAGAGCTATTCCATGCTCTGTAAACACGCTGCTGCGCCATGCTCTGTACACACACTGCTGCTGTATGCTCTGTACACACGCTGCTGCTCCATGCTCTGTACACACGCTGCTGCTCCATGCTCTGTACACACATTGGTGCTCCATGCTCTGTACACATGCTGCTGCTACATCCAAAGTCAACTGTAGCAGGGAAAGAAAGAGGACAGTGTTGTGAGCTGCAGGTTGCCTGCAGATATTCTGGTGTCTCAACTTGCACCTGTCCCCAAATACTGCACAAGCCCTGCTCTGAGGGGGGATTCTGGGCAGCTGTAATCCCCCCCCCCCTGTGTTTGCCTATGCCTCAGATAAGTAAAAGTCAATGTTACCCCCCACTGAGTACATGGTGTCATAGTGCCAGTTAGCAAGGAGAGCCGAATGATGGCTTTTCCTGCAACAGTTAAACTCGGGGTGGTGTTATACTCTATTCCCCTTATGAGTTGTCGCAACTCAGAGGGGGGTGTCATTTGGGGTCTGGCAGCAGCCAGAGCCCCGAATTACCTATACGCAGGGCGCGCAGCATAGCATTGCTACTATGATAGTGCCCAGCTTCGGTGCACCGCACTCAGCGCCGCACGCCGAAATAACCTGATTTGCCCCCCACTTCAGCTTACCTTAAGGCTGCTTCCACACAGGGACGTTACAGGCGCACATTAGTGCAGCCGGCAACGCTCCCCAACTCACAGCAATACAAAGTCAATGGGGCTGTTCACACTGCCCACGTTGCGTTACATGTAACGCTGCACGTTCTTCAGAACGTGCAGCATACTATAGCGTTTCAGCGGCTTAAGCTGCGTTAGACTGTTTGCACATGCTCAGTGTTGGGGCGGAGAGGTGGCGGGGAGAGGCCGCTACGTAGCAGCGCACATGGCTACTCAATATGCAGTGCACTGGTGGCCGCTGATTGGCTGGCGGTACCACGTGATGCGTGAGTGTTTCACTCCGCATCACGTGGTCCCGCCGGCCAATCAGTGCCACTCTCACTACCCTAATGTGGAAAGAGCCGCTTAACGTAGCTCACTCAACGTCCTCTACCAACACCGGCAGGCGTTGCGTTAGGGGACGTTATGCGACCATAACGTCCACTATAATGCAACGTCCCGGTGTGTAACTAGCCTTAAAGGAAACTAGAGTACCTTTCACACTTAGGCTGAACGCACACTTCTCTGTGCAGAAAACCTTGAGTTTTTTGCTTTGTTTCTGCATTTTTCTGTGCATTCTCCAATTTTGGTTGTACATTTTCCAATTTTGTGTTTTTTCAATATTCTCTCAACAGACAAAAATACTGTATTAGATTATTAAAAACACATGCAAAATGCTTGCGTTTGTTTTCCCCCATAGGTAAGCATTGTATGCAATTCACATACAGTAATCAAAAATAAACACCAAGTTGTGTGTTTTAAAACACCACACTGGAAATGCAGAAATATGTGTTTTCATTTGCGGCCCATAGACTTCTGTTATATGTGATATTGCATGCTCTTTACACCCTCCAAAAAAATGCACACAATTCTGCAAAATGTGATCCCAGCCTAAAAGTGGAAAAGTAGCAGATGAAGATTATGTTGATTATTATTATTATTATTATTATTATTATCATTGAAACCGGTCTCAAGACTGTACAAAACAAACAAAACATTTCCATACTGTAGGTTGTCAAGCATGCATTTTATTTTAAATATATGGACAATATTTTGACCCACATGCATCAGTCACTGCCTAGCTAGCTTTGCCTCCATACAAACTTATTTTTGTGTTTAAGTCAGATCTACATAAAATGATGTAACACTTTGGAAAAAATATACAACTTAGAAGCCCAACACTTGATGCAACAATAGCAAACACCTGCACAGCCACCATGTACTTCCCTCTGGTGCTCAGATAGGCCGGGATCATGGCAATCCAGACACTGCAGAACACCAGCATGCTGAACGTGATGTACTTGGCTTCATTAAAGCTGTCCGGTAATGTCCTGGCTAAAAATGCTATCATAAAACTTACAGCTGCAAGAATTCCTAAATATCCCAGGACAGAGTAAAACCCAATAACTGATCCTTCATTGCACTGAATGACAATTTTTTCCTGATATGAATGAGTGTCTCGCTCCTGGAAGGGAGGACACACCGACAGCCAAGTGGCACAAATTATACCTTGCAACAATGAACATAGAAACACTATAGAAGAAGATAATTTGGTGCCCAACCACTTTTTCCAGGAACTCCCAGGTTTGGTAGCTTTAAAAGCAATGCAAACCATGATACTTTTAGCAAGCAGAGAAGAGATGGCTGCTGAGAAGATGACACCAAAAGACGTCACACGTAGCATGCAGGTTACATCTACTGGAGGACCGAGGAACAAGAAGACACAGAGGAAGCTCAGCATGATGGAGACCAGGAGAAGATAGCTCAGGTTCCTGTTATTGGCTTTAACTATGGGAGTGTCCTGGTAACGAGCAAACACTGCCAATGTTAAACCAGTGAGAAGGCAACATAGCATGGAGATGCAAGCACATGCAGCAGCGATTCCATCATCCGTGTAGGAGAGAAACTCCTCCAGTTTTGGAATGCAGCGATTCATCTCCTCATTTGGCCATTTTTCATCAGGACATTGCAAGCAGTTCTCACTGTCTGCAAGGATAAACACAAAGACATTAGAGATGGGCCGAACGTCACATTTTGAGTTCACAAACTTCGAACTCGAATCTCAATTAAAAATTTGAGAACAGTCGAACCGCACTAATCTCCATAGACTTCAATGGGCAGGCGAATTCTAAAACTCACAGGGACTGTTTCTGGCCACGAAAGTGATATAAAAGTTGTTTCAAGGGGCCTAACATCTGGACTGTGGCATGCCGGAGTGGGATCCACGGCAAAGTCCTACCAAAAATTACGTAGTTGACACAGAGTCATGTTTTAATTGCTAAAGGGCAGAAATCACATTACATGCCTACATTTGAGGAATAAAGTGCTGCTTTAAATGTCCGGCGTGTGTACACATGGATCAGGTAGTGTAAGGGCTATGCCCTCTTCACACTGACAGACCAAACACCACATTTACTGAGATTGAGCGCTAAAAGGTCTGTAAGGCCCTAAGGTGTGTGTGGTGCTGCATGTGTGCTCAACTGAACGGACCAGCGCTGCGTGTAGCAGAAGCCAGGATGGGAAATTGTTAATGGAACTTTATGATGGTACCAAGCAGACTGGCTCAGTGTACAGTCTATTTTTTTATTTTGGTGTAGCACAGGCCAGCCAATGTTGTGGCCTATACATCTTTACGACTTTGCCAACCACTTCACCACTAAAATTGCAATAATACACAATGAAATTTCCCTCTTCCATCCCTCCCTTCCCAACGTCTCTCGGGTTGTCCCCTTGCCTTTCCTCTTAGCTGCTCCCCTGTCTCATCCACCCCTCGCTGCTTTTGCTCTTGCCAGTTGCCACCATTGATGAAGTCAGCCTGCTACTAGCGGCTTCCCCACCCATCTCCTCCCCTGTGATCCTGTACCCCCTTCGCCCCCACTTCCCTGACTTGGCTCCAGTCCTCACCTTCTTGTTCAACCTTTCCCTTTCCACAGGCACCTCCCCAAAGTCTTCAAACAGGCCACTGTACTTCCCCTGCTAAAAAAACCCTCACTCGACCCATCCCTACCCATAAACTACCGCCCTATCTCCCTCCCTCCCTATGCCTCTAAACTCCTTGAACACCTAGTCAACCAACGCATTACCAAACACATCAACACCAATACCCTACTTGACCCCCTACAGTCTGAATTCCGACCTGCACACTCAACTGAAACAGCCCTCGCCAAGGTAGTCAATGACCTTACCCTTGCCAGGACCAAAGGAAGTTATTCCATCCTGCTCCTCCATGACCTTTCCGCAGCATTTAAAACTGTAGACCACCCCCTCCTCCTCTAATTACTACAGTCCATGGGCATCCATGGTCTTACCTTGGCCTGGATCTCCTCCTACCTATCTAATCGCTCCTTCACAACTTCCTTCATTGGATCCTCCTCAACCCCTGCCCCCTTCTCATTCGGGGTCCCCCAGGGCTCTGTTATGGGCCCCCTTCTATTCTCCATATACACTTCCTCAATTGGCAAGCTCATCTCCTCCCTGGGCTTCAAATACCACCTTTATGTTGATGATGACACTCAGATTTAACTCCATACCCCTGATCTCTCATCCACCACCATAAACAAGGTCTCCTCATATCTCTCAACAATTTCCTCCTGGATGTCAGCTAGGTTCCTGATCTTTCCACCCCATGCTGCTGCACCCCTCCCAGATTTCCACCTCACAATTCACAACACAACTAATCGCCCTACCTCCCAGGCCTGCTGTCTGGGTGTCACCTTGGACTCTGACCTCTCCTTCATCCCCCACATCCAAAACATCACCAGGGCCTGCAATTTCCACCTCCGTAATATCTCCAAGATTCACCACTTCTTAACCCCGGACATGACCAAACTACTCATCCATGCCCTCATCATGTCCCGCCTTGATTGCTGTAACTTCCTCCTTTCTGGCCTCCCCTTGAAACGCACTGCCTCTTCAATCAGTGATGAATGCGGCTGCAAGACTCATCCATTCTTCTAGCCGCTCCGCATCCACATCTCCCCTCTGTAAATCTCTGCACTGGCTCCCTATCCGTTTCAGGATAAGTTTCAAGATTCTATGCCTGGCGTATAAATCTGTGCACAAAACCTGCCCTACGTACATCTCAGAGCTTGTTCACAGGTATATACCAGGTCGTCTTTTCCGATCCTCCAATGACCTTCGCCTCACCACCCAT
Source organism: Hyperolius riggenbachi (assembly GCF_040937935.1). Taxonomy (NCBI): domain Eukaryota; kingdom Metazoa; phylum Chordata; class Amphibia; order Anura; family Hyperoliidae; genus Hyperolius; species Hyperolius riggenbachi. The sequence goes on along the minus strand of NC_090646.1, from coordinate 27,384,846 downwards.
GCATTTCTCACTCCCATGCCCGCCTGCAGGATTTCTCAAGAGCTGCCCCCACCCTCTGGAACGCGCTTCCACCGCCGATCAGACTTGCTCCCTTCTTCAACACATTCAAGCAAGCCCTCAAAACCCACCTCTTTAAGATGACCCACCCACCTCCTACCACACAGTAACTCTCTACTGAATATTTATTTCACAGCCCTACGTAGTGTTTCCACCCCACCCCTTTAGATTATAAGCCTTTGGCACGGTCCTCCTTTCCCTAGTGTGCTCCTGTCCTATGACAGCCTGTACTTGTATTACTGGGCCTACCTAACCAGCTCATATTGCATGATCATGTATTTTGTACAATTTGCCTTGTATAACTTTGTTATGTGTTGTATAACCTTGTTATGTCTGTCATCCTTGTATCATTGTATATATTTATTGTCCAGCGCTGCGTAATATGTTGACATTTATAAATACAATCCTACTAATCCTATTAATATAATAAATGGGAAAGTTTGGATGTTTGGATGTTTGGATATTTGGATGTTTGGATGTTTGTTACTCGATCACGCAAAAATGGCTGAACGGATTTGAATGAAATTTAGCAGGCACATAGTACATTACCTGGAATAAAGTATAGGATACTTTTTATTCCCATAACCAGATAGGGGGTGGAGACAAATACAAATTTCACTGGAAAATGTAAACTGCAGCCATTCTTACACTGTTAATGGTAGGGTTCTCAAACTTTGCACAGTTGGTTACTGGGTGACTGGGGTTAATATTCAGAAAAGTGGGTGGAGCCTACAAAAGCCAATCAAAATTACCTTTTGATTTTTCAGGGGAATATTTCATTGCTGCCATTCTTGCACTGTTGATGGCACAAGCCTCAAACCTGGTACAGTTGATCATTGATTGACTGGGGTTTACATTCATAAAACAGGGTGGAGCCACACACAGCTAATAAGATTTGTTTCATTTTAATGCAGGTTATTGATGCCAAAGACCGCAAAGCTCACAAACTTGGTCATTGAGTAATTGATTAATTGTGTGTTATGGTTAGGAAAAGTGGGCGCAGCCAGCACCTGCAAAATACATAATTGGGCAATGCCGGGTCATCAGTAGGTGGAGACAAATGCAAATTTCACTGAGAAAATGTAAACTGCAGCAATTCTTACACTTTTAATGGTAGGGCTCTCAAACTTTGCACAATTGGTCACTGGGTGACTGGGATTAATATTCAGAATAGTGGGTGGAGCCTATAAAAGCCAAACAAAATCCACCTATTGATTTTTAAGGGGATTATTTAATTGCTGCCATTCTTGCACTGTTAATCACCTGTACCTGGTACAGTTGGCCATTGGGTGATTGGGGCTCAAATTCAGAAAAGGGGTGGAGCCACATCTAATCAGATTAATTTTGTTTCATTGCAAATTATTGATGCCAAAGACCGGAAAGCTCACATACTTGGTCATTAAGTAATTGTGTGTTAGGGTTAGGAAAAGTGGGGAGAGCCAACACTAGCCAAATATATACCCGGGCAATGCCGGGTGACCAGCTAGTATAATAAATGGGAAAGTTCGGATGTTTGGATGTTTGGATATTTGTTACTCGATCACGCAAAAACGGCTGAACGGATTTGAATGAAATTTGGCACACACATAGTACATTACCTGGAATAAAGTATAGGATACTTTTTATTCCCATAACTAAAAAGGGGGCGGAGACACATACAAATTTCTCTGGAAAATGTAAACTGCAGCCATTCTTACACGGTTAATGGTAGGGTTCTCAAACTTTGCACAGTTGGTCATTGGGTGACTAGGACTAATATTCAGAAAGGTGGGAGGAGCCTACAAAACCCAATCACAATTCACCTATTGATTTTCAAGGGGAATATTTACATTGCTGCCATTCTTGCACTGTTAATGGCACAAGCCTCAAACCTGGTACAATTGATCATTGGGTGACTGGGGTTAAATTTCAGAAAGGGGGTGGAGCCACAAACAGCCAATTAGATTTGTTTTATTCCAATACAAATTATTGATGCCAAACACCGCAAAGCTCAAAAACTTGGTAATTGAGTAATTGATTAATTGTGTGTGAGGGTTAGAAAAGTGGGCACAGCCAACACCAGCCAAATACATAAGCGGGCAACACAGGGTCATAAGTGGGCGGAGACAAATACAAATTTTACTGGGAAAATGTAAACTGCAGCCATTCTTACACTGTTAATTGTAGGGTTCTCAAACTTTGCACAGTTAATTACTGGGTGACTGGGATTAATATTCAGAAAAGTGGGTGGAGCCTACAAAAGCCAATCAAAAATTACCTATTAATTTTTTAGGGGAATATTTCATTGCTGCCATTCTTGCACTGTTAATGGCACAAGCCTCAAATCTGGTACAGTTGATCATTAGGTGACTTGGGTTTGAACTGATAAAAGGGGGTGGAGCCACAAACAGCCAATCTTATTTGTTTCATTTTTACGCAGGTTATTGATGAATTGATAAAAACTGCAAAGCTCACAAACTTGGTCATTGAGTAATTGAGTAATTGTGTGTTAGGGTTAGGAAAAGTAGGTGGAGCCAACACCAGCCAAATACATACCTAGGCAACGCCGGGCGTCCAGCTAGTAAATAATAATAATAACTTAATTTTTTTTTTTTTTTACGAAAATCAATGTTTCATGCATCCCTGGTGTGCTTCACTGACAAGAGAGGCGGTGACTTGGCTGTGCATGTGTATGTGAAGGTTCACGTACCAATGTAATTTGACCCCCCCCCCCCCCCAAAAAAAAAAAACAACTATTTTTGAAAACACTGTAGCACAGGCCAAACAAAGGAATGGCCTATACATTTTTTACCCCCACAATTTTATTTGTCTAAAGAAAATCAATGTTTGTTGCATCCCACGTGAGTGACACTGACAAGAGAGGCAGTGACTTGGCTCTACACATGTATGTTTACATACAAATTTAATTTGAGAAAAGAAATAGTTTTGTTGCGGCCACTGTAGCAGAGGGCAGGCAATGTCATGGCCTATACATTTTACCCCAAAAATTGCAAGTTTTTTTTTTTTAAAGAAAATCAATGTTTGTTGCATCCCTGGTGAGTGTCACTGACAAGAGAGACATTGACTAGGCTCTGCACATGATGATGCAGGTTTACACATACAAAAAAAGTTCAGAATTTTTAACCACTTCACCCCAAGGGGTCTTTACCCTAACGGACCAGAACAATTTTATTCATCAATAACTTTATTGCTACTTATCACAACAAAATGATCTATACCTTATTTTTTTCTCCACCAATAAGGCTTTCTGTAGTTAGTACATTTTGCTAAGAATGATTTTATTCTAAATGCAATTTAATTGGCAATATAAGAAAACATTGAAGAAAATTCAATATTTCTAAGTTTTTGGCCATTATAGTTTTAAAATAAAACATTCTTCTGTGGATAAAACCCACACATTTTATTTGCCCATTTGTTCCAGTTATTAACTGTTTAAATGATGTCCCATCTCAATGTATGGCGACAATGTATTATTTGGAAATATAGGTGTAATTTTTATGTTTTTTTTTTTTTTTTTTTAGGCCGGTCCATAATTACAAACCCCTATATAGTAAAATAATAGTAATATACCCTCATAAAAATTCACTACAAAAGCTGAGTCCTTAAAGCAGCTATTTATGCTTTTTTTTTTTTTAAACTGATTTTTTTTTCAAAAGAAGGGGGTCTTTGAAAGTGGAAGGGATTAATTTGATTAATTTTAATTAATCTGGAACAGCCAGCGTGCTCTGACTTCAGGTATGCAGTAAATTGGTGAGGGAGAAAGGAAGAGGAGAGTCGGCACTGCTGCAGGCTGTCTTTAATCCAAAGTGTGGTTATACATTTTCCAACAGCTAAAAAAATACAGTAAAACATACCATTATTGTGGAGGCTGTGTGCTAGTGGTGGGTGCTGGGCATAAGTTAGCCTTACGGCCGTTTCGCATTGTGAATGCACTTCTACGGAGGCTGTACTCTGAGGCAGCAGTGCCGACCCTCCTCCTTCTTTCTCCCTCACCAATTTACTGCATACCTGAAGTCAGAGCACGCTGTGGAGGGTTTGGAGGCTGTGGACGCTGCCACTCTCTTCTATCACGCAGACGATTGCTGTAGTGCCGACTCCTTCCTTTCTTCTTTGCTGACTTAATTATAAGTGTACGTGTGTGTGTGTGTGTGTGTGTGTGTGTGTGTGTGTGTGTGTGTAATATTACTTTTTGGCCACTGGATGGCACTGCCAACACTCTCCTATTTTACAGAAAGTGTCAACTTTTTTTTTACACTTTATGAGCTTCTAACTTCTTCCTGTTTTATGAATAGACATGGCAGGGTCATATCCATTCATTCTAGGTATTGCAATTTGGTAGGGGAACGCTCCTTCTCCTTCCCCAATGGGTGTCCCAACAGATAACAGAGGAAGGGGACACAGTGGTGGCGGGAGCAAGCGAAGCATTAAAAATGTCTTGGAGTCGTTAACAGGCTCCAACAGGATGTTTTAATGCAGTGGATCATTGGGAAGTGGTTAAAAAATGTTTTTTGGCAGCTACTGTAACAGAGACAAAAACAATGTTGTCCTGGCATATTCATTTTACAAAAGAAAACAGTATTTTTGGGGAGAAAAATATATATGTTATATTGTATCCTACTAATCCTACTAATATTATAAACTAGCTGGTCGACCGGCGTTGCCCGGGTATGAATTTGGCCACTGTTGGCTCCTCCCACGTTTCCTAAACCTAACACACATTTACTTAATGACCAAGTTTGTGAGCTTTGTGATCTTTGGCATCAATAATTTGCATTGAAATAAAATAAATCTGATTAGATGTGGCTCCACCCCTTTTTTGAATTTGAACCCCAATCACCCAATGGCCAACTGTACCAGGTACAGGTGATTAACAGTGCAAGAGGCTTGTGCCATTAACAGTGCAAGAATGGCATCAATTAAATATTCCCCTTAAAGATTAATAGGTGGATTTTGATTGGCTTCTGTAGGCTCCACCCACTTTTCTGAATATTAATCTCAGTCACGCAGTGACCAACTGTGCAAAGTTTGAGAACCCTACCATTAATAGTGTAAGAATTGCTGCAGTTTACATTTTCTCAGTGAAATTTGTATTTGTCTTCGCCTACTGATGACCCGGCATTGCCCGATTATGTATTTGGCTGGTGTTGGCTGCACCCACTTTTCCAAACCCTAACACAAAATTAATCAATTACTCAATGACCAAGTTTGTGAGCTTTGCAGTCTTTGGCATCAATAGCCTGCAATAAAATGAAACAAATCAGATTGGCTGTTTGGGGCTCCACCCCCTTATATAAATTTAAACCCCAGTCACGCAACTGTACCAGGTTTGAGGCTTGTGCCATTAACAGTGCAATAATGGCAGCAATGAAATATTCCCCTTTAAAATCAATAGTTCATTTTTGATTGGCTTTTGTAGGCTCCACCCACTTTTCTGAATATTAATCCCAGTTACCTAGTAACCAACTGTGCGAAGTTTGAGAACTCTACAATGAACAGTTTAAGAATGGCTGCTGTTTACATTTTAGTAGTAAAATTTGTATTTGTCTCTGCCCACTTATGACCCCGTGTTGCCCGCTTATGTATTTGGCTGGTGTTGTTGGCTGTGCCCACTTTTCTAACCCTAACAATTACTCAATTACCAAGTTTGTGAGCTTTGCAGTGTTTGTGTGATGATCCGCTCGGCTGCCTGCGCAGGCAGGCAGCTTTTTGACCACTGTTCAGGTCTGCATTCTGCAGGTCTCTGGAAGAGAGACCTTTTGTCAGTTTTGCAGCTTGCTGCTGCTGAGGAATTTGCATATGTTTGTCATGCAAATTGCCTAGCCACATCCTTTGTAGGCTTGCTCTATATATACCATGTGATCCCACAGTACTTCGCTGGTCATAACGGTTTGCCCTGTTAAACACTCCTGGAGTGTCAGCCATGCTTATTGTTTGAAGATTAGCTTAGAGTAATTCCTGGGACTGCACTAGGCGTCCTTGCTAGAGCAGTTAGGATTGTATTATTTGTATTGCCTGTTCTGTCTGTCTGTGGGGTACTAACCAGAGCAGCGGTTGTTACTGGTAGGCCCTTCTGTTCATCTGTTGGTTGTGCTTGGATCTCACTAGCCTCTAGCGGTAGTGGCTGTGGATCCTTCTGCTCTCCAACTCTCTTGCTGTACTTGGATCGCACCTGCTCTGGGGGAAAGAGCAGTGGATTCAGCTCGCTCTGTTTCTATACTTGGATCGCACTCGCTCTGGCGAAAGAGCAGTTGATCGTATCTCTCACTTATTCCTGTTTTCGTGTATCTGTCTTGTCTGCTACGAACGCTTACTGGAGGCTCGGTGAGGTAACCGTTAAGCAAGCGCTCGCGTCCTCTGTTTCATGTTTGTCTGTCGGTGGATAGTTAGGCGTGCTTGTCTCTGTTGTGCTTAACACGCGGAGACCGCGCAGAAAACACGTTCGCTGTTGCGAATGAGTGCGGTGTTCGCGTTTAGTTAGCGTTTGTTATTTTCCTTATCTTCTCATTGTATGATTTGCTGTGCCTTTGCTACTCTCGTGCTCTGCCTTGCTGTAGCCTTGTGTCACCTCTGGCAATCGCCTCTCTCGCGATTGCGTTCCTACTTCATATCTGCTGTTGTGTGTGCACCGTCGCGGGTTGGCGACTAGATTGGGGCACATACATACATTCTATCCCTGTGCTCATTCTCTTTCGCAATCGCTTCTCTTGCGATTGCGTTCTCGCTTGGTTTCCTCTGTTGTGTGTCCGCCGTCGCAGGTTGGCGGCTAGATTGGTGGACATACATACATTCCTCATCTGTGCTTATTCGGTCTTGTGTTGCTGTTAGCAACCGCCATCTCTGACGATTGCCTTCTCACTTTATCTTCCTGGTTGTGTGTCCGCCGTCGCAGGGTGGCGACTAGATTGGTGGACACACATACCCTCTGTCGCTTTGGTCTCTCTCTCTTTCAGGGCTATCTTGCCCTGCATTTCTTCCCTTCGTGCAATTCCTGTCTGGCGTCTGTGGCAGGGCAGAGGAGCTGTTCCTCTGCACTCCACAGCTCCACCTGCCGACAGGAATTTCCCTCTACAGGTGCATTGCACCTTTTGCTGGGTTCCCTCAAATTATACGCTTGTGGAGGATTTCCGCAGTGTCAGCGCACGTCTTGTGCGCTGATCATGGAGAGAATTCCACAATCGTTACAGTATGACCAGCCAAACCGAAATTCCCAGTGTAGAGGGAATTTCCGATTTGTACGATTTGGTCGAGTATGGGTCCTGTGTCTTTATGAGCTTTAAAAGGCTAAATTCTGAGACCAAGGCGGAATTTCTCTCTGAATGTGTGAGATTTTGCCTGAATCCCACCTTTTAGATTACTGATCCGTCCACGTCGGCTCTTCAATTTGCCTATGTGCTTTTGAAAGGCGATCTGTTCACCTGGGCATATAATGTGTTAAAAGACAATTCTTGGAATGATAATCTGTATCAATTTCTTACATTGATCTTCTCTCACTGGTTTAAGCTGCCTTGCTTACCACCTGCTCTGTTTGGGTCTGTAGCTATTAATGAGTCAGCTGATCTATCCCTTCCAGGCAAAACCATTCAGTATGATAAGCAGTTCAATGTTTCTCTTGCCACTTCAGGTTCTTCTAAACAGCAGACATGCAAAGTTGCTGAAAAGGGAAAAACTAAAAATCGCAAGCTTCTGAATAAAACACCCCCTATTGATGTTGCTCAGTCTCCGGGTTTTTTGCCCCAATCCAAAGCTTATGTGGATCCTATTATAGGTAGGATCGCACACTATATTAAAGAAGTTAAAAAATCTGTTCTTGTTTCTGATCTCCACCCATATGGAGATTATCTTGATACTGGCTTGTTTGAACCTCCATTTGCCTCATGGGAAATTGGGGCCTTGATGGAGGAATTTGATTTTGATTGGAAAGCCTTTTGCGATTATTACATCGCAAAAAGCGAAGATGTCTTGAATGATTGTCTTGATTCTATGTACCTTTTGATTGATTCCGACGAATGTGACAGGTGTTTTGTGGATCCAGTGTTGTATGTGTGGCAGACGATTTTGGATGAGTTGCACACACACCAACCAATTGATTCCAATAAAGAGACATCGTTCTCGGATGATTGTTCCTGCCTTTCTGGGGTAAAGCATGTGAGTCTTGACTTTGTGCGATCTGAGATGAAGGGGTGTGCCACTGTGGTTGATTCCTGTGTGAGTCCTGAAAGATTCTCTCCTGACTGTGTGCAGTTTGAATCTCTGCGATCTGAAGCCTGTTTCTCGGATGTTCCTGCAAATTGTGATCAGCATGAATGTGCCAGTTTGCTCAAGGATGTGTGGGATCCCTTGTCATTTAGAAACAGATCTTTAAGATCTTCCATCTGTGACCTGGCTATGGGAAAAATTCCTAAAATATGCAGCGTCAAAAGTAAAATGAATATGTCTAATAAAGTTTTTCCTGATGTTGTCGCTATTTCTACTGCAAATGAGTCTTTGTCTCACCCTGTTCACACCTGTAAGGGCCCGTTGTCTGGTGACAGTTGCTCCAGTGTTTCTGTCCTGAACGCCTTACAGTTTGCTCCGCAGATCGCGGAGGTTTGTGCTATGGAAGCGTCAGTTTCACAACCTAAAGCGATTTTTGATTCGCAAGTTTTGCGTTCTGACTCCTCGGATTTGACATTGTTAGCCGAATCTAAGAGTGAGACAGCGCTTCGGTTTTGCAAATCTGATGCTGAAGCTTCTTTTCTTTGCCCAGAGAAGCTTTCTCTGAACCTGCCCTGTACCATGAATGAAAACATGATTTCCACTCGCACTGACATTTCTGAGTCCCTTTCTTGTTCTGAAGAAAATGCTGAATCTGCACCCTGTACTCTGGATGAGTTAATATGGCCTTGTTTAGAATCTCCTGCAGTGTCCCTAGAGGCTCGTCTAGGTATTGCTACTATACTCACCTGTTTTTCTGCAGTTTTGGAGTTGCAAGCTAGTTTGACTGCTACGCAAAATCCTGGGTGCAGTGAGATTGAAGTTAGGGAGTCAGTGTGTGTTCCAGTAAACATTCCTGTACATCCCACTCATGATGATGAAATCCAGTCTCAGCTTATGGGGGAACCATTCCTGGGACATCTGCCCTGCCTGCAGGAGGTATTTATTGTTCAGCCCTGTAACATGGATAGTTCAGAACCCTTCATAGAAAACTTGGAAAATGACATTTCTGAGGTCTTAGTTGATGTTTTGGAGGTTTCCAAGTCCCTGCTAAAGGGTGCAGAACTTCTAGGAGATACCTCCTGCCCCCCAGATCCGTCTGAGGTTTTGCCCACTTCAGTGGGCATTGCTGTTGTGCTTACTACTGTTGCAGCTCTGGAGGAGCCTCAGTCTTGTGTAGTCAATGATGAATATGGGGTAGATACCAGTACAGTCACAGAGATTTCTACGTTTGAGTCCAAGCCTTCTTTTGAAAGTCCAGTGCTTGTGACCAGTGCTCGTGATGATTCTTTGCCCGGTTCTGGTTTTGGTCTTGTCGTGATGGACTCTGAGGTTGGCAGTTCCTCGACGTGTCCTGAGGTTACCCTTGGGCTAGTGTACCCCGATGTGTTCTGTGACCCAGAAAGCCCAAGTGTGTCTCCGTTGCCAGCCTGCTCAGATGCTTCCTCGGTGGAAACCTGTTCTGATGTTGCCTGTCTGCCTGCATGCCCAGAGGTGGTCCCTGAAGGCCCTGGTCTTGATGCTTGTCCTGGTAATTCTGAATCTAGAATTGTCATGGGTTCCATAGGGGTTCTTGATAGTTCTCCGTGTGAGCCTGGTGATCGTTCTGCCCTCCTGGGATCTCTGCGGAGCTTCAAAGTGTTCTGGGAGATCCTGGGAGAAATATTTCCTGGTACCTTGAATGAGATCAGCAGTGGGTGCTTTGTGGAAAGGGACACTTCGAATGGGTATTGTGGCAGGTTTGGTATTTTTGGACGGTCCCTGGAAGGTGGTGGGCATGGCTCGGTTTGTGTCGATGGCTTCTTCTCGGGCATTCACAGTCCTGATGGGTGTTACACTGAGACTTGTGGTACTGATGGGCATGTTTCGGTGGCTTCTCCTTCCGATGAGGTCGGTTTTGGGTGGGCTGACTCTGGAATTGGGCCTTGTCGGGCTGTCCTGACCTTCATGAGTCTTCAGTTAGAGTATTTTGCAAATATCAGGTTAGAGGCTCGTCTGGAATCCGACCCTAGAGGGGGGGGGGGTACTGTGATGATCAGCTCGGCTGCCTGCGCAGGCAGGCAGCTTTTTGACCACTGTTCAGGTCTGCATTCTGCAGGTCTCTGGAAGAGAGACCTTTTGTCAGTTTTGCAGCTTGCTGCTGCTGAGGAATTTGCATACGTTTGTCATGCAAATTGCCTAGCCACATCCTTTGTAGGCTTGCTCTATATATACCATGTGATCCCACAGTACTTCGCTGGTCATAACGGTTTGTCCTGTGAAACACTCCTGGAGTGTCAGCCATGCTTATTGTTTGAAGATTAGCTTAGAGTAATTCCTGGGACTGCACTAGGCATCCTTGCTAGAGCAGTTAGGATTGTATTATTTGTATTGCCTGTTCTGTCTGTCTGCGGGTTACTAACCAGAGCAGCGGTTTTTACTGGTAGGCCCTTCTGTTCATCTGTCAGTTGTGCTTGGATCGCACTAGCCTCTAGCGGTAGCGGCTGTGGATCCTTCTGCTCTCCAACTCTCTTGCTGTACTTGGATCACACCTGCTCTGGCGGAAAGAGCAGTGGATTCAGCTCGCTCTGTTTCTATACTTGGATCGCACTCGCTCTGGCGAAAGAGCAGTGGATCGTATCTCTCACTTATTCCTGTTTTCGTGTATCTGTCTTGTCTGCTACGAACGCTTACTGGAAGCTCGGTGAGGTAACCGTTAAGCAAGCGCTCGCGTCCTCTGTTTCATGTTTGTCTGTCGGTGGTTAGTTAGGCGTGCTTGTCTATGTTGTGCTTAACACGCGGAGACCGCGCAGAAAATGCGTTCTCTGTTGTGAATGAGTGCGGTGTTCGCGTTTAGTTAGCGTTTGTTATTTTCCTTATCTTCTCATTGTATGATTTGCTGTGCCTTTGCTACTCTCGTGCTCTGCCTTGCTGTAGCCTTGTGTCACCTCTGGCAATCGCCTCTCTCGCGATTGCGTTCCTACTTCATATCTGCTGTTGTGTGTGCACCGTCGCGGGTTGGCGACTAGATTGGGGCACATACATACATTCTATCCCTGTGCTCATTCTCTTTCACAATCGCTTCTCTTGCGATTGCGTTCTCACTTGGTTTCCTCTGTTGTGTGTCCGCCGTCGCAGGTTGGCGGCTAGATTGGTGGACATACATACATTCCTCATCTGTGCTTATTCGGTCTTGTGTCGCTGTTAGCAACCGCCATCTCTGACGATTGCCTTCTCACTTTATCTTTCTGGTTGTGTGTCCGCCGTTGCAGGGTGGCGACTAGATTGGTGGACACACATACCCTCTGTCGCTTTGGTCTCTCTCTCTTTCAGGGCTATCTTGCCCTGCGTTTCTTCCCTTCGTGCAATTCCTGTCTGGCGTCTGTGGCAGGGCAGAGGAGCTGTTCCTCTGCACTCCACAGCTCCACCTGCCGACAGGAATTTCCCTCTACAGGTGCATTGCACCTTTTGCTGGGTTCCCTCAAATTATACGCTTGTGGAGGATTTCCGCAGTGTCAGCGCACGTCTTGTGCGCTGATCACGGAGAGAATTCCACAATCGTTACAGTTTGACATCAATAATTTGCATTGGAATGAAACAAATCTGATTAGCGGTTTGTGGCTCCACCCCCCTTTCTGAAATTGAACCCCAGTCACCCAATGATCAACTGTACCAGGTTTGAGACTTGAGCCATTAACAGTGCAAGAATGGCAGCAATTACATATTCCCTTTGAAAATCAATAGGTGAGTTTTGATTGGATTTTATAGGCTCCACCCACTTTTCTGAATATTAATCCCAGTCAGAAAAAGGGCACAGACACACAGTCCATCAGATTTGTTTCATTTCAATGCAAATTATTGATGCCAAAGACCGCAAAGCTCACAAACTTGGTCATTGAGTAATTGTAAGTTAGGGTTAGAAAAAGTGGGCGCAGCCAACACCAGCCATTTACTTACCCGGGCAACACCTGATCATCAGTGGGCAGAGACAAGTACAAATATCACTGGAAAAATGTCAATTGCAGCCATTCTTACACTGTTAATGGTAGGGATCTCAAATGTTGCAAAGTTGGTCACTGAATGACTGGAATTAATATTCAGAAAAGTAGGTGGAGCCTACAAATGCCAATAAAAATTCACCTATTGATTTTCAAGGGAAATATTTAATTGCTGTCATTCTTGCACTGTTAAAGCAGAACTGTAGATTGCTAGTTTCGGTTTCGCTGCCGGCGGGCTCTGGCCACGCGTATCCTTTCTTCGCATTCCTCGCTATTGCAGAGGGGAACGCGAAGAAAGGATACGCTTGGCCAGAGCCGCGCTAGCATCGACTTACAAGTCGAGGTACGGGACTGAGCGGTGGGGGGGGAATGGAGACTCGTTGAGGAGCGGCGCGGGACAGGACAGCTGCTCGGGGCTTGGAGAAGCCCCAGGTAAGTGAAACAATGTGTTTATTAGCAATCTACAGTTCCGCTTTAACAGCACAAGCCTCAAACCAGGTACAGTTAGTCATTGGGTGACTGTGGTTAAAATTCAAAAAGGGGGTGGAGCCATAGACTAGTGTTGGGCGAACAGTGTTTGCCACTGTTCGGGTTCTGCAGAACATCACCCTGTTCGGGTGATGTTCGAGTTCGGCCGAACACCTGATGGTGTTCGGCCAAACCGTTCGGCCACATGGCCGAACTAAGAGCGCATTGGCCGAACGGTTCACATGGTTCGGGCCCGAACGCGCTCTGATTGGCCGAACGGTCACGTGGTTCGGGTAAATAAATACCCGAACCACGTCATATCTCCGCCATTTGTCTGTGGGTTTAGCTTTGGGTAGGCAGGCAGGGTAGTTCTCTCTCCAGCCAGGCTAGCCAGGGTCCCCCCAGTCATTGTGTGTCGCTGCTGGGAACAGTAGTACACCGCTCGCTCAGCCACACTATATAGCATTGTGTTTACTGCCACTCTGTGTACACGGCTCAGCCAGACTATATAGCATTGTGTTTACTGCCACTCTGTGTACACGGCTCAGCCAGACTATATAGCATTGTTTACTGCCACTCTGTGTACACGGCTCAGCCACACTATATAGCATTGTGTTTACTGCCACTCTGTGTACACCGCTCAGCCAGACTATATAGCATTGTTTACTGCCACTCTGTGTACACGGCTCAGCCACACTATATAGCATTGTGTTTACTGCCACTCTGTGTACACCGCTCAGCCAGACTATATAGCATTGTGTTTACTGCCACTCTGTGTACACCGCTCAGCCAGACTATATAGCATTGTGTTTACTGCCACTCTGTGTACACGGCTCAGCCACACTATATAGCATTGTTTACTGCCACTCTGTGTACACGACTCAGCCACACTATATAGCATTGTGTTTACTGCCACTCTGTGTACACCGCTCAGCCAGACTATATAGCATTGTGTTTACTGCCACTCTGTGTACACGGCTCAGCCAGACTATATAGCATTGTGTGTACTGCCACTCTGTGTACACGGCTCAGCCACACTATATAGCATTGTGTTTACTGCCACTCTGTGTACACCGCTCAGCCAGACTATATAGCATTGTGTTTACTGCCACTCTGTGTACACGGCTCAGCCAGACTATATAGCATTGTTTACTGCCACTTTGTGTACACGGCTCAGCCACACTATATAGCATTGTGTTTACTGCCACTCTGTGTCTGCTGGGAACAGTAGTACACCGCTCGCTCAGCCACACTATATAGCATTGTGTTTACTGCCACTCTGTGTACACGACTCAGCCACACTATATAGCATTGGGTTTACTGCCACTCTGTGTCTGCTGGGAACAGTAGTACACCGCTCGCTCAGCCACACTATATAGCATTGTGTTTACTGCCACTCTGTGTACACAGCTCAGCCACACTATATAGCATTGTGTTTACTGCCACTCTGTGTCTGCTGGGAACAGTAGTACACCGCTCACCCGCCACTGTATAGCATTGTGCTCTGTGTCGCTGCTGGCAATAGCGGTATACCGCTCACCCGCCACTGTATAGCATTTCTGTACTGCCACTGTACTGCTGCCAGTCAGCGTGTACTTTAAGGATAAGTGAAATGAGGAAGAAATCCGGTGAAAGAGGGAGGGGCAAGGGAAGAGGTGTTTCCCCTGACGGTTCACGTACAGGCCACAGGGGAGCACCCAAGAAAACCCACTCAATACCGCCCATGTTGTCCAGGACAACAACCCTCACAGATCCAAAAGAACAGGACCAGATAATTACTTGGATGACCTCTCAAGCGTCCAGCAGTGGGTTAAGCAGCACCAGCACATCACGCACGTGGTCCGAGTCCTCAGCCAGTTACAAGGAGCCAGTGGGCACAAAGCTGACACAACCGGCAGCGACACCACGGACACAACTGCCAGATAACCAGTCCGATGAATTACCTCAGGACACAATGGGGTATTTGCAGGAGCTATTCCCAGGCCAACAAACTTCCACCTTTGAAAGGTCAATGGAGGAACAGCCAGAAATGTTGTGCCCGGATTCACAACCATTAACTGTGGGAAATGAACCGGGCACTGAAATACAAGGCGAGTCCGAGGACTTTGAAACCCAAATTCCAGAGCAAGTTGGGCAGGAGGGGTTGCAATTGCAGGAGGTCGGCCGAGAAGCTCTGGAAGACGACGTTGGAGTGAGCTGCGCAGAGGTTGTTCTGGGGAGCTCTACTCCACGGCGGCGGCCCCCCACAATGACATATGACGAGTTTGAGGAGATGGAAGAGGAGGGTATGGACAATGTGGACATAGACCCAGATTTTGTTTGTGAACGAGAACATCGCCGTCGTAGCAGCAGCACAGATGAGTCTGTTGAAGAACCCACTGCTGCACGAGTTCGCCTTGTGCCACAAGGTAGGCGGCGCGCAATTTCAGGCACCACAAGCGTGGAAGTTCAAGTAAGAGGCAAAAGAGGCGCAAACAGAAATCGCCAGCAAGGCAGGTGCTCCAAAGTCTGGGCTTTCTTTGAAGACTGCACTGAGGATGTTACCATGGCGATTTGCAAGGTGTGCAAGACCCGCCTGAGCAGGGGGAAAAGTATTAACAACCTCTCCACCACCAGCATGAGCCGCCACATGCTATCCAAACATCCCACTCTGTGGGCAAACGCGGAAGGACAGGGTACCAGCAACACTGCCTCCCTTGGGTTCACCAGACTCACCACCATACCCGCCTCAGCAGCAGCAGTATCCCAGCCATTGCGTGGTTCACAACATTCACAAACATCAGATGACGCTGACACTGTCACTTTCCGGACTAGTGCTCTTGAGGTCTCCCAGTGTTCATCAAACACAACAACCAACAGCCCTTCAGTGTGCAGCCCTACGGTTCAGTTGTCTGTCTCGGAGATGTTTGAGCGCAAGAGGAAATTGCCAGCAAATGACCCCCGGGCCGTGGCAGTAACAGCCAGCATAGCCAAGCTTCTGGCCTGCGAAATGCTGCCATATCGAGTGGTGGAGACAAACAGCTTCAAGGGCATGATGTCAGTGGCCATCCCACGTTACGTGGTTCCCAGCCGCTACCACTTTGCGCGCTCTGCAGTGCCTGAGTTGCATGAGCACGTGGTCAGCAAAATAACCCGAAGCTTGAAGAATGCCGTTGCCTGCAAGGTTCACCTCACCACTGACACCTGGACGAGTGCGTTCGGCCAGGGTCGATACATCTCCCTTACCGCGCACTGGGTGAACCTTGTGGAGCCTGGCAGCGATTCCTCACCTGCTACGGCGCGGGTGTTGCCCACGCCGCAAACAGCTGCACCGCCGTCCCTCCCACTGGATAACAACAGCAGCACCTACCTCTCTGACTCCTTCTCCTCCAACGCATCTCAAAGCTGTACCTCATCCGGAAACGCGAACCCAGCACCAGCAGCAGTAGGATCGTGGAAGCAGTGCAGCAGCAGTTCAAGCGTTGCTGAAGCTAATCTGCCTTGGGGATAAGCAGCACACAGGGGAGGAAATTTGGAGGGAAATAAAGGAACAGACGGATTTGTGGCTGGCACCGCTGGACCTGAAACCGGGCATGGTTGTGTGTGATAATGGGAGTAATCTCATTCGCGCTTTAAGGTTGGCTAAGCTGACACACATCCCTTGCCTGGCGCACGTGATGAACCTAGTAGTTCAGCGGTTCCTGAGGACATACCCAGGCGTGGCCGATCTTCTGTTGAAGGTGCGTCGAGTGGCCAAACATTGTAGAAATTCAAGTACTGCTTCGGGGGCACTCGCCAAGATGCAGGAGCGCTTCAATCTCCCCCACCATCGCTTGCTGTGTGATGTCCCTACGTGCTGGAATTCTACGCTGCACATGCTAGCCCGCTTTTGCGAGCAGAAGAGTGCAGTGGTCCAGTACATGACGGCGCAGTACCGAGGCGCATCCGGACAGCTGCCAAGCTTCTGTGGATCCGATTGGGCCAACATGTTGGACCTCTGCCAAGTCCTCCAAAATTTTGAGCAATCCACGTTGCTTGTGAGCAGTGACAACTCTTCAGTCAGCATTACCATACCACTGCTGTGTTTACTGAAGAGGTCAATGTTGAAAATCAAGGAAACAGCTGTCATGATGCAACTGGGGGAATCTGAAGGAGAAAACGATCAGCGTGATGGTACCAACATCAGGCCATCCGCCTCAGGAAACGCTGGCCCCAGCAGCTATGACGAAGAAGAGGAGGAGGAACAGCTGGAGTTGGAGCAGGAATTTCCTGCCACCACTGACGAGGGCCAGAGCGGTGCACGTTGGACTTCCACAATTCAGCGCGAATGGTCAGCAGAAGCAGACCAGGAAGAAGGTGACGACTATGATGCATCACAACAACTATCACAACGCTCACAAGAGGATGATGAGGATTCTGGTAGGACTCAGGCACACATGGCTCAATTCATGCTAGACTGCATTGAACGCGACCCACGCATTGTGCGCATTCTGGACAACACCAATTACTGGGTTTATACCCTTCTGGATCCACGGTACAAACACAATGTTCCAAAACTGCTTGAAGAAAGAGTCAGACAGGTCAAAATGGAAGAATACCAGCAGGCCCTTGTGGAGACTTTAGAGAGGAGATTGACATCCTCTCCCTCCTCTAGCCAGTTGTACGCCAACAGACTGACTTCCGCAAACCCAGGACGACCAGGAGGGCAGCAAACAACACAAGCCGCAGCTAGTGCCCAAAAGGGAATGGTATCGGCAGTGTCCTTGGAGTGGGAAAATTTTCTGACACCCATGCAGCAGCAGCCCACTGAACAGCAAGCGTGCAGATCCACCTCCAACACCGATCGCCTGGAGAAGATGGTCAAGGACTACATGTCAGATGGCGTAGCTGTGTCGAACAATCCATCTGCATCCTTCAACTATTGGGTATCGAAGCTAGACACCTGGCACGAACTGGCAATGTACGCAATAGAGGTGCTGGCTTGCCCGGCAGCCAGCGTTATGTCGGAACGCTGTTTCAGTGCTGCCGGAGGCATCGTCACAGATCGGCGTATTCGCCTCTCCACAGAAAATGCAGACCGTCTGACTCAAATTAAAATGAATCAATCCTGGATTGGAAACGACTACGCAACACTCCAGGACCCCAACCAAGTAACATGACCAATGAACATCTGGGATGGTTTAGCGTTTCCGGTCCCTGTTTATTGAACCTCTCATCTGTATTACATTTATGACTGCATGGCGGCAAAAAGCATTGCTGCTATATCTGCACGCTTTTTGTCCTCATGCAAGGCCTGGGTTGTTGTGTCTCAAAAAGCATGGCCTTCTCCTCCTGCGCCTGCTCCTGTTCCATCACGTCTGCTGCTGCTGGGTTAGCGTTGCCGCGTGGTCCCTGTTTATTGAACCACTTATCTTTATTACATTTATGACTGCATGGCGGTAAAAAGCATGCTATCCGCACGCTTCTTGTCCTCATGCAAGGCCTGGGTTGTTGTGTCTCACAAAGCGTGGCCTTCTCCTCCTGCGCCTCCTCCTGTTCCATCACGTGTGCTGCTGTTGCTGGGTTAGCATTTCCGGTCCCTGTTTATGGAACCTCTTATCTTTATTACATTTATGACTGCATGGCGGTAAAAAGCATGCTATCTGCACGCTTCTTGTCCTCATGCAAGGCCTGGGTTGTTGTGTCTCAAAAAGCGTGGCCTTCTCCTCCTGCGCCTCCTCCTGTTCCATCACGTGTGCTGCTGCTGCTGCTGGGTTAGCGTTGCCGGTCCCTGTTTATGGAACCTCTCATCTTTATTACATTTATGACTGCATGGCGGTAAAAAGCATCCTATCCGCACGCTTCTTGTCCTCATGCAAGGCCTGGGTTGTTGTGTCTCAAAGCGTGGCCTTCTCCTCCTGCGCCTCCTCCTGTTCCATCACGTCTGCTGCTGCTGGGTTAGCGTTGCCGCGTGGTCCCTGTTTATTGAACCTCTTATCTTTATTACATTTATGACTGCATGGCGGTACAAAGCATGCTATCCGCACGCTTCTTGTCCTCATGCAAGGCCTGGGTTGTTGTGTCTCAAAAAGCATGGCCTTCTCCTCCTGCGCCTGCTCCTGTTCCATCACGTGTGCTGCTGCTGGGTTAGCGTTGCCGGTCCCTGTTTATGGAACCTCTTATCTTTATTACATTTATGACTGCATGGCGGTAAAAAGCATGCTATCCGCACGCTTCTTGTCCTCATGCAAGGCCTGGGTTGTTGTGTCTCAAAAAGCGTGGCCTTCTCCTCCTGCGCCTCCTCCTGTTCCATCACGTGTGCTGCTGCTGGTGCTGGGTTAGCGTTACCGGTCCCTTTTCCTGGAACCTCTTCTCTGTATTACATTTATGACTGCATGGCGACAAAAAGCATGTTACCTGTGCAAAGAAACATGACATTTTCCACATTTAAAAGACAGTTTTTCCTTTGAAACTTTACAATCAATTTTCTCAAAAACTATAAGCTCTTTTTCAAATATTTTTTTTCCTCTTGTACCCACTCCCAAGGTGCACATACCCTGCTAATTTGGGGTATGTAGCATGTAAGGAAGCTTTACAAAGCACGAAAGTTCGGGTCCCCATTGCCTTACATTATGTTCGGAGTTCGGCGCGAACACCCGAACATCGCGGCGATGTTCGGCGAACGTTCGCGAACCCGAACATCTAGGTGTTCGCCCAACACTACCATAGACAATCAGATTTATTTCATTTCAGTGTAATGCCAAAGACCACAAAGCTCACAAACTTGGTCATTAAGCAATTGAGTAGTTGTGTGTTAGGGGAAGGAAAAGTGGGCAGAGCCAACACTGGCCAAATAAATACCCGGGCAATGCCGGGCCATCAGCTAGTAGCAACATAATTTGGGTCCTATCATTGCTGAACTAGTTAGCCTTAATTTTATGGTGGTGGATTCTCAGGGTTTCCTTTATTTACAAAATCACTTACTGAACAGTGGTTGATCAGTCCAACTTCCAAAATAGTGTCCAAATGAATAGAAAGTCTGGCCAACATACTTGACCCTTTCCAGAGAGTGCTTTTGTAAAGAATAAGGGAAATACAAGTAATCCCCCATGAGAACATGGATTAGACCAAAACCAGTTCTGACAGATTTTATTTTTTTGTGGAGTTATTCTTGGAGAAATGTACTTCTTTGCACTTACTGGGCTTGATTCACACAAGGGTGCTAGCATAGTTAGCATGCCTAAAAGCTTTGGATGTGCAAACTAGGGTGCTAAGTAGTTTGCACGTCCAAAGCTGTTACTGATCATGCGCAAAGTTTAGCGCTGCGTGGTGTGCGCGAAACGTCGCACTGGTGCCCGCGAAATGTCGCACTGTCCGCACACAAAATAGCCTGATAAGCGTACTTTGCACGCGAACGGTGCAACATTTCGCGTGCACCGCGCAGCGCTAAACTTTTGCGCGCACAAACTTTTGCGCGTGTATTAGTGCGTGCAAAGGCACCTTGCATGTGCTAAGGGGATTTTCACAGGCGTGCTAACACTTAGCACCCTTTTGTGAATCAAGCCCACTGTATTTCCTAGTAGTAGCAGTGATGATCAGCAAACTAGACTTATAAGCAATGTAGGCCCACCCTAGAAAGTCCAAAATATAGAAGAACTGGCAATTAAAGGTCTGAAAGCCACAATAGTAGGGGCCAAACAATGAGAATAGTGCAGGGAAATAGCCTGTTTGTTTTGCACTACAACTCCCACAACCACAATTGTATGAAATAAACAAACATTTGTTTTTGAGATTATGCTGCAGGTTAAAGTGAATAATGAAGAGACTTTACCCGTCACTTTGATCCACATGTGGTAACACCATGATGGACTAAATTCTGGAGTGGCACCCCCAGCAGTGATCTCAAATGAGCTCACGTAATATTGAAATTATGTGGCACAGAGCCTGGAGATGGGGTCAGTTGTGATCATTACATCGGACATAGTTTGATCTAAAGGGCCTGACACTGTGCTGGATTTTATCTGGAAACAGCGCCCCCTAGCGACAGCTATTTCTCCTATGTAAGATTACGCCCATCATTAGGCCTAACTTTCAACAAGGCGATGGCATACCTGATGTGTTGGATATTTCTCCCTTGGCGCATCTGATACACTCATAGCAACATTTATGGATTGATGAGTCAGGTTTTTTCCTACTTCCAGGTGAACAGGGTGCTGAGCATCGAGATACCGGAACCTGAAAATAACCCATCTACAGCTGTTAAATGGACACAGTTTATAAGCCTAAAGGGGAATTATATACTGTATAAAAACAGTATTCTCACAAACCTTCTGTCCATTGGATAAAAACAGAAGTTTAAATACAGGTAGTCTCCAAGTTATGAACATTATGAACACCTGACTTACGAATGACTCACCGATACAAAGGACCACAAATGTAAAACGGAATTCCGTATGAACAAGTCAAAAACATTTTTGTTTTTTTTAAAAGACCTCATAGTTTTTTAAGAAAATTATTTAAAAAATTATAAGAAAAAAGAAAAGGTTCTAAAACTTCTTTTTCTGAAATGAAATTACGTTGTGTTACACTGAGTGCACAGGGAGACAGAGGTGACACATTAGGGTGGGGAGGAGAGGCACAGAGGCAGACACTATAGGCACAGTGGGACAGAGGAGACAAAGGTAGACACTGAAGGGGGGAAGGCCATAGAAGAGCAACAGGGGGCAGAGATGGCACAGTGTTTAGACTTATGGAAAGATTCAGATTAAGAACAAACCTACAGTCCCTATCCTATTTGTTGTTATCCCTATTTTGGGAAGACCTGAGATAGCCCAATGGGATGTTTTTTATTAGCAGAAAGATGGCTGCTTCTGATAAGAAGCTGTCAGTTTTTGTACTGGGGACTTAGATCAATGAATGGGAACTATGTTCCCATTCATTGATCTCCGAGCTAACAGGGGCGGGATGGGAGCGAACTAGTGCACTCATGCGCGGGAGAGTACGGCAGCGCAACAGCAGCCCCTAGACATGATAATCACGTCCAGGCGGCTTAAATAATTAAAGACCAGAGACTGTTTTTTTTTTTTATGGGATTTGATGGGAATTATTTTGAATTTGGTTAATGGTCAAGCCTAGTTGAAATATCCAATAATTTCATTCTTAAACATAAAAAAAGTTGTAACATCTGTAGAGATGGCGGCTGCGGTTACGCAGGATGCCTCCGCAGCCGCCTTGCCTTTCCACTCAAGGGCTTTGCCCTTACCTCTGGTGTCTAGTACGCCGAGGACGGGTCTGTCTTTTACACATGGAGCTGCTGTATGGCACGGGCGCGTGCGGAGACAGGACCTTTATGCGGGGAGGAGGCGAGTCAGCTGACCAGCTGGTCGGCTGACGTCAGAGGTGACTCACGATGCTCCGGATTGGCTGATTGGAGTGGGCGCGGCCGTGGGGTCTCCTCTGCTTCAAAAGCCTTCGCTGTTCACTCGCAACTTGTCTGCTGTTGATGAAAGATCTTGGGTACCGGCTTGTCGCATGCATGCAGAGGAACTTAGGGAAGAGTTTCATAAGTTGCACCCTGACAGACCAGGTGGATCGTGTTCGGAGTAGAGATGGGCCGAACGGTTCGCTGGCGAACGGTTCCAGGCGAACTTTGGGGGTTCGCGTTCGCCTGCATCAGGCGAACTTTTGCGGAAGTTCGATTCGCCCCATAATGCTGTATTGAGCAAAATTTTTAGCCTCCATTTCACTGTCAGCAGACATGTTATTGTCAAACACACTGCTTGAGAGCCCGCCCACCCTCCCTTCAAGCTAGGTCCCTTTATACCATTTGACTCAGTTGTCTGCCTACACTAATTAGTTATGGGACAGCTGCTACACACTCTGCTAGGGAGATTTTAATTGGCCTCCCACCTCCCTCCTTCCTACCCTTCTACCTATTCCCTCCTACCTGAGGGAGGAGGGTCTCTTCTGCCAGGGAATTATACTATTTTAAAAACCAGTATACATCATACCATAGCCGGGAATCGAACCCAGATCTCATTGTGTGGTGGGCACGTCACCCTAAGCACTGTACCACTACAGTAGTAAGTGAAGCTAGCCTAAAATGTACCATTTATGCTCAACGCAATAGAACCATTAGGTTGCTTAAAGGAGAACTGTAGTGAGAGGTATATGGAGGCTGCCATATTGATTTCCTTTTAAGCTATACCAGTTGCCTGGCAGCCCTGCTGATCTATTTGGCTGCAGTAATAATAATAATAATCCAAACATTTGTATAGCGCTTTTCTCCTGTCGGACTCAAAGCGCTCAAGAGCTGCAGCCACAGGGACGCGCTCAAGAGGCCACCCTGCAGTGTTAGGGAGTCTTGCCTTGAACTCCTTACTGAATAGGTACTTGACCTAGCCAGGATTCAAACCCTGGTCTCCCATGTCAAAGGCAGAGCCCTTAACCAGTACACTATCCAGCCACTGTATTGTGAATCACACCAGAAACAAGCATGCAGCTAATCTTGTCAGATCTTACAAAAATGTAAAACACCAGATCTGCTGCATGCTTGTTCAGGGTCTAGGGCTAAAAGTATTGGAGGCAGAGGATCTGCAGGATAGCCAGGTAACTGGTATTGCTTAAAAGGAAATCAATATGGTAGCCTCCATATACCTTTCACTACAGTTCTCCTTTAAGCAACCTAATGGTTCTATTGCATTGAGCATAAATGTTACATTTTAGGCTAGCTTCACTTACTTCTGTAGTGGTACAGTGCTTAGGGTGACGTGCCCACCACACAGTGAGATCTGGGTTCGATTCCCAGCTATGGTATGATCTGGTGTTTGACATTTTTGTAAGATCTGACAAGATTAGCTGCATGCTTGTTTCTGGTGTGATTCACACTACTGCAGCCAAATAGATCAGCAGGGCTGCCAGGCAACTGGTATAGCTTAAAAGGAAATCAATATGGCAGCCTCCATATACCTCTCACTACAGTTCTCCTTTAAGCAACCTAATGGTTCTATTGCATTGAGCATAAATGTTAAATTTTAGGCTAGCTTCACTTACTTCTGTAGTGGTACAGTGGTTAGGGTGACGTGCCCACCACACAGTGAGATCTGGGTTCAATTCCCAGCTATGGTATGATGTATACTCATGTATGTATCCCCAGCTATGGTATGATGTATACTCATGTATGTATTCCCAGCTATGGTATGATGTACCA
Source organism: Hyperolius riggenbachi (assembly GCF_040937935.1). Lineage (NCBI taxonomy): Eukaryota > Metazoa > Chordata > Amphibia > Anura > Hyperoliidae > Hyperolius > Hyperolius riggenbachi. The sequence goes on along the minus strand of NC_090646.1, from coordinate 27,360,984 downwards.
GCTATGGTATGATGTATACTGGTTTTTAAAATAGTATAATTCCCTGGCAGAAGAGACCCTCCTCCCTCCGGTAGGAGGGAGGAGGGAGGAGGGAGGAGGGAGGAGGGAGAAGCGAGGAGGGAATAGGTAGAAGGGAGGAGGGAGATTAAAATCTCCCTAGCAGAGTGTGTAGCAGCTGTCCCATAACTAATTAGTGTAGGTAGGCAAATGGTATAAAGGACCTTGCTTGGAGAAGGGAGGGTGGGCGGGTTCTCCAGCAGTGATGTGTATTTCAGTCAATTAGGTATGGCTCCAGGTATTACTATACCGTATTAGAGCTTTTGAAACATGTTTTCTATCATTTTTCCAGCTGATAGAATTTTTTAAAACTTTGAAAGTTCGCCTCCCCATTGAAGTCTATTGCGGTTCGCGAACTTTTTCGCGAACCGAACCTTTTGCGGAAGTTCGCGAACAGGGTTCGCGAACCTAAAATCGGAGGTTCGGCCCAACTCTAGTTCGGAGTCCACGTCTCGGGTAGTGTTGGGCGAACAGTGTTCGCCACTGTTCGGGTTCTGCAGAACATCACCCTGTTCGGGTGATGTTCGAGTTCGGCCGAACACCTGACGGTGCTCGGCCAAACCGTTCGGCCACATGGCCGAACTAAGAGCGCATGGCCGAACGTTCCCCGAACGTTCGGCTAGCGCTGTGATTGGCCGAACGGGTCACGTGGTTCGGACCCGAACGCGCTCTGATTGGCCGAACGGTCACGTGGTTCGGGTAAATAAATACCCGAACCACGTCATATCTCCGCCATTTGTCTGTGGGTTTAGCTTTGGGTAGGCAGGCAGGGTAGTTCGCGCTCCAGCCACGCTAGCCAGGGTCCCCCCCAGTCATTGTGTGTCACTGCTGGGAACAGTAGTACACCGCTCGTTCAGCCACACTATATAGCATTCTGTGTACTGTTCTGTGTCTGCTGGGAATAGTGGTACACCGCTCGTTCAGCCACACTATATAGCATTCTGTGTACTGTTCTGTGTCTGCTGGGAACAGTAGTACACCGCTCGTTCAGCCACACTATATAGCATTCTGTGTACTGTTCTGTGTCTGCTGGGAATAGTGGTACACCGCTCGTTCAGCCACACTATATAGCATTCTGTGTACTGTTCTGTGTCTGCTGGGAACAGTAGTACACCGCTCGTTCAGCCACACTATATAGCATTCTGTGTACTGTTCTGTGTCTGCTGGGAATAGTGGTACACCGCTCGTTCAGCCACACTATATAGCATTCTGTGTACTGTTCTGTGTCTGCTGGGAACAGTAGTACACCGCTCGTTCAGCCACACTATATAGCATTCTGTGTACTGTTCTGTGTCTGCTGGGAACAGTAGTACACCGCTCGTTCAGCCACACTATATAGCATTCTGTGTACTGTTCTGTGTCTGCTGGGAATAGTGGTACACCGCTCGTTCAGCCACACTATATAGCATTCTGTGTACTGTTCTGTGTCTGCTGGGAACAGTAGTACACCGCTCGTTCAGCCACACTATATAGCATTCTGTGTACTGTTCTGTGTCTGCTGGGAACAGTAGTACACCGCTCGTTCAGCCACACTATATAGCATTCTGTGTACTGTTCTGTGTCTGCTGGGAATAGTGGTACAACGCTCGTTCAGCCACACTATATAGCATTCTGTGTACTGTTCTGTGTCTGCTGGGAATAGTGGTACACCGCTCGTTCAGCCACACTATATAGCATTCTGTGTACTGTTCTGTGTCTGCTGGGAACAGTAGTACACCGCTCGTTCAGCCACACTATATAGCATTCTGTGTACTGTTCTGTGTCTGCTGGGAACAGTAGTACACCGCTCGTTCAGCCACACTATATAGCATTCTGTGTACTGTTCTGTGTCTGCTGGGAACAGTAGTACACCGCTCGTTCAGCCACACTATATAGCATTCTGTGTACTGTTCTGTGTCTGCTGGGAATAGTGGTACACCGCTCGTTCAGCCACACTATATAGCATTCTGTGTACTGTTCTGTGTCTGCTGGGAACAGTAGTACACCGCTCGTTCAGCCACACTATATAGCATTCTGTGTACTGTTCTGTGTCTGCTGGGAACAGTAGTACACCGCTCGTTCAGCCACACTATATAGCATTCTGTGTACTGTTCTGTGTCTGCTGGGAATAGTGGTACAACGCTCGTTCAGCCACACTATATAGCATTCTGTGTACTGTTCTGTGTCTGCTGGGAATAGTGGTACACCGCTCGTTCAGCCACACTATATAGCATTCTGTGTACTGTTCTGTGTCTGCTGGGAACAGTAGTACACCGCTCGTTCAGCCACACTATATAGCATTCTGTGTACTGTTCTGTGTCTGCTGGGAACAGTAGTACACCGCTCGTTCAGCCACACTATATAGCATTCTGTGTACTGTTCTGTGTCTGCTGGGAATAGTGGTACACCGCTCGTTCAGCCACACTATATAGCATTCTGTGTACTGTTCTGTGTCTGCTGGGAATAGTGGTACACCGCTCGTTCAGCCACACTATATAGCATTCTGTGTACTGTTCTGTGTCTGCTGGGAATAGTGGTACACCGCTCACCCGCCACTGTATAGCATTGTGCTCTGTGTCGCTGCTGGGAATAGTGGTACACCGCTCACCCGTCACTGTATAGCATTGTGCTCTGTGTCGCTGCTGGGAATAGTGGTACTGTATAGCATTTCTGTACTGCCACTGTACTGCTGCCAGTCAGCGTGTACTGTAAGGATAAGTGAAATGAGGAAGAAATCCGGTGAAAGAGGGAGGGGCAAGGGAAGAGGTGTTTCCCCTGACGGTTCACGTACAGGCCACAGGGGAGCACCCAAGAAAACCCACTCAATACCGCCCATGTTGTCCAGGACAACAACCCTCACAAATCCAAAAGAACAGGACCAGATAATTACTTGGATGACCTCTCAAGCGTCCAGCAGTGGGTTAAGCAGCACCAGCACATCACGCACGAGGTCCGAGTCCTCAGCCAGTTACAAGGAGCCAGTGGGCACAAAGCTGACACAACCGGCAGCGACACCACGCACACAACTGCCAGATAACCAGTCCGATGAATTACCTCAGGACACAATGGGGTATTCGCAGGAGCTATTCCCAGCCCAACAAACTTCCACCTTTCAAAGGTCAATGGAGGAACAGCCAGAAATGTTGTGCCTGGATTCACAACCGTTAACTGTGGGAAATGCATCGCGCACTGAAATACAAGGCGAGTCCGAAGAGGACTCGGAAACCCAAATCCCAGAGCAATTTGGGCAGGAGGGGTTGCAATTGCAGGAGGTCGGCCGACAAGATCTGGAAGACGACGTTGGAGTGTGCTGCGCAGAGGTTGTTGTGGGGAGCTCTACTCCACGGTGGCGGCCCACAATGACATATGACGAGTTTGAGGAGATGGAAGAGGAGGGTATGGACAATGTGGACAGAGACCCAGATTTTGTTTGTGAACGAGAACATCGCCGTCGTAGCAGCAGCACAGATGAGTCTGTTGAAGAACCCACTGCTGCACGAGCTCGCCTTGTGCCACAAGGTAGGCGGCGCGCAATTTCAGGCACCACAAGCGTGGAAGTTCAAGTGAGAGGCAAAAGAGGAGCAAACAGAAATCGCCAGCAAGGAGGCAGGTGCTCCAAAGTCTGGGCTTTCTTTGAAGACTGCACTGAGGATGTTACCATGGCGATTTGCAAGGTGTGCAAGACCCGCCTGAGCAGGGGGAAAAGTATTAACAACCTCTCCACCACCAGCATGAGCCGTCACATGCTATCCAAACATCCCACTCTTTGGGCAAACGCGTCAGGACAGGGTACCAGAAACAACACTGCCTCCCTTGGGTTCACCAGACCCGCCTCAGCAGCAGCAGTAGCCCAGCCATTGCGTGGTTCACAACATTCACAAACATCAGACGACGCTGACACTGTCACTTTCCGGAGTAGTGCTCTTGAGGTCTCCCAGTGTTCTTCAAACACAACAACCAACAGCCCTTACGTGTGCAGCGCTACGGTTCAGTTGTCTGTGTCGGAGATGTTTGAGCGCAAGAGGAAATTGCCAGCAAATGACCCCCGGGCCGTGGCAGTAACAGCCAGCATAGCCAAGCTTCTGGCCTGCGAAATGCTGCCATATCGATTGGTGGAGACAAACAGCTTCAAGGGCATGATGTCAGTGGCCATCCCACGTTACGTGGTTCCCAGCCGCTACCACTTTGCACGCTCTGCAGTGCCTGAGTTGCATGAGCACGTGGTCAGCAAAATAACCCGAAGCTTGAAGAATGCCGTTGCCTGCAAGGTTCACCTCACCACTGACACCTGGACGAGTGCGTTCGGCCAGGGTCGATACATCTCCCTTACCGCGCACTGGATGAACCTTGTGGAGCCTGGCAGCGATTCCTCACCTGCTACGGCACGGGTGTTGCCCACGCCACAAACAGCTGCACCGCCGTCCCTCCCACTGGATAACAGCAGCACCTACCTCTCTGACTCCTTCTCCTCCAACGCATCTCAAAGCTGTACCTCATCCGGAAACGCTAACCCAGCAGCAGTAGGATCGTGGAAGCAGTGCAGCACAGCTGTTGGCATGCGTCAGCAAGCGTTGCTGAAGCTAATCTGCCTTGGGGATAAGCAGCACACAGGGGAGGAAATTTGGAAGGGAATAAAGGAACAGACGGATTTGTGGCTGGCACCGCTGGACCTGAAACCGGGCATGGTTGTGTGTGATAATGGGAGTAATCTCATTCGCGCTTTAAGGTTGGCTAAGCTGACACACATCCCTTGCCTGGCGCACGTGATGAACCTAGTAGTTCAGCGGTTCCTGAGGACATACCCAGGCGTGGCCGATCTTCTGTTGAAGGTGCGTCGAGTGGCCAAACATTGTAGAACTTCCAGTACTGCTTCGGGGGCACTCGCCAAGATGCAGGAGCGCTTCAATCTCCCCCACCATCGCTTGCTGTGTGATGTCCCTACGCGCTGGAATTCTACGCTGCACATGCTAGCCCGCTTTTGCGAGCAGAAGAGTGCAGTGGTCCAGTACATGACGGCGCAGTACCGAGGCGCATCCGGCCAGCTGCCAAGCTTCTGTGGATCCGATTGGGCCAACATGTTGGACCTCTGCCAAGTCCTCCAAAATTTTGAGCAATCCACGTTGCTTGTGAGCAGTGACAACTCTTCAGTCAGCATTACCATACCACTGCTGTGTTTACTGAAGAGGTCGATGTTAAAAATCAAGGAAACAGCTGTCATGATGCAACTGGGGGAATCTGAAGGAGAAAACGATCAGCGTGATGGTACCAACATCAGGCCATCCGCCTCAGGGAACGCTGGCCCCAGCAGCTATGACGAAGAAGAGGAGGAGGAACAGCTGGAGTTGGAGCAGGAATTTCATGCCACCACTGACGAGGGCCAGAGCGGTGCACGTTGGACTTCCACAATTCAACGCGAATGGTCAGCAGAAGCAGACCAGGAGGAAGGTGACGACTATGATGCATCACAACAACTATCACAACGCTCACAAGAGGATGATGAGGATTCTGGTAGGACTCTGGCACACATGGCTCAATTCATGCTAGACTGCATTGAACGTGACCCACGCATTGTGCGCATTCTGGACAACACCAATTACTGGGTTTATACCCTTCTGGATCCACGGTACAAACACAATGTTCCAAAACTGCTTGAAGAAAGAGTCAGACAGGTCAAAATGGAAGAATACCAGCAGGCCCTTGTGGAGACTTTAGAGAGGAGATTGACATCCTCCCCCTCCTCTAGCCAGTTGTACGCAGACAGACTGACTTCCGCAAACCCAGGACGACCAGGAGGGCAGCAAACAACGCAAGCCGCAGCTAGTACCCAAAAGGGAATGGTATCGGCAGTGTCCTTGGAGTGGGAAAATTTTCTGACACCCATGCAGCAGCAGCCCACTGAACAGCAAGCGTGCAGATCCACCTCCAACACCGATCGCCTGGAGAAGATGGTCAAGGACTACATGTCAGATGACGTAGCTGTGTCTAACAATCCATCTGCACCCTTCAACTATTGGGTATCGAAGCTAGACACCTGGCACGAACTGGCAATGTACGCAATAGAGGTGCTGGCTTGCCCGGCAGCCAGCGTTATGTCGGAACGCTGTTTCAGTGCTGCCGGAGGCATCGTCACAGATCGGCGTATCCGCCTCTCCACAGAAAATGCAGACCGTCTGACTCAAATTAAAATGAATCAATCCTGGATTGGAAACGACTACGCAACACTCCAGGACCCCAACCAAGTAACATGACCAATGAACATCTGGGATGGTTTAGCGTTTCCGGTCCCTGTTTATTGAACCTCTCATCTGTATTACACTTATGACTGCATGGCGGCAAAAAGCATTGCTATATCCGCACGCTTTTTGTCCTCATGCAAGGCCTGTGTTGTTGTGTCTCAAAAAGCTTGGCCTTCTCCTCCTGCGCCTGCTCCTGTTCCATCACGTCTGCTGCTGCTGGGTTAGCATTTCCAGTCCCTGTTTATTGAACCTCTCATCTGTATTACATTTATGACTGCATGGCGGCAAAAAGCATTGCTATATCCGCACGCTTTTTGTCCTCATGCAAGGCCTGGGTTGCGTCTCAAAAGGCGTGGCCTTCTCCTCCTGCGCCTCCTCCTGTTCCATCATGTGTGCTGCTGCTGGGTTAGCGTTTCCAGTCTCTGTTTATTGAACCTCTCATCTGTATTACACTTATGACTGCATGGCGGCAAAAAGCATTGCTATATCCGCACGCTTTTTGTCCTCATGCAAGGCCTGTGTTGTTGTGTCTCAAAAAGTTTGGCCTTCTCCTCCTGCGCCTGCTCCTGTTCCATCACGTCTGCTGCTGCTGGGTTAGCATTTCCAGTCCCTGTTTATTGAACCTCTCATCTGTATTACATTTATGACTGCATGGCGGCAAAAAGCATTGCTATATCCGCACGCTTTTTGTCCTCATGCAAGGCCTGGGTTGCGTCTCAAAAAGCGTGGCCTTCTCCTCCTGCGCCTCCTCCTGTTCCATCATGTGTGCTGCTGCTGGGTTAGCGTTTCCAGTCTCTGTTTATTGAACCTCTCATCTGTATTACATTTATGACTGCATGGCGGCAAAAAGCATTGCTATATCCGCACGCTTTTTGTCCTCATGCAAGGCCTGGGTTGTTGTGTCTCAAAGCGTGGCCTTCTCCTCCTGCGCCTCCTCCTGTTCCATCACGTGTGCTCTGTGCTGCTGCTGGGTTAGCGTTACCGGTCCCTGTTTATGGAACCTCTTCTCTTTATTACATTTATGACTGCATGGCGGCAAAAAGCATTGCTGCTATATCCGCACGCTTCTTGTCCTCATGCAAGGCCTGGGTTGTTGTGTCTCAAAAAGCGTGGCCTTCTCCTCCTGCGCCTCCTCCTGTTCCATCACGTGTGCTGCTGCTGCTGCTGGGTTAGCGTTACCGGTCCCTGTTTATTGAACCTCTTATCTTTATTACATTTATGACTGCATGGCGGTAAAAAGCATGCTATCCGCACGCTTCTTGTCCTCATGCAAGGCCTGGGTTGTTGTGTCTCAAAAAGCGTGGCCTTCTCCTCCTGCGCCTCCTCCTGTTCCATCACGTGTGCTGCTGCTGCTGCTGGGTTAGCGTTACCGGTCCCTGTTTATTGAACCTCTTATCTTTATTACATTTATGACTGCCTGGCGGTAAAAACCATGTTACCTGTGCAAAGAAACATGACATTTTCAGCATTTAAAAGACAATTTTTCCTTTGAAACTTTACAATCAATTTTCTCAAAAACTATAAGCTCTTTTTGCTAATTTTTTTTTCCTCTTGTACCCACTCCCAAGGTGCACATACCCTGTAAATTTGGGGTATGTAGCATGTAAGGAGGCTTTACAAAGCACAAAAGTTCGGGTCCCCATTGACTTCCATTATGTTCGGAGTTCGGGTCGAACACCCGAACATCGCGGCCATGTTCGGCCTGTTCGGCCCGAACCCGAACATCTAGATGTTCGCCCAACACTAGTCTCGGGGAGGGGTACTGTAACATCCGCAGTAATGGCGGCTGCGGACACGCAGGGTGTTTCCGCAGCCGCCTTGCCTTCCTGTTCAGGGACTTCGCCCGTGCCTCTGGCGTCTAGTACGCCGAGGACGGGTCTGTCGTTTGCACATAGAGTTGCTGTATCGCGCGGGCGCGCGGAGACAGGACCTTTATGCAGGGAGGAGGCGCGTCAGCTGACCGGCCGGTCGGCTGACGTCAGAGGAGACTCACGGCACTCCGGATTGGTTGATTGTTTGGGGCGTGGCTGTGGGGTCTCCTCTGCTTCATAAGCCTTCTCTGTTCACTCGCAACTTGTCTACTGTTGCGAATACTTATGTGCTAGCGCTCAGACCTTAGATAGTATCCGGTGTGCTTTGATCTGGGAGGAAACCAGGGAGTCATGATCGCTGCTGCAGCAGGTATTGCTGGAAGTAGTAGTGCTGCAGCTCAGGCAGTTCTGATCTCTTTCCATGCAAGCTGCATAGCTTTGTCTGCCTTTCCCTGCTGTCAGCTTGTGACTGATTATCATTCACCTGTGTGGGAATCTGCATGTCTGCTCCCATTGGATGACCTCAGTATAAAGATCTGCTTCCTGCAGGGTTTCCTCGGGTTTTCATAGCTTCAGTTTAAGCCTGCCTTGCTGTCGCTTCAGCCCCCGATCGTGTTTCTTGTTCTAAAGATACTTTGCTGGTCTTTGCATCATATATTGGTTCATTGCCAATATATATGCATACCAGCACATTTATTATTTTCCTTGTATTCGTGTTACGTTGATACATCAGTGTCGCTGATGTATACGTACACGAACTGTTTATATCCTGTGTGCAGTTAGTCAGCTTTCCAGCACGTTTTGGTAGGTTGCGCGTATCGTGATCCCCCGTGCTGAGTTAGTTACCCTGCTCCTGGTTCTGTTTGTGGATTGCGTTCATCTCTGCGGAGAGATAACGAATCCTTCTGAATCCTGTTCTGTTACCGTTTGTGGATTGCGTTCATCTCTGCAAAGAGATAACGAATCCTTCTGAATCCTGTTCTGTTACTGTTTGTGGATTGCGTTCATCTCTGTGAAGAGTCCTGTTCCCTGTATTACTCCAGTCTTAGTCAGCGTTCCTGCTTATGTCATATATCGGTTCATTGCCGATATATACATATGTTAGTCAGACGTTACAAATAGTTTCATTGATAGCTGTAGTTGTAAGACGCTAGGAAATCATACTTACTGTATATTTGTCTGTGTTATGTTCATCTATCTTGATCCTGCTATTTCCTGACTATCCTGTCCTGTCTTTGTGAGGCACACCATCGCTGCAACGCATTGGCTGCCTCATTCCAGTCTGTCTTGTTGTGGACGCTTGCTGTCGCTAAGTAGCGGCTGGCTAGCAAGCGTTCATTCTGTCTACCTGTCCTGATCTCCTCAGTTCTGGTTTATGCGCTCAGCGCTACCTTGCGCTGAGACGTTATCGCAAAAGTATTGTTTGTGGCTGTCGGATCTGCACCGGCTCTGTGCGCCACAATCTCCTATTGGAGTCAGTCCTCCCCTCCACTATACTAGGGATAGCCTGTTTCCTTGTGCTAGTGTGTGTACCTCCTCCACGTCAGCTCATGCGTTGCATGCTGACTGTGGAGAATACACCACCAAGCTTTACATTATGAAAACCCCATTACCAATCCCCATTGTAGGGGGGATTCCCAGAAAGTATGACACTGTTAATTATGGTTCCTGTTCCTTTAAGAAATTTGAAGAACTTAGCTCTGAAACAGAAAATGAGTTTTTCTCTGAATGTGCCAGGTTCCTGGCCAATCCCGATCTCCAAGCGACTCCTGTTTCAACCTGGGCACTCCAACTAGTTTATCTTTTGTTTAAAGGGGAATTGTTTCAGTGGGCATTTGATGTTCTCAATCATTCCGATTTGAAAGAGAGACCGCTGGAATTTCTAGCGTTTGTGATCCATAACTGGTTGCGCATAGATCCATTGCCTTTTCCTCTAAATGAACTCCTGGCAGCAGGCCAATCAGCTTCCCCTTCAATTGTTTGCAAAAATGATCAGCAAGCAGAGAGGGTTCCTGATAATTTTCCTGCAGCTTTGAATAAATCACCAAAGGCAGCAGGGTCTAAGACAAAACGCAAACGTTCTAAGAAACGTGTCCGATCTGCAGAGTCGTTACCCTTAGCGACTGAGACCTATAATGAGATTCTGCCATTAACAGATAATGAAATGCAATTGTCTTTCAGGGGAGTTAAATGGACTTATGAAACTACTAATGAACTTTCATCCCTGGCTAGGGAAAATAAAGATGTTTGTTTAAAAGAATTATCTGAGTATGATTATGAGGAGATATTACAGAGTATTGAACAAATCAACTTATTTGTGAACCAAGGGAAGTTTGCATACACTACAGTTCAACACTTGCTACAGGTATTGGAGATTCTTAAGAATAAGGAATCTGCCAATCACCTGCTAATTAACCCAATACATGTCCCTGCCACAATCATATCTGCAAACTGCGATCAGCCGGAATGTTTCGCTGTTAAGTATGCATGGGATCCTCCATTCGAGAGGGGAGAGATGGAAGCCCTGGTCTGTGAATGGAAGAGTGATTCAAGTTCATTTTGTCAATTTTACAGAGCAAAAAGTGAGATGGTATTGAATGCATGCATTAAGTCAGCCTATAACCTAGTAGAGACTGGTGTGTGTAGGTATGACTGTGTGGCTCCTTTGATTGATGTGTGGGAACTGATTTTGGATGATTTTTATGTGACTCCGAATTCGCAAATTTGGCGTTCTGACCCGCCTGCTTCAGCACCTTTGGCTGATGCAGCAGGTGATTCGGAGCTCTTCTTGTGTGAAATTGAAGTTCCTGCAATTCCACCCTGTACCATGGATAACTCAGTGTTACTTCCCAGTAAAACAGAAGCCACTGATACTTTCTTAACCTTGCCCTGCACAAATTTCTCAGCAGAGAATCCAGAGGTCCTGCTGACTTCTGAGTCCAGCCTAGCCAGTACTCATGAGTCTTTGTTCAGTGAAACAGACACCAGAAAAATCTTGCCTGTCTCTGCAAACACTTCTGCAGAAATTACCTGTGTTAATAAAGTTCAACTCCTGTCTGATCCAGCAGATGCCAATAGATGCACTACACCAGTTTCCGACTCCCAGCAATCCTGTCTAGAAACCTCAGAACCCCAGCATCTGAATTTTCCAATTTTACAATTGAATGGTGATTCAGATGCGCAAACATTGTGTCTTGATCTTCCTGTTTCTACACCTCGCTCTAGTTTCGTGAATAGCTCAGAGCATCTGCTATGTGAACCCGAAATCGCAGAATTATTACCTTGTTCAGAAAATGTTCCAGTAAATTTGCCCTGTACCATGAATTGTGCAGTAGATCTCTCCTATGAAGCTCAGGTCACAGAATCCTTATGCTGTCCAGCAGGTGCTTCCATGGTTTTGCCCTGCAATATGGACTGTTCAGTGATCCTGTCCAGTGAAGCTGGGGTCGCAGAGTCCTATGCTTCACCCAGTACTTTGGATACTTCAAACCCTCTAGCAGAAGACTCTGAGGCACTGCTTACCTCAGTGGGTGTTGCAGCAATTTTCACTTGTTTAGCAGCTGTTTTGGAATTACAGTCTGCTCTAATAAAACTTGATGAATCTCTGCCCAGTGAAGCAGAAGCCATTGAAATATTGTCCTCGTCAGCAAGTGTGTTAGATACCTTGCCCTGTACACAGTCTGATTTAACCAATGTTGTTGAGTCCCTCTCCAGTGTTGTAACAGCCGAGGAACTCCAGCCCTGTCCTCTGAATGTTTCAGAAGTCCTGCTCTGTAACATGGATAATTCTGATTCTCTGGTCAAAATAATAGAAATCTCAGAAATGCAGTCCGGTCTGATGAGTGTTCCTGAAACCCAGCCCTGTATCCTGAAAGATTCTGGTTCTCTGGCCGCTGTGGCAGAGGTTCCAGAGTCCCCTTCCTGTCCAGGGAATCCCTCAGTTTTGCCTGGTCCAGTGGGGGCTGCTGCAATACTGATTTGTTCTGCAGCCCCTCATGAGCCCCAATCCAGTGTATTAGATGAGTCTCTGTCCAGTCCAGAGGTAGTTGTGGAGTCCCTATCTGGTTCAGTGCATACATCAGAAGATTTGTCCTGTCTTGTTAGTGCCCCTGAACCTGATTTGTTACTGACTTTGCTGGAATCAGCGACATCTAAGTCTGATCCTGCATTCTTGTGTGAAAGTCCAGTAGTTGCGAAGTCTAGTCATGATGATTTTTTTTTGGCCAGTCTTGGTTTTGGTCCTGTCTTGGCTGACCCTGAGGCTCACAGTTCCTTGACATGCCCAGAGGTTTCTCTTGTGCCAGTGTGCCCAGATGTGCTTTGTGTGCCAGAATGCCCAAGTGTGTCTAAGGTGTTAGCGTGCTCAAATGCTTCCTTGGGGGAGACATGTTCTGATGTTGCCAGTCTGCCTGCATGCCCAGAGATGGTTCTGGTCCCTGAAAGCCCTAATCTTGATGTTTGTCCTTGTGGCCCTGACTCGGGAATAGCCCTAGGTTCCATAGGGGTTCTTGATAGTTCTCCATGTGAGCCTAAAAGGCGTTCTGACCTTTTGGGATCTCTTTGGAACTTCGAAGTGTTCTGGGAGATCTCTGAGGAGGCTTGTCCAGGTATCTTGGACTGGTTCAACAGTGGGTTTTGTGTTGGTAGAGACAGTTCCGGTGGGCATTGCAAAGGCTTTGGCGTTTTTGGACGGTCTCTGGAAGGCAGTGGGTATCGCTCAGAGAGCTTCGGGGGGCTTTCTTCTGGAAATCATGGTTCTGATGGGTGTCACACTGGGGCTTGTAGTACTGACGGGCATGGTTCTGTAGGTTCTGGTTCTGATGGGTCCAGTCTTGTGAGGACTGATTCTGGAATTTGGTATTGCCGGGCTGTCCCGGTCATCATGAATTATCAGTCAGACTGTTTTGTTGGGAATTTCAGTTTTGAAAAGCATCTGGAATCCGCTTTTAAAGGGGGAGGTACTGTCATGATCGCTGCTGCAGCAGGTATTGCTGGAAGTAGTAGTGCTGCAGCTCAGGCAGTTCTGATCTCTTTCCATGCAAGCTGCATAGCTTTGTCTGCCTTTCCCTGCTGTCAGCTTGTGACTGATTATCATTCACCTGTGTGGGAATCTGCATGTCTGCTCCCATTGGATGACCTCAGTATAAACATCTGCTTCCTGCAGGGTTTCCTCGGGTTTTCATAGCTTCAGTTTAAGCCTGCCTTGCTGTCGCTTCAGCCCCCGATCATGTTTCTTGTTCTAAAGATACTTTGCTGGTCTTTGCATCATATATTGGTTCATTGCCAATATATATGCATACCAGCACGTTTATTATTTTCCTTGTATTCGTGTTACGTTGATACATCAGTGTCGCTGATGTATACGTACACGAACTGTTTATATCCTGTGTGCAGTTAGTCAGCTTTCCAGCACGTTTTGGTAGGTTGCGCGTATCGTGATCCCCCGTGCTGAGTTAGTTACCCTGCTCCTGGTTCTGTTTGTGGATTGCGTTCATCTCTGCGGAGAGATAACGAATCCTTCTGAATCCTGTTCTGTTACCGTTTGTGGATTGCGTTCATCTCTGCAAAGAGATAACAAATCCTTCTGAATCCTGTTCTGTTACTGTTTGTGGATTGGGTTCATCTCTGTGAAGAGATAGCGAATCCTTCTGAGTCCTGTTCCCTGTATTACTCCAGTCTTAGTCAGCGTTCCTGCTTATGTCATATATCGGTTCATTGCTGATATATACATATGTTAGTCAGACGTTACAAATAGTTTCATTGATAGCTGTAGTTGTAAGACGCTAGGAAATCATACTTACTGTATATTTGTCTGTGTTACGTTCATCTATCTTGATCCTGCTGCTATTTCCTGACTATCCTGTCCTGTCTTTGTGAGGCACGCCATCGCTGCAACGCATTGGCTGCCTCATTCCAGTCTGTCTTGTTGTGGACGCTTGCTGTCGCTAAGTAGCGGCTGGCTAGCAAGCGTTCATTCTGTCTACCTGTCCTGATCTCCTCAGTTCTGGTTTATGCGCTCAGCGCTACCTTGCGCTGAGACGTTATCGCAAAAGTATTGTTTGTGGCTGTCGGATCTGCACCGGCTCTGTGCGCCACAATCTCCTATTGGAGTCAGTCCTCCCCTCCACTATACTAGGGATAGCCTGTTTCCTTGTGCTAGTGTGTGTACCTCCTCCACGTCAGCTCATGCGTTGCATGCTGACTGTGGAGAATACACCACCAAGCTTTACACAGGGATTTCACACAAGACTAGGATATTATTATACTGTGTATTGATATATTGTGTATGACTCTTGCTACCCTCTGACTCTGCTCTTTGATTACCGTTCCTGTACTTCTGCCTATCTGACTCTGTTACTGAACCCTGCCTGATATCTTACCATTCTCTTGCCTGTCGATTCTGTACTGTGCCTGCCCGCTAGTTACTGATCATTTGCTTGTCTGACCTCTCTACTCACCAGTGAGTCCTTGTCACTGGTGAGGTGCTCTTCTGACAGTACCCACCAGCTCCTCTGGTGAGGTAAAGCCAAACTTTAGTATAGCTTACTAGCTGGACGCCCGGCGTTGCCCGGGTATATATTTGGCTAGTGTTGGCTCTGCCCACTTTTCCTAACCCTAACACACAATTACAAGTACAGTATGTGAGCTTTGCGGTCTTTGGCATCAATAATTTGCAATGAAATAAAATTAATCTGATTGGATGTGTCTCCACCCCTTTTCTGAATTTGAACCCCAATCACCCAATGGCCAACTGTACCAGGTACAGGTGATTAACAGTGCAAGAATGGCAGCAATTAAATATTCCCCTTAAAAATCAATAGGTGGATTTTGATTGGCTTTTATAGGCTCCACCCACTTTTCTGAATATTAATCCCAGTCACCCAGTGTCCAACTGTGCAAAGTTTGAGAACCCTGCCATTAAAGAGAATCTGTATTGTTAAAATCGCACAAAAGTAAACATACCAGTGCGTTAGGGGACATCTCCTATTACCCTCTGTCACAATTTCGCCGCTCCTCGCCGCATTAAAAGTGGTTAAAAACAGTTTTAAAAAGTTTGTTTATAAACAAACAAAATGGCCACCAAAACAGGAAGTAGGTTGATGTACAGTATGTCCACACATAGAAAATACATTCATACACAAGCAGGCTGTATACACCCTTCCTTTTGAATCTCAAGAGATCATTTGTGTGTTTCTTTCCCCCTGCAGCTATCTTCCACTGAAGTGTCAGGCTGTTTCTTCCTGCAGAGTGCAGACAGCTCTGTATGTAATTCCTCAGTATGTGAAAGCCCAGCCAGCTCAGAGGAGGATTTATCCAGCTTGTAAAAGATAAGAGAGAAGAGAGAAGCTGCCCTAATCTAAATAATACACAGGCAGTGTGCAGAGAGGGGCCTGGAGGGGGGAGATGCATCACAGAACCACAACACTGAAGAACTTGGCAGCCTTCCAGACACAGGCTGACAAGTCTGACAAGAGAGAGATAAGTTGATTTATTACAGAGATGGTGATAGTAGAACGTGCTGCAGTAAGCCAGAACACATTAGAATAGCCCTTGGAACTTGTAGGATGATAAAAAACAGGATGCAATTTTTGTTACGGAGTCTCTTTAACAGTGTAAGAATGGCTGCAGTTTACATTTGCGAATTGAAATTTGTATTTTTCTCCACCCACTTATTTCCTAACAGGTACAGACTTACGTATGCCTGTGCCCAAAAAGTTTTCTGGTCACAGATCTGACTTTCAGAATTTTAGAAATCGAGTGTTATCATACTTTGAGTTGAGACCTAATTCGTCGGGAACCGTGGCACAGAGAATTACGTTCATTAAGACTCTGCTGTCAGGGGATTCCCAGACCTGGGCATATGGTCTTCAGACAGGGAATGAGGCCCTAGCACTCAACTCATAGATACAAAATTATGAAACATCTTTATTAAGTACAATAAACATAAAAACATTTAAGATCAAAGTCATGGGGCACTCATATAATGAACATCAAACATGATAAGTAATGTGTTGTAGTAATTTCCATCCATAACCTCCTGCATAGTATCACAATTCAAATAAATAATAAATAAAATCCTGTACTCACAGCCAATGAGAGTGACAGTAGAAAAATTATTACGTACCCCAGCTACCGTAGTCCAGCACTATAGCTGGTAAAGTGCAAAGTGAAAGGTGCATAGAGTGAATAGAGGTCATCGCCTCTACCGCTGAGTGGAAGCTCAAGACTTTGCGGCAGGGCAGGGAACCGGTTGAAGTTTATGCAGCTGAGTTCAGAAAATGGGCAGTGTTAGCTAGATGGGGGTCATTTGCACTTCTGGACTGTCTTTTGTCAGGGTTATCGGACACAGTATCTGATATAATGCTGGGTCATCCTGAGCCGAAGTCTATTGATGAGGCCATTTCATTAGCAGTCAGGGTTGATCGTCGTCTACGTTACCAGAAACAGACTCGGGGTAGGAACAATGTGAGATATGTTTCCTACGCCTCTCCTCCACCCGTTTCACCTCCAATGGAATCAATGCAGATTGGTCGGTCAAAATTGTCCTTGGTGGAGCAGAATCGCAGAAAAGCAGAACAGCTCTGTTTATACTGTGCAGAGGAGGGTCACAGAGTGCAAAATTGTCCCAAGAAGTCGGGAAACGCTGCCGCCTAGGTGTAGTCGGAGATAATACCCTAGGCGCGCAGTCTTTACCTCTAGACGATAAACATTTGCTCCTCCCTTGTACTATATCTTGGGGAGATCAAACAGTGGCCACTGAGGCCTTCCTAGATTCTGGCTCAGCAGCCAATTTTATGGATTACGAATTTGCTAAGAAATTAGGGATTCCTATTTCTCCTTTTAATCAACAGATTCTGGTCACTGCAGTGGACGACTCTCCTCTGCAGAGTGACTACCCTCTGTCTCAGACCCCAGAGTTAAGGGTTACGGTGGGGGTGTTACACAAAGAGAGTCTACAGTTTCTGCTTTTGCGAATGACAACTTCCACGATCATTCTTGGCATGCCATGGTTACAACTTCACTTTCCTCATATCAATTGGGCTTCAGGTCAGCTAACGAGCTGGTCTACCCATTGTCATCATCATTGTTTAGCGAAGGTAACCGTCGGGTAACACCAAGATTCAAGTGGAGGGTTTGCCAAGCCAGTATTCAGAATTTGCGGACATGTTTAGTCCCAAATCAGCCGATAAACTTCCTCCTCACCATCCTTTTGATTGTCCCATCGATCTCAGGTCTGGTTGTATGCCCCCTAGAGGTCATCTCTATAATCTGTCTGGGCCAGAGAAATTGGCCATGCAAGAATACATCCGAGAAAATTTAGCTAAAGGTTTTATTCGTCCCTCTCGGTCACCAGCAGGGGCAGGATTCTTTTTCGTGAAAAAGAAGGATGGAGGTCTCCGTTCATGCATCGATTATCGGGGCTTAAATAAGATTACAGTAAAAAATCGTTATCCTTTGCCTTTAATTGACGATTTGTTTACCCAGGTCACCAATGCTAAGATTTTCTCGAAGCTGGATTTGAGGGGTGCATACAACCTTGTGCGTATCAGGGACGGTGATGAATGGAAGACGGCCTTTAACACACCCAACGGGCATTACGAGTACCTAGTGATGCCCTTCGGGTTGTGTAACGCTCCGGCCGTCTTCCAAGAGCTGATTAACGAGGTGTTCAGAGAGGTGTTGGGCAAATTCGTCTTGGTATACTTAGACGATATACTGATTTTTTCTTCCAACCTCTCAGAACACAGGAAACATGTTGGGTTTGTGCTACGGAAGTTGATACAGAATATGCTGTATGCTAAACTGGAGAAATGTATTTTTGAAGTGACTTCTGTCGCCTTTTTGGGGTACATAATCTCGACCTCTGGCCTCTCTATGGACCCTGGAAAGGTTTCTGCTGTCTTGGAGTGGCCTCAGCCTGTGGGACTGAAGGCAATCCAGAGATTCCTGGGGTTCGCCAACTACTACAGGAGGTTCATAAAGGGGTACTCTACGGTGATCTCGCCTCTCACCAGTCTCACCAAGAAAGGGGCAGACACTCACCACTGGTCCCCAGAGGCCCATGCTGCTTTCTCCACTCTGAAGAAATTGTTCTGTTCTGCACACATATTGAGACACGTAGACGTCACCTTTCCCTTTATCGTGGAGGTTGATGCCTCAGAGGTAGGGGTAGGGGCTGTGCTGTCTCAGCGTTCTGGTTTGCATGGGAAACTTCAACCCCTGTGCCTATTTTTCCCGTAGCTTTTCACCTGCAGAGAAAAACTACGATATAGGCAACCGGGAACTTCTAGCCATCTAGTTGGCCTTTGAAGAATGGCAACATTGGCTAGAAGGGGCAGAACACACCATTACAGTTTACACTGACCACAAAAATTTGGAGTACATTGAGGGCGCTAAGAGACTTAGCACCCGACAGGCCCGGTGGTCGTTATTCTTTTCGAGATTCAGATTTGTAATCACGTATACCCCTGGTAGTAAGAACATCAAGGCTGATGCCTTATCCAGGTGTTTTGAGCCCGAGACAGCACAGCCCTCAGCCCCTGAGACCATTATACCACAAAAAATGGTCCTGGCAGCCACTGAAACCTGGAAAGACTGGACTGTCACTCTGAGTCCATTTCAACAGGATGTTCCAGAGGGGAAGTCTGAGGGGGTCTTGTTTGTACCATTGCCTTTTTGCCTACAACTGTTGCAGCTGTTTCATTCCCACAAGAATGCTGGGCATCCTGGGGCCACCAGAACTCAGGATCTACTTGCTTGATGTGCTTGGTGGCCGTCATTGGCAACAGACTGTAAGGAGTTTGTGAGAGGGTGTGCAGTGTGTGCTAGAAGCAAACCCTCCTGTCAGGCACCTGTTGGAACATTGCAGCCTTTACCAGTTCCGAGTGAACCTTAGACCCATTTGTCCATGGATTTTGTGGACGAACTCCCCAGGTCTGAGGGCATGACGGTCATTTGGGTGGTAGTCGATCGACTTACATTTGAAGTCGCGTCAAGAGGGCGCAGAAGTACCGCGATGACGCGAACGAGGGTACTTCTGCGCACTCTTGACGCGACTTCAAATGTAAACAGGAAGTGCATCAAGAGAGGGCGGAAGTACCAGATGGTACTAGCGCCCAAGAACTCCGGCTTCCCTCTTCCTGCCCTCCTCCTCCTCAGGTACTTTTGGGCACTTAAATTTAATTATAGGGTACCGGCAGAAGGGAGAGCTTAGCGGAGAGGGGTGGGGGGCATTTCCGACCCCCCCCCCCTCCCCCGCGCTCGGGGCATGCTCTCCCTTTATGCTGGGACTCTATCAGTGGCGGACACAGCCAGCAGTGGGCCCCTGTGCAAAATTGTAATTGTGGGCCCCCTACGACCTGCGCCGCGGCAAAATATGGGCGTGGCTACAACCTGGGTGGGTTGGTAACTAGCCCGGTAGGTAGCCGGGTGGGTGGTTAGGTAGGTAGCCGGGTGGGTAGGTAGGTAGGAAGCCTGGTGGGTGGGTAGCCTGGTGGGTGGGTGGGTAGGTAGATAGGTAGGTAGCCGGGTGGGTGGGTAGGTAGCCTGGTGGGTGGGTTGGTAACTAGCCCGGTAGGTAGCCAGGTGGGTGGTTAGGTAGGTAGCCGGGTGGGTAGGTAGGTAGCCGGGTGGGTAGGTAGGTAGGTAGCCGGGTGGGTAGGTAGGTAGGAAGCCTGGTGGGTGGGTAGGTAGCCGGGTGGGTAGGTAGGAAGCCTGGTGGGTGGGTGGGTAGGTAGCCGGGTGGGTAGGTGGTTAGGTAGCCGGGTGGGTAGGTGGGTAGGTAGCCGGGTGGGTAGGTAGGTAGGAAGCCTGGTGGGTGGGTAGGTAGCCGGGTGGGTAGGTAGGAAGCCTGGTGGGTGGGTAGGTAGCCGGGTGGGTAGGTAGGTAGGTAGCCGGGTGGGTAGGTAGCCAGGTGGGTAGGTGGGTAGGTAGCCGGGTGGGTGGTTAGGTAGTCGGGTGGGTGGTTAGGTAGGAAGCCTGGTGGGTGGGTAGGTAGCCGGGTGGGTAGGTAGGTAGGAAGCCTGGTGGGTGGTTAGGTAGTCGGGTGGGTAGGTAGGAAGCCTGGTGGGTGGGTAGGTGGTTAGGTAGCCGGGTGGGTAGCTATCCGGGTGGGGGGCCCGACTCCTATCCTCCCTCCCTCCCTTCCTCACCTCGGGGGGCCCCCTCCCGATATACGCGGCGGGAGAGCGAGCAGCAAATGCAGGAAGTCTTCAGGGCTCCCTCTCCAGGCAGACGCTAGAGGCCCAGCCGCTAGTCTCCAATATGTCTCCAACTGGAGACATATCGGAGACCAAGCGGCTGAGCCCTCTAGCGGATGCCTGGAGAGCCCTGAAGACTTCCTGCATTTGCCGCTCGCTCGCTCTCCCGCCGCGCATATCGGGAGGGGGGCCCCCCGAGGTTAGGGAGGGAGGGAGGATAGGAGTCGGGGCCCCCCGGGGGGAGAAAATTATAAAAAAAAAAATTTAAAAAAGAAAATATAAAAAAAAAAAAAAATACTTAATGGGCCCCTGAAGAAAACGGAACTTCAGGGGCCCTCGTGCGGCGGCACGGCCTGCACGGCCGTATGTCCGCCACTGGACCCTATAGGGGGCTATGTTCGGCCGGACACGGCTGTGTTCGGCCGAACAAAGAAGGCCTGTTCGGGTTCGGGCAGCGTGCCCGAACACCCTCCCGAACACCATGAGGTGTTCGGGGGGTGCCGAACCGAACCCGAACAGGCCAAAATCCGGGCGAACCCGAACAGTGGCGAACACTGTTCGCCCATCACTAGTGGTGACGGGAAGGTCACCTAAGTTTGCCCCATTGCCAGTGGCTTCTACTCCATTTCCAGCCCTGGAGAATTGGCAGAGGTCCTTGAAGCAAATTTGGGGAATAGTTAAAACAAATTTGGGGAGGTCTTTTCAGAACCAGAAGAAACAGGCTG
Source organism: Hyperolius riggenbachi (assembly GCF_040937935.1). NCBI lineage: Eukaryota > Metazoa > Chordata > Amphibia > Anura > Hyperoliidae > Hyperolius > Hyperolius riggenbachi. The sequence goes on along the minus strand of NC_090646.1, from coordinate 27,339,976 downwards.
ACAAGACGTTCCATAGAATGGGAATTCTCTCCAGGGTACTTGGTCTGGGTGTCCACACAACATTTGGCTCTAAAGCAACTGTCACCCAAACTAGGCCCTAGATTTGTGGGCCCTTTTCCAGTGACCAGAAAGATCAATAATGTCACTTATGCCATTGATCTCCCTACCAGCATGCGTGGTGTGAGATCATTCCATGTGTCCTTACTCAAGCCGGCAGTGCACGTGGATTCCGCTCCCCCCCCCCCCCCCCCCCGTGTTAATTGATGATCAACCTGAGTATGAGATTGAAAAGATTCTGGACTCACGGCTTGTGCAGAACTCCGTGCAGTATCTGGTTTGGTTCACTGGAAGGGATATGGCATAGAGGAGAGAACCTGGGTGCCAGACTGTCGTATGCACGCGGAGGAATTAAAGAAGGAATTCCATGACCTGCACCCTGGAAAGCCTGGTGGGAAGTGTCCGGAGTCCACTCCTCAGGGGGGGGGGGGGGTACTGTGATAGAACGCAGAAAAGCCGCCGCGTGTACTAGCGGCAAGGCGGCTGATTCCGCGTCCAGCGCGGCGGTTTGTCCGCAGCAGCGTGCGTCTGGTGTGGCTGGGTCTGTTAGTTCACACAGTTTGAGGAATACGCGCGCGCGCGCTGAGAGGCAGAACCTTTCTGACAAACGAGGAGGGATCAGCTGACCAGGTTGGTCAGCTGACCTCAAAGCAAGTGGCTATTGGTTGATCGCTGATGGGTGGCGCCGGAGAGCGCTGCCCTATATATAGTCATTGCTGGTCAGTGTCAGGTTGTCTGCCGTTGCGAACACTTACGTGGAAGCACTCAGACCTTAGTCAGATCCTACAGTGTGTTAGAACCAGGAGGACCTGGGAATTCACACTGAGCCAGATTACCTCTGTGTATTATTCTGTTATACTTCAGACTAGTTCCAGGGTGTCGAGACCACGGACCTCACACCCAAGATTAGGGACTCTGTGTTATCATTCTGTTATACTCCAGACTAGTTCCATGGTGTCGAGACCACGGACCTCACACCCAAGTCTAGGAATACTCTGTACCATCATATTATACTCCAGACTAGTTCCAGGGTGTAGAGACCATGGACCTCACACCCAAGACTAGGCATTGTTGATATCTGTTATGACCTATTGCATTCCTGACTATCCCTCTGCTTTCTGATTCGGTACCTACGTAGATCTGATTACCTGTTGCCAAACCCTGCCTGCCTTAGGATACCGAATCGGCCTTCTGTCTTTGTACCTTATCTGTCTGTGTGTTGCCGACCTGGCTTGCCCGACCTAGAGAGCTATCTCTCCTCTTAAGAGATAGTCTCCAGACCTCCACATCCACCTTTCAGGTGTCACTCACTCACAGGTCCTTCCTACCTTCAGCCTGTGACTCCACCCCTTTGGAGGTCTCAGGCTGCTGGAAGGTTTTTGTACTTCCCAAAAGGCGGTATCGCCCGTACTGCCAAAGACCCCCTGCTCCTCGGGTGGTCTTACTCAAAGTCATTACTGTTGCACCAAACACTCACACTATAAAGGTGTCCAGAGGTTAGTTATACTTGGATTATCGGTGATTCTGCAGATCATCAATAATCAGGTATAATCTGTATTATTGGTGATACTGCAGATCACCAATAATCAGATTCTCTCTGTGTGCTGACACCGATCGTTACAGAACGGCAGACCAAAACCAAATGGACGCACTTACCAGCCGTCTTGATGCACTCACCACCTCGGTGGAAAATTTCATCCAAGTGCTGGACAGTCAACAGACCCAGATCAACGCTTTGTCTGGGTCTGCACAAGTCCTACAGACGGCTGTGAATATAGTGCGATCTCCTCCAGGTACAGACTTACGTATGCCTGTGCCCGAAAAGTTTTCTGGTCACAGATCTGACTTTCAGAATTTTAGAAATCGAGTGTTATCGTACTTTGCGTTGAGACCTAATTCGTCGGGAACCGTGGCACAGAGAATTACGTTCATTAAGACTCTGCTGTCAGGGGATTTCCAGATCTGGGCATATGGTATTCAGACAGGGAATGAGGCCCTAGCATTGGTTGAGGAATTTTTTAAAGCTATGGCTATAATTTATGATGATCCGGACATCGCCTCTACCGCTGAGCGGAAGCTCAAGACTTTGTGGCAGGGCAGGGATCCGGTTGAAGTTTACGCAGCTGAGTTCAGAAAATGGGCAGTTTCAGCTAGATGGGGGTCATTTGCACTTCTGGAATGTCTTTTGTCAGGGTTATCAGACGCAGTATCTGATCTAATGCTGCTGGGTCATCCTGAGCTGAAGTCTATTGATGAGGCCATTTCATTAGCAGTCAGGGTTGATCGTCGTCTACGTTACCAGAAACAGACTCGGGGTAGGAACAATGTGAGATATGTTTCCTACTCCTCCACCCGTTTCACCTCCACCGGAACCAATGCAGATTGGTCGGTCAAAATTGTCCCAGGTGGAGCAGAATCGCAGAAAAGCAGAACAGCTCTGTTTATACTGTGCAGAGGAGGGTCACAGAGTGCAAAATTGTCCCAAGAAGTCGGGAAACGCTGCCGCTTAGGTATAGTTGGAGGTAATACCCTAGGCGCGCAGTCTTTACATCTAGACGATAAACGTTTGCTCCTCCCTTGTACTATAACTTGGGGAGATCAAACAGTGGCCACTGAGGCCTTCCTAGATTCTGGCTCAGCAGCCAATTTTATGGATTACGAATTTGCTAAGAAATTAGGGATTCCTATTTCTCCTTTGAATCAACGGATTCTGGTCACTGCAGTGGACGACTCTCCTCTGCAGAGTGACTACCCTCTGTCTCAGACCCCAGAGTTAAGGGTTACGGTGGGGGTGTTACAAAAAGAGAGTCTACAGTTTCTGCTTTTGCGAATGACAACTTCCACGATCATTCTTGGCATGCCATGGTTACAACTTCACTCTCCTCAGATCAATTGGGCTTCAGGTCAGCTAACGAGCTGGTCTACCCATTGTCATCATCATTGTTTAGCGAAGGTAACCTTGGGTAACACCAAGATTCAAGTGGAGGGTTTGCCAAGCCAGTGTTCAGAATTTGCGGACGCGTTTAGTCCCAAATCAGCAGATAAACTTCCTCCTCACCGTCCTTTTGATTGTCCCATCGATCTCAGGTCTGGTTGTATGCCCCCTAGAGGTCATCTCTATAATCTGTCTGGGCCAGAGAAATTGGCCATGCAAAAATACATCCGAGAAAATTTAGCTAAAGGTTTTATTCGTCCCTCTCGGTCACCAGCAGGGGCAGGATTCTTTTTCGTGAAAAAGAAGGATGGAGGCCTCCGTCCATGCATCGATTATTGGGGTTTAAATAAGATTACAGTAAAAAATCGTTATCCTTTGCCTTTAATTGACAATTTGTTTACCGAGGTCACCAATGCTAAGATTTTCTCGAAGCTGGATTTGAGGGGTGCATACAACCTTGTGCGTATCAGGAATGGTGATGAATGGAAGACGGCCTTTAACACACCCGACGGGCATTACGAGTGCCTAGTGATGACCTTCGGGTTTTGTAATGCTCCGGCCGTCTTCCAAGAGCTGATTAACGAGGTGTTCAGAGAGGTGTTGGGCAAATTAGTCTTGGTATCAGAGGTCCATGCTGCTTTCTCCACTCTGAAGAAATTGTTCTGTTCTGCACCCATATTGAGACATGTAGACGTCACCTTTCCCTTTATCGTGGAGGTTGATGCCTCAGAGGTAGGGGTAGGGGCTGTGCTGTCTCAGCGTTCTGGTTTGCAGGGGAAACTTCACCCCTGTGCCTATTTTTCCCATAGATTTTCACCCGCAGAGAAAAACTACGATATAGGCAACCGGGAACTTCTAGCCATCAAGTTGGCCTTTGAAGAATGGCGACATTGGCAAGAAGGGGCAGAACACACCAGTAAAGTTTACACTGACCACAAAAATTTTGAGTACATTGAGGGCGCTAAGAGACTTAGCCCCCGACAGGCCCGTTGGTCGTTATTCTGTTCGAGATTCAGATTTGTAATCACGTATACCCCTGGTAGTAAGAACATCAAGGCTGATGCCTTATCCAGGTGTTTTGAGTCCGAGACAGCACAGCCCTTAGCCCCTGAGACCATTATACCACAAAAAATGGCCCTGGCAGCCACTGAAACCTGGAAAGACTGGACTGTCACTCTGAGTCCATTTCAACAGGATGTTCCAGAGGGAAAGCCTGAGGGGGTCTTGTTTGTACCATTGCCTTTTTGCCTACAACTGTTGCAGCTGTTTCATTCCCACAAGAATGCTGGGCATCCTGGGGCCACCAGAACTCAGGATCTACTTGCTAGATGTGCTTGGTGGCCATCATTGGCAACAGACTGTAAGGAGTTTGTGAGAGAGTGTGCAGTGTGTGCTAGAAGCAAACCCTCCCGTCAGGCACCTGTTGGAACATTGCAGCCTTTACCAGTTCCGAGTGAACCTTGGACCCATTTGTCCATGGATTTTGTGGGCGAACTCCCCAGGTCTGAGGGCATGACGGTCATTTGGGTGGGAGTCGATCGATTCAGTAAGATGGCTCATTTTGTCCCTCTGAAAGGACTCCCCTCGGCCCAGGAATTGGCTGATCTCTTCATCCAGCACATCTTCCGGCTGCATGGCATTCCGGAAAATATAGTGTCAGATCGGGGAGTCCAATTTGTATCTAAAATTTGGAGGGCATTTTGCCATCAGCTAGACATGGATCTTTCATTTTCATCAGGCTACCACCCACAGACCAATGGCCAGACCGAAAGAGTCAATCAATCCCTGGAACAGTTTCTGAGATGTTATGTTGCAGATCCACAAACTGACTGGGTTACATTTTTGCCGTTTGCAGAATTTGCACACAACAATCTGAAAAGTTCCTCTTCAGGATTTTCCCCATTTCAGGTGGTGACGGGAAGGTCACCTAAGTTTGCCCCATTGCCAGTGGCTTCTACTCCGTTTCCAGTCCTGGAGAATTGGCAGAGGTCCTTGAAGCAAATTTGGGGAATAGTTAAAACAAATTTGGGGAGGTCTTTTCAGAACCAGAAGAAACAGGCTGACAAGAGACGTTCCATAGAATGGGAATTCTCTCCAGGGGACTTGGTGTGGGTGTCCACACGACATTTGGCTCTAAAGCAACTGTCACCCAAACTAGGCCCTAGATTTGTGGGCCCTTTTCCAGTGACCAGAAAGATCAATAATGTCACTTATGCCATTGATCTCCCTACCAGCATGCGTGGTGTGAGATCATTCCATGTGTCCTTACTCAAGCCGGCGGTGCACGTGGATTCCGCTCCCCCCCCCCCCCCCCCCGTGTTGATTGATGATCAACCTGAGTATGAGATTGAAAAGATTCTGGACTCACGGCTTGTGCAGAACTCCGTGCAGTATCTGGTTCACTGGAAGGGATATGGCATAGAGGAGAGAACTTGGGTGCCAGACTGTCGTATGCACGCAGAGGAATTAAAGAAGGAATTCCATGACCTGCACCCTGGAAAGCATGGTGGGAAGTGTCCGGAGTCCACTCCTCAGGGTGGGGGGTACTGTGATAGAACGCGGAAAAGCCGCCGCGTGTACTAGCGGCAAGCGGCTGATTCCGCGTCCAGCGCGGCAGTTTGTCCGCAGCAGCGTGCATCTGGTGTGGCTGGGTCTGTTAGTTCACACAGGTTGAGGAATACGCGTGCGCGCGCTGAGAGGCAGAACCTTTATGACAAACGAGGAGGGATCAGCTGACCAAGTTGGTCAGCTGACCTCAAAGCAAGTGGCAATTGGTTAATCGCTGATTGGTGGCGCCGGAGAGCGCTGCCCTATATATAGTCATTGCTGGTCAGTGTCAGGTTGTCTGTCGTTGCGAACACTTACGTGGAAGCACTCAGACCTTAGTCAGATCCTACAGTGTGTTAGAACCAGGAGGACCTGGGAATTCACACTGAGCCAGATTACCTCTGTGTATTATTGTGTTATACTTCAGACTAGTTCCAGGGTGTTGAGACCACGGACCTCACACCCAAGATTAGGGACTCTGTGTTATTATTCTGTTATACTTCAGACTAGTTCCAGGGTGTCGAGACCACGGACCTCACACCCAAGTGTAGGAATACTCTGTACCATCATATTATACTCCAGACTAGTTCCAGGGTGTAGAGACCACGGACCTCACACCCAAGACTAGGCATTGTTGATATCTGTTATGACCTATTGCATTCCTGACTATCTGTAACGTTCGTGTAACGTTCGGTGTCAACACACAGAGAGAATCTGATGATCTGCAGTATCACCAGCAATGCAGATATATACCTGATTATGGATGATCTGCAGAATCATCAATAATACAGATATATCACTAACCTCTGAACACTAGGACAAGGATAACGAATATAGACAATAATGTTACAATAGCGTGGAAATATCCACCACACGGCAATTCCTCAGAGGTGTGGTTACCTCTGAATGGGAACCCTGTGTGTGAGATCCTCTAACCAGATTGAGAGAGGGATCTCGGCCCCGAGCAGCAATCGTCTGCTTGGGGCAGGCGTCTCGGAGAGGCAAGCCTCAGAGAAAACCCTCCAGTGGGAGACGTTCCACTGAAGGGAGAAGGGTCAGACAAGCAAGGGTTCGGCAACAGAGAAGTCGGCAGCAGTACAGGAGCAGTAGGCAGAAGAGTAATCGGTAATCAGGCAAGAGTTGGCAACAGGAATCAGATAGGCAGAGGTACACAATCGTTAAGAGAGAGAGTAGTCAGGGATAGCCAGAGTCAAGACACAGGTAAATATCAAATACAATCCTAACTAAGGTATGAAATCCTTAGCATCAACACCAGGGAACTGAACTAAGGTCTGAGCGTTCACACAGAGTGTATTCACGACAGCAGACAACTTGCTACTGCCCAGCAAGTCCTTATGTAGCTGGAGGACTACTCAGCACCGCCTCAGAGCCCCAGCCAATCAGGAGACCTCTGGAGGTCAGCTGACTAGAGAGTCAGCTGACCCTCCTACGTAGGAGGTAAAACTCCTGCCTCCTTGCGCGCGCACGCGAGACCCTTTGCCTCTGGACGTTGGAGAGGCCAGGCCCAGGATCTGCGGCCGCACGCGGTCTAAAGTCCGCCTGTCGCAATGCAGGACCCACCGCCATGTCACCAGACGCGGCGGCGGCGTCCTCGTCAGCCTGCGCCGGCATCTCCGCGTGATGGGCGGAGCCTGCCGGCTGGGAAGCTGGGACCGTCGCCATGCTGCCCGGCATGGCGGCGTTGTCTCCGCTATCCCTAACAATACCCCCCCCCTTGAGGAGTGGACTCCGGACACCTCCTACCCGGTTTCTCGGGATGTAACTGATGAAACCTCTTCCTCAATCTCTCAGCATGCATACGATTCTCTGGCACCCAGGACCTGTCCTCTACACCATACACCTTCCAATGGACCAGATACTGCACCAAATTCTGCACCAACCGAGAGTCTAGAATCCTTTCAACTTCGTACTCCTTCTGACCCTCTACTACCACTGGGGGGGAGGAATCCACATAAATTGCCGGTTTCAGTAAGGAGATGTGGAATGATCTCTCACATCTCATGCTGGCTGGGAGGTCAATTACATAAGACACATCATTGATTTTCCTGACCACCGGGTAAGGCCCTATGAACCGGGGACCTAACTTGGTAGACGATTGTCGAAGTGCCAAATGTTTGATTGAGACTAGAGATGTCGCGAACCGCCGATTCCGCGAACCAAACCTTCCGCGGAAGGTTTGGTTCGCGGAAAAGTTCGCGAACCGCAATAGACTTCAATGGGGAGGCGAACTTTGAAAAATAGAAAAAATTATGTTGGCCACAAAAGTGATGGAAAAGATATTTCAAGGGGTCTAACACCTGGAGGGGGGCATGGCGGAGTGGGATACATGCCAAAAGTCCCGGGGAAAAATCTGGATGTGACGCAAAGCAGCGTTTTAAGGGCAGAAATCACATTGAATGCTAAATTGCAGGCCTAACGTGCTTTAAAACATCTTGCATGTGTATACATCAATCAGGGAGTGTAATTAGAGTACTGCTTCACACTGACACACCAAACTCACTGTGTAACGCACCGCAAACAGCTGTTTGTGTAGTGACGGCCATGCTGGACTACTGCGCAACATGGCGAGATTGCTCTTCCTCACTCAGTGATGTCAGGTAATGTGTGACTTCCTTCTCAACTTTCCATGGCATTGTTAAAAAGCTTACGTTTTGTTTTTAAATTACATTTTCTACTTGCTGTGTACTTGTTCAGTACCGCTACAATGAGAATCCTGTGGAGGCGGGCAAGTCTGCCATTGTGACCCCGGGTAATGGCCGGGGAATGAGGGATTTGAATCCGGTGTGGAGCCTGAGCAACGGCTACCACTACACATCCAAGGAGGGCAGCAGGCAGGCATGCACGCCCGCCTGCCCCGAGGTAGTGACCAAAAATAACAATACAGGAGGAGGACTTTCAAGGCCCTGCTGTGTATTTGAAATGAATGTACTTTAAATCCTTTAACGAGAACCAGTTATGGCGGGCAAAGATGACACCACATTCCTTTCACGAGAATCACATGGAGGCGGGCAAGTCTGCCATTTGTGACCCCGGGTAATGGCCGGGGAATGAGGGGTTTGAATCCGGCGTGGAGCCCGAGCAACGGCTACCACTGCACATCCAGGCAAGGAGGGCAGCAGGCAGGCATGCATGCACGCCCGCCCTGAGGTAGTGACCATAAATAACAATACAGGACTCAGGAGGACCTTTTGCGTCCCTAATTGTCATGAATCAACTTTAAATCCTTTAACGGGAATCCGTTATGGCGGGCAAAGATGACACCACATTCCTTTCACGAGAATCATATGGAGGCGGGCAAGTCTGCCATTTGTGAGTGACCCCGGGTAATGGCCGGGGAATGAGGGATGGAATCCGGTGTGGAGCCTGAGCAACGGCTACCACTGCACATCCAAGGAGGGCAGGAGGCAGGCATGCAATACAGGACTTTGAGGCCCTAATTGTAATGAATCAACTTTAAATCCTTTTAACAGGAATCCGTTATGGAGGGCAAGTCTGCCATTGTCACCGCGGGGAATGAAGGTTGGATTCCGGCCCGAAGTGGGAGCCTGCTGAGACTCATGCTGTAGCTGCCCTGACCGTGCTTTGCAGACCAGGCATCTGTGGTCAGATGGACCCTTGACCCAGCGGAAGACAAACCAAGTCGAAAGCATTTGCCAAGAATGTTTTACGGAGGGCAAGTTTTTTACCCTTTCTTTAAATTGTTTGAAAATGATAGATGGTTGTATTTTTAAATTGTTTGAAACTTTAGATTGTTGTATTTTTAAATTGTTTGAAACTGTAGATGGTTGTATTTTTCAATTGTTTAAAACTGTATCCATTCAAGTGCAAGTTATGCACTGACTGCCAGGTATAATGTGCAGTCACAGATGCAGTGAAAGATATGCAGTGACTGCAAACAGCCGTTTGTGTAGTGACGGCCGTGCTGGACTGGTGCGCACCATGACGAGAGTGCAGGTGATGGTGGCTTTTCAGCCCATATGCTCGCCCGGCTGATGTAGCTGAATGACAGAACAGTGACTGTCCAGCTGATCAAATTTGGTCTGACCACAATGAAGCAACGACCTTATTATCTTTTGTGTGCCACCCCCACCCGAGACACTCAAATAGCCGGCGGTCATTGCTTCATTGTGATGCGCAAGCCCCTTCACCGCGGCAAGGTAATCATCATGAAGGGGGATGGGCACATGTACACGCACCAGAAAAATTAGTGTAGAGGCCGCTGCTAGCAGCGGCCTTAAAAATTCAGGAATCGCCTAGAGTCCTGGACCCTGTTGGTGGTGGCGGAGAAGGCAGTCAAGCGGCCTGCAGGCAGAGATGCTGTGTGTGGGGACTGACTTAGTCTTCGGTCGTGCAGTAGCCCTTCGTGATCCATTCCTCATTCATTTTGATAAAGGTCAGGTACTGAACACTGTCGTGACTTAGGCGACTTCTCTTCTCAGTAACTATGCCTCCAGCTGCACTGAAGGTCCTTTCTGACAGGACGCTTGCGGCAGGGCAAGAGAGAAGTTGTATGGCAAATTGGCACAGCTCTGGCCACAGGTCAAGCCTGCGCAACCAGTAGTCCAAGGGTTCATCGTCGCTTTTCGCAGAGTCTACATCCACACTCAAGGCCAGGTAGTCGGCTACCTGCCGGTCCAGGCGTTGGTGGAGGGTGGATCCGGAAGGATTATGGCGAGGAGTTGGACTAAAGAACGTCCGCATGTCCGACATCACCCTGAGATCGCTGGAGCGTCCTGTCCTTGCCTGCGTGGACTTGGGAGGAGGAGGGTTACTGCCAGTGGTACCTTGATTGCATTGTGCAGCCACATCACCCTTAAATGCATTGTAAAGCATCATCGACAGCTTGTTCTGCAAGTTCTGCATCCTTTCCACCTTTTGTTGAGTTGCTAAGAGGTCCGCCACTTTGTGCCTGTACCGAGGGTCTAGTAGTGTGGCCACCCAGTACAGGTCATTCGTCTTGAGTTTTTTGATACGAGGGTCCCTCAACAGGTTGGACAACATGAAAGAGGACATCTGCACAAAGCTGGATGCAGACGTACTCTCCATCTCCTCTTGCTCTTCCTCAGTGACGGGACGCAACTCCTCTTCCTCCCCCCAGCCACGGACAATACCACGGGAACGTGGAGCAGCAGAAGCCCCCTGTGATGGCTGCCGCGGTTGTTCTCCTTCCGCCGCCTCTTTCTCCTCCACAGAAACACCTTCCTCATCATCACCCTCATCAGAGTCTGACTCCTCTCCTTCCCCACACGACTCCTCTTCTTCCTCCTCCTCCCCCTCTGTGCTGCCGCCGGTGTTGTGGAAACATCGGGTTCGTGTGTAAATGGCTCCCACGACTCCTGCTGCCCTAACTCTTCTTGTTCACGCTCCTCCACAGCTGTATCCACCACTCTACTCACAGCATGCTCCAAGAAGTAGGTGTAGGGGATCAAGTCGCTGATGGTGCCCTCATCGCGACTCACCAGTTTGGTCACCTCCTCAAAGGGCTCCATGACCCTGCATGCATTTCGCATCAGTGTCCAGTTGTTGGGCCAGAACATCCCCATCCTCCCAGATTGTGTCCTTGTACTGTAATTATACAGGTACTGGGTGACGGCTTTTTCCTGGTCTAGCAGGCGAGAGAACATCAGCAGGGTGGAATTCCAGTGAGTCGGGCTATCGCAAATCAGGCGTCTCACCGGCAAGTTGATTCTACGCTGAATCTCCGCAAAGCGTGCCATGGCCTTGTAAGAGCGCCTGAAATGCCCACACAACTTCCTGGCCTGCTTCAGGACGTCCTCTAAGCAGGACGTTCTCTAAGCCTGGGTACTTGGACACAAATCTTTGCACGACCAGATTAAGCACATGTGCCATGCAGGGTATGTGTGTCAGCTTTCCCAAATTCAACGCAGCAATGAGATTGCTGCCATTGTCACACACCACGTTGCCGATCTCAAGCTTGTGCGGGGTCAGCCATTGCTCCACCTGTTTGTTAAGAGCAGCCAGGAGAGCTGCTCCAGTGTGACTCTCCGCTTTCAGGCAAGACATGTCTAACACTGCGTGACACCGTCGTACCTGGCATGCAGCATAGGCCCTGGGGTGCTGGAGCTGTGTAGCTGGAGAGGAGATGGCGGCACCAGCCAAGGAGGAGGAGGAGGAGGATGACGACAGTGAAGCGGTGATAGCAGGTGGAGAGGAGATGGCTGGAGGCCTGCCTGCAAGCCGTAGAGGTGTGACAAGTCGGTCCTCTGCGCAGCCACGTACTCCCTGCTTGCTGCCATCGGTCACCAGGTTGACCCAATGGGCTGTGTATGTAATGTAGTGGCTCTGCCCGTGCTTGGCAGACCAGGCATCCGTGGTCAGGTGTACCCTTGACCCAACGCTGTGTGCCAGAGATGACACCACTTGCCTCTCAACTGCACGGTAGAGTTTGGGTATGGCCTTTTGTGAAAAATAATTGCGGCCTTGGTATCTTCCACTGCGGTGTACCAATGGCCACAAACTTACGGAAAGCCTCCGACTCCACCAGCTTGTATGGTAATAGCTGGCGAGCTAATAGTTCCGCCACGCCAGCTGTCAGACGCCGGGCAAGAGGGTGACTGGCAGACATTTGCTTCTTCCGCTCAAATACTTCCTTCACGGACAGCTGTGTACTGCTGTGGGCAGAGGAGAAGGAACTGCTGAAGGGAAGAGGCGGTGTGGAGGAGGGTGGCTGTGAAGGTGCAAGGGAGAAAGTGGATGAAGACGATGCACCTGAAGGAGGAAGAGGAGAAGGAGGGTGGCTTGTCTTTTGAGGGGTGCTGCTTTTCCTCAGGTGTTCTTGCCATAGCTGTTTGTGCCTTCTCTCCAGGTGCCTTCGTAAGGCACTTGTCCCTACGTGAGAGTTGGCCTTTCCACGGCTCAATTTTTGCTGGCAAAGACAACAGGCTTTGCTCCGATCTGAGACACACACGTGAAAAAAATTCCAAACCGCTGAGCCCCCCTGGGCTGATGGCGCTACGGTGGCATCAGCAGCTGATGTTGAAGGGCATGTTGGCTGGCTGGCCATAGCTGGCGATACATGGCGCTGGACACTGCCCCAGCTGTTTCTGAGGACGAGCTCCCTCTGCTTCTATCATGGAGTCGTCTCCTCCTAGTCCTCTCTGACTCCTCCTCTGAACTGTCCCCCTGGTCATCTCCTCTACCAGGAACATATGTGGTATCCGTATAATCGTCATCATAATCCTCCTGGCCAGCTGCACTTTCCTCAGACACCTCCTCAACTGCACCAACTTCAGGTGTTTCATCAGCCCCCTCCTCACACGTTACGTCCATACTATCGCCACCTAACTCAGACGTAGGAGGTGGTGTACCTGCGCCTTCTTGTTGTTGTTGCAGTAGTGGCTGTGAATCGGTGATTTCACCACCACCACCAAATAACTCCTGCGAAGTGTCAAATGCAGCGGATGTGGTGCTTGTTGTAGCGCTGGTGGCTGCGGGAGATGAGGTGTTCTGTGTTAAATACTCAATCACCTCCTCACGATTTTGGGAAGTGATGGCACGTGCCTTCTTCTGAGCACTGTATTTTGGGCCAGGTCCGCACAAAATCACAGCAACACCACCTCGCACAGACCTGCTGGTGCCTGGTGGCCTTCCTCTGGGTCTGCCCCTACCTCTTCCTCTACCTGGTTTGTCCATTTTGTCCATCTTGGGGGGATGCTAGGTATATGCAGTGAGCTGGGTTCACTGAACAGTAAAGGTACTTGGATGCAGTGAGGTGGGTTCACTCAACACAACAGGTAGTATGATGCAGTAAGCTGGGTTCACTCAACACAACAGGTAGTAGAATGCAGTGAGCTGGGTTCACTGAACAGTAAAGGTACTAGGATGCAGTGAGCTGGGTTCACTGAACAGTAAAGGTACTAGGATGCAGTGTGCTGGGTTCACTGAACAGTAAAGGTACTAGGATGCAGTGAGGTGGGTTCACTCAACACAACAGGTAGTAGGATGCAGTGAGCTGGGTTCACTGAACAGTAAAGGTACTTGGATGCAGTGAGGTGGGTTCACTCAACACAACAGGTAGTAGGATGCAGTGAGCTGGGTTCACTGAACAGTATAGGTACTAGGATGCAGTGAGTTGGGTTCACTGAACAGTAAAGGTACTAGGATGCAGTGAGGTGGGTTCACTCAACACAACAGGTAGTAGGATGCAGTGAGCTGGGTTCACTCAACACAACAGGTAGTAGGTATATGCAGTGAGCTGGGTTCACTTAACACAACAGGTAGTTATGTGCAGTGATGAGGTGGGTTAAGTAAACATAACAGGTAGTAGGTATATGCAGTGAGCTGGGTTCACTCAACACAACAGGTACTAGGTATATGCAGTGAGCTGGGTTCACTCAACACAACAGGTAGTTATGTGCAGTGATGAGGTGGGTTAAGTAAACACAACAGGTAGTAGGTATATGCAGTGAGCTGGGTTCACTCAACACAACAGGTAGTAGGTATATGCAGTGAGCTGGGTTCACTTAACACAACAGGTAGTTATGGGCAGTAATGAGGTGGGTTAAGTAAACACAACAGGTAGTAGGTATATGCAGTGAGCTGGGTTCACTCAACACAACAGGTAGTAGGTATATGCAGTGAGCTGGGTTCACTTAACACAACAGGTAGTTATGGGCAGTAATGAGGTGGGTTAAGTAAACATAACAGGTAGTAGGTATATGCAGTGAGCTGGGTTCACTCAACACTACAGGTAGTTATGTGCAGTGATGAGGTGGGTTAAGTAAACACAACAGGTAGTCGTAGGATGCAGTGAGCTGGGTTCACTCAACACAAAGCTAGGTATATGCAGTGATGAGGTGGGTTAAGTAAACACAACAGGTACTGGGTATATGCAGTACTGGGTAGTACAATGTGCAGCTCCCTGTCACACACACAGGTAGTCAGTCACTGAATGTGCTGGGCTGCTGGCAGTGGCACACACACACTATCAATTAGCAAGGCTGTGCATGCAACAAAAGTGTCAGTTTGACACACAGTAAAAAAAATAAAGTACAGGATGAGCTCTGAAAAGAGCTAGGGTGCTATAAAAGCAATAACAATCAGCCAGGAGCAAACTAAGCAGCCAAGAACCTAACTAATTTGTCCCTAGAAGAACAAGTCTGCAGCAGCTCGCCCTAGTCTGTCTAATAGCAGGCACACGAGTGAGTGTAATGGCCGCCGGACCCTGCCTTATATAAGGGGGGGGTGGGGCTCCAGGGCTTACTGTAGCCTGAATGGCTACAATGTGCCTGCTGACTGATGCAGAGGGTCAAAGTTGACCCTCATAGTGCATTATGGGGCGAGTCGAACTTCCGCAAAGGTTCGCCTGGCGCAGGCGAACGCGAACCCCCAATGTTTGCCTGGAACCGTTCGCCGGCGAACCATTCGCTACATCTCTAGTTGAGACCCACACCTTGTCTCCTGGGGCAAAGTGCCACTCCACAGACCGTCTCTTGTCAGCCTGTTTCTTTTGTTTTTGGAAAGCTACTCCCAAATTTTCCTTTACCTGTCCCCAAAGTTCCCTTAAAGCCTCCTGCCAATCTTCAAGGGCTGGGAGGGAGGAGGAACACACGGGCAATGGGGAAAACTTAGGGGACTTTCCTGACACAACTTGAAAATGGGACAACCCTGTTGATGAGTTCTTCAGGTTGTTGTGCGCGAACTCCACAAAAGGCAAAAATCTGACCCACTTGGTCTGCACATCAGCGACGTAGCATCTAAGGAATTGTTCCAGAGCCTGGTTAACCCTTTCGGTCTGCCCGTTGGACTGTGGGTGATACCCCGATGAAAACGATAGGTTCATACCCAATGTGTGGCAAAAGGCCCTCCAAAACTTTGACACAAACTGGACTCCCCTATCGGAAACCACATCCTCCGGGATTCCATATAAGCGGAAGATGTGTTGCACGAAGAGATCGGCCAACTCCTGGGCCGAGGGAAAACCCTTTAGGGGAACAAAATGGGCCATTTTGCTGAATCTATCCACGATTACCCAAATGACAGTCATGCCTTCTGACCTGGGGAGCTCACCAATGAAGTCCATGGACAGATGGGTCCATGGTTCACATGGTGCTGGCAAGGGTTGTAGGGTACCCACTGGAGCCAGGCGGAAAGGCTTGCTCCTGGCACACACCACACACTCTCTGACAAACTCCTTACAGTCCGAGGCCAAGGAGGGCCACCACACACACCTAGTGAGCAAGTCCAGAGTGCGAGCGGCCCCAGGGTGACCTGCATTCTTATGGGCGTGAAATAGCTGCAGGATTTGTAACCGTAAGGGAAGTGGCACGAAAAGAACCCCTACTGGTTTCCCTTCCGGGATATCTAATTGGTAGGAGCCTAAGGTAGCAGCCCAATCCTCCCAAGTTTCGGTGGCAGCTAGCACTACTTTACGGGATATAATACTCTCTGGGAGTGTAGGCTGAGCTGTTTTGGGCTCGAAACACCTGGAGAGAGCATCTGCCTTCACATTTTTACTACCAGGGGTATACGTGATTACGAATTTGAACCTAGAAAAGAATAAAGACCAACGGGCCTGTCTGGGAGTCAGCCTTTTGGCGCCCTCAATGTATTCCAAGTTCTTATGGTCAGTGTATACCACAATAGTGTGTTCTGCCCCCTCTAGCCAATGACGCCATTCTTGGAAAGCCAATTTAATGGCAAGGAGTTCCCTGTTGCCCATATCATAGTTTCTTTCAGCAGGAGAAAACCTATGTGAGAAGTAGGTACAGGGGTGTGTCTTACCTTTGCGGACCTGAACGTTGAGACAGGACCGCCCCTACCCCAATCTCTGAGGCATCCACCTCCACCATGAAGGGAAGGATAACATCAACATGTCTCAGTATAGGTGCAGAGCAAAACATCTTTTTCAGGGTACTGAAGGCTGACTGAGCTTCTAATGACCAATGGTATGGGTCAGCCCCCTTCTTGGTAAGGCTAGTCAGTGGGGCTACTACCGAAGAGAATCCCTTGATAAATCTCCGGTAGTAGTTAGCAAAACCAAGGAACCTTTGAAGTTCTTTCAAACACACTGGTTGTGGCCACTCTAAGACAGCTGAAACCTTTTCTGGATCCATCAGGAGACCTGTCGTCAAAATGATATAGCCCAAAAAAGGAACTTGAGTAACCTCAAAGAGACACTTCTCTAGTTTTGCATAGAGTGAGTTCTGTCTTAGCTTTTTCAGTACATATCTGACATGCTTACGATGCTCTCCAAGGTTCGGAGAGAAAAATCAATATATCGTCAAGGTAGAGCAAGACGAATTTCCCCAATACCTCTCTGAAAACCTCGTTGATTAACTCCTGGAAGACGGCCGGCACGTTACACAACCCGAAGGGCATCACCAGATACTCATAATGCCCGTCGGGTGTATTGAAGGCCGTCTTCCACTCATCACCACCTCTGATGTGCACCAGGTTGTATGTCCCCCACAAGTCTAATTTTGAGAAGATACTGGCATTGGTTATCTGAGCGAAGAGATCATCTATCAGAGGCAGAGGGTAGCGATTTTTTACAGTGATTTTGTTTAGACCTCTATAATCAATACATGGTCTAAGACCACCGTCCTTCTTTTGTACAAAAAAGAATCCGGCCCCAGCCGGAGATCGGGAGGGACGGATAAAACCCTTTGCCAAATTTTCCTTAATGTACTCTCACATAGCTTTTTTCTCCGACCCCGATAGATTATAAAGATGCCCTCTAGGGGGCATACAACCTGATCGTAAGTCTATGGGGCAGTCAAAACTCAGATGAGGTGGGATTTTGTCAGCTGACTTAGGACAGAATACGTCGGAAAACTCGGCGTATTGGGTCGGGACCCCTTTTACCTCTAGCTTGGTGGTACAGATAGCAATTTTTTCTAGACAATGGCTGTGACAAAAAGGTGACCAAGCGAGCAACTGGCCTGATGCCCAATCTATCTGTGGGGAATGAAGTTGTAACCAGGGCATTCCGAGGACAATGGTGGATGTAGACATACGCAGAACAAGGAACTGTAACGTTTCTTTGTGTAAAATACCTACAGTGCAAGACAACATCGGAGTCTGAGAGAGAGCCAGAGGTTGTCTGTACTGTAATGGGGAATCATCAATTGCTGTGACCACTATTTGTTGATCCAAAGGCTGCATTGGGATTCCCAAGCCCTTCACAAACTCGTAGTCTATAAAGTTGGCTGCCGACCCCGAGTCTATGAACGCCTGAGTGCTCATGGTCAAATTTCCCCAAGAAATGGAACACGGGAGGAGCAACCGATTTTTCTGATTAAGAGGTAACCTCTGCTCGTCTAGGGTATTACCTCTAACTACACCTAGATGGCAGCGTTTCCCAACTTCTTGGGGCAATTTTGAGCAATGTGGCCAATGTGCACAATATAAACACAATTTCTCGGCCTTCCTGCGCTCTTTCTCGGCCCGAGTTAACCGAGAATGTCCGATTTGCATCGGTTCATCGATAGGTGGGGTAGACGAGGAGGATGCGTAAGAAAGTGCCCTTATGGCATTCCTTCCTCTGGATTGACGCTGGTAACGCAAGCGGCGGTCCACTCGCACTGCCAGTGAAATGGCGTCATCCACCGATTTTGGTTCCGGGTGACCTAGCATTAATTCAGAGACTGCATCTGATAGGCCTGAAAGAAAACAGTCTAATAAAGCGTAGGACCCCCACCTAGATGACACAGCCCACCTCCTAAACTCCGCTGCATAAACCTCAACCGAATCTCTACCCTGCCGGAGAGCCTTAAGCTTCCTCTCCGCAGTGATAGAAGCATCCGGATCATCATAAATTATGGCCATGGCTTTAAAAAATTCCTCAACAGAGGTCAAAGCCGTTTTCCTCGGGAGGGAGACCGTATGCCCAGGTTTGGGAGTCCCCGGACAATAAGGTCTTGATAAAGGTCACCCTTTGCTGCTCAGAACCAGATAGGGTCGGCCGTAGCTCAAAATAGGACAAGACCCGGTTACGGAAGTTCTGGAAGTCAGATCTCTGCCCTGAAAACTTCTCAGGAACTGACATGCGAAGATCTGTGACCGGAGGGGATTGCATTGTCGCGACAGTGTTTTGTAAGGTCTGCACAGATCCAGACAATTGAGCAATCTGAGTCTGTTGCGTATTAACCACCTCAATAAGGTTATTAAGTGAGGTGGCTAAAGTCTCAATCTGTTCGCGTAATGCTTCCATAATGTTGGTCTGCTGTTCTGTAACGTTCGTGTAACGTTCGGTGTCAACACACAGAGAGAATCTGATTGTTGATGATCTGCAGTATCACCAGCAATGCAGATATATACCTGATTATGGATGATCTGCAGAATCATCAATAATACAGATATATCACTAACCTCTGAACACTAGGACAAGGATAACGAATATAGACAGTAATGTTACAATAGCGTGGAAATATCCACCACACGGCAATTCCTCAGAGGTGTGGTTACCTCTGAATGGGAACCCTGTGTGTGAGATCCTCTAACCAGATTGAGAGAGGGATCTCGGCCCCGAGCAGCAATCGTCTGCTTGGGGCAGGCGTCTCGGAGAGGCAAGCCTCAGAGAAAACCCTCCAGTGGGAGACGTTCCACTGAAGGGAGAACGGTCAGACTAGCAAAGGTTCGGCAACAGAGAAGGCGGCAGCAGTACAGGAGCAGTAGGCAGAAGAGTAATCGGTAATCAGGCAAGAGGTGGCAACAGGAATCAGATAGGCAAGGTACACAATCGTTAAGAGAGAGAGTAGTCAGGGATAGCCAGAGTCAAGACAGAGGTAAATATCAAATACAATCCTAACTAAGGTGTGAAATCCTTAGCATCAACACCAGGGAACTGAACTAAGGTCTGAGCGTTCACACAGAGTGTATTCACGACAGCAGACAACTTGCTACTGCCCAGCAAGTCCTTATGTAGCTGGAGGACTACTCAGCACCGCCTCAGAGCCCCAGCCAATCAGGAGACCTCTGGAGGTCAGCTGACTGGAGAGTCAGCTGACCCTCCTACGTAGGAGCTAAAACTCCTGCCTCCTTGCGCGCGCACGCGAGACCCTTTGCCTCTGGACGTTGGAGAGGCCAGGCCCAGGATCCGCATCCGCACGCGGACTAAAGTCCGCCTGTCGCAATGCAGGACCCGCCGCCATGTCACCAGACGCGGCGGCGGCGTCCTCGTCAGCCTGCGCAAGCATCTCCGCGTGATCGGCGGAGCCTGCCGGCTGGGAAGCGGAGACCGTCGCCATGTTGCCCGGCGTGGCGGCGTCGTCTCCGCTATCCCTAACACTATCCCTCTGCTTTCTGATTCGGTACCTACGTAGATCTGATTACCTGTTGCTAAACCCTGCCTGCCTTAGGATACCGAATCAGCCTTCTGTCTTTGTACCTTATCTGTCTGTGTGTTGCCGACCTGGCTTGCCCGACCTAGAGAGCTATCTCTCTTCTTAAGAGATAGTCTCCAGACCTGCTAGTGACATCCACCTTTCAGGTGTCACTCACTCACAGGTCCATCCTACCTTCAGCCTGGGACTCCACCCCTTTGGAGGTCTCAGGCTGCTGGAAGGTTTTTGTACTTCCCAAAAGGCGGTATCGCCCGTACTGCCAAAGACCCCCTGCTCCTCGGGTGGTCACACTATAAAGGTGTCCAGAGGTTAGTTATACTTGGATTATCGGTGATTCTGCAGATCATCAATAATCAGGTATAATCTGTATTCTTGGTGATACTGCAGATCACCAATAATCAGATTCTCTCTGTGTGCTGACACCGATCGTTACAGTTACAAAAAAAGTCTTGAATATAAGACAGAAGTGTAGGTCATGTTCTCACCTTGTTGGTGAATTTCCACACGATGGCGCTGGTGTCAATGTTTATTTGTTGACTTTCAGGAGCCCAGGGTGTAAAGCTTCCCACTTCTTTGAAATTCACTGTATTGTTATCCTTGAATACCCAATTAGTTATTCTGTAGTAATTAACACATTCTCCGTATTCATCAAAGAATGGCACAGACTCATTTAAATTAAATGGATTTGTAATTTCTTTTAGAAAATGATGAAGCTTGAAAGGAAAAGGAAAATGGGGTAGAATGGAATAGAATTTCACTTACAAAATTAGGTTGCTCAACAAGGCAAACAACCGATACAGCCTGAGGAGAATTACTTTTTTCACTTGGGTACAAGGGTTTCTCTATAGTTTAGGTTGCTTTTTTATAACAAGACCAGGAGCCAGTCTTGTTGGCTGGATAGAGCCAGCCGGCAAGGAGCCACCCTCCGAGGGGAGGTATGAAATACAACAGAGGAAAAGGGGAAAGAGGCACCTAGGAACAATAAATTGAGATGGCTCGAACAGTTTGACCGCAAACTTAGGTGGTTCACGTTCACGGTGAACCTCAAAAACTTTATGGTGAGTTTGACCCGCCCCTATACTACATCATTAGGCTCAACTTTGACCCTCTAGATCACAGTCAGCAGACACATGGTATCCAATCAGGCTGCACTCCCTCCTGGAGCCCCCCCCACACACACACACACACACACACACCTGTATAAAAGCAGCAGCGTTGGCCATTTTCCTCACTCGGTTTTGCTGCAGTAATTAGAGAAATGAGAGTTAGCTTAATTAGGCTAAACTTAGGCTTGTTAGCTTGCTCCTTGCTGATACTTATTGCTAAAAAGCACCCCAAAACAGCTCTTTTGAGAGCTAATGTTGTTCTTGTGTTTTTTTTTTTGTTTTTTTTTTGTGGCCCACTGACACTTGCATATACAGCCCTCTCTGTCAGTCAGTCGCAGCTAGTCCTTGCTAATTCCTATACTGCAAGTTCCAGAACATTCAGTGACTACCTTTTCACTGCACGTGTGTGACAGCTGCTCATTTGTAATACTAGTCACTGCATACGTGTTCAGTGCACCTGAGTGACAGCACGCAGTGTTATATTATATAGCAGTCACTGCATACCTGTTCACGGTACTTGTGTGTGTGACAGCAGCTCATTTGTAATACTAGTCACTTCATACCTCTTCAGTGCACCTGCATGACAGCACGCAGTGTTATATTCTAAAGCAGTCACTGCATACCTGTTCACGGTACCTGTGTGTGTGTGACAGCTGCACATTGTATTGATACCAGTCACTGCATACCTGTTCACTGCACCTGTGTGACAGCTGCACATTGTATTAGTCAAGTCAGTGCATACCTTTCACTTTATCCCCCTCAATATGGACAAAACAACAGGCAGAGGAAGGGGCAGACCCAGAGGCAGGCCACCTCGCAGGTCTGTTCGAGGTCGTGCTGACAGGATGTTGTGTGGCCCTGGTACAGTGCTCAGAAGAAAGCACGTCCCATCAACTCCCAAGATTGTCAGGCTATAGTTGACTATTTAACACAGAACACCTCATCAACTACTACAAGCACCACATCCACTAAATTTGACACTTCGCAGGAGTTATTTGGTGGGGAATTAACTGATTCACAGCCACTATTGTTACAACAAAATGAAGCCACTAAGCAAGTTACAACACCTCATATGTCTGAGGTAGGCGTCACTATGGACATGAGGTGTGAGGATGATGATGATGAAGTACCTGCTGTTGGTGCAGTTTTGGAGGTGTCTAATAGAAGCGAAGCTGTGAAGGGTGATTATGACGATGATGATGATACTAACATGGATATAAAGTGGGATCCTACTAGACATCATGACCAGGGGCACAGTTCAGAGGGGGAGTCAGAGAGGAGTAGGAGGAGATGGGTTGATAAAAGAAGCAGGGAGAGCTCATCATCAGAAACAGCTGGTGGCAGTGTCCGGCACCATTTGTCGCCACCTATGGACAGCCAGCCAAAATGCCCTTCAACGTCAGCTGCTGACACCACCATAGTGCCATCACCCCAGGGGGGCTCAGCGGTGTGGACATTTTTTTTGTGTGTCTGCCTCAGATATGAGCAATGAAAGCTGTACTCTCTGCCAGCAAAAATTGAGCTGTGGAAAGGCCCAGACCCACGTAGGGACAACTGCCTTACGAAGGCACATGCAGAAAAGGCACAAACTGCAATGGGAAGAGCACCTGAGCAAAAGCAGCACACAAAAGCAAAGCCACCCTCCTTCTCCTCTTCCTCCTTCAGGTGCAGCATCTCAGCCGCTTTCTCCCTTGCACCTTCACAGCCACCCTCCTCTACTCCGCCTCTCACCTTGAGCGGTTCCTGCAGCCAGGTGTCCGTGAGGGAAAACTTTGAGCGGAAGAAGACAATTTCTGCCAGTCACCCCCTTGCCCGGCGTCTGACAGCTGACTTGGCGGAACCGTTAGCTCGCCAGCTGTTACCATACCAGCTGGTGGACTCTGAGCCCTTCCGTAAATTTTTGGCGATTGGGACACCTGGAAGATACCAGGCTGCAATTATTTCTCTAAAAAGGCGTTACCCAAACTGTACCATGAAGTTGAAAGGCAAGTGGTGTCATCTCTGGCACACAGCGTTGGGTCAAGGGTCCATCTGACTAGGGATAATCGGAAAGAGCAAATTCCGTTCCGCCGGAATTCGCGGATTCCGCCAGCGCTGAATTCTGCCACTATGAAAATTCCGCCAGATTTTTACGAAATTCCACGAAATTCCGGATTCCGGCGGAAAAATGTAAATAATCGCAAATGTACCCTTATTTATGCTAATTGGTAGCCCATACAACCTATTGACTATTCCCTTAGTCCTTTTTCTCCCTCCTCCCTTCCTTCCTTCCTCCCTCCCTCCTACCTCAGTCCTTTTTCTCCCTCCTTCCTCCCTCCCTTCCTCCTCCCTCCTCCCTTCCTCCATCCTCCCTTCCTCCCTTCCTCCCTCCTCCCTTCCTCCCTTCCTCCCTCCTCCCTTCCTCCTCCCTTCTACATGGCTATCTGGGGTAGTGTTGGTGGTGGTATAGTGGTGAGGAGAGCTGCCTACCAAGCACTAGGCCTGGGTTCAATTCCCGGCCAATGTATGTAAGCTGGCTTTTGAAATCCTACAAATCCCTAAGCAAGCTCATTTTTCTCTTGGATATATCACAATTTTACATACTAGGCTTGCTTCAGCATGCAGCATTGTAGTGTGTTGTGTTGGTGATTTAATGGTTAGGATAGCAGCCTACAGAGCAGTAGGCCTGGGTTTGATTCCTGGCCAATGTATGTGAGTTGGCTTTTGACATCCTACAAACCCCTAAGCAAGCTTATTTTTCTCTTGGATATATCATAATGGTACATGCTAGGCTGGCTTCAGCATGTAGTGTTGGTGGTTTTATAGTGGTGAGGAGAGCTGCCTACCAAGCACTAGGCCTAGGGTCAATTGCCGGCCAATGTATGTAAGCTGGCTTTTGAAATCCTACAATTCCCTGGAAGACAAGACACTCCTCCCTCCGGGAGGAGGGAGAAGGGGAGGTCTGTCGAGCAGAAATACATCTAAATGGGTAGAAATTAGGACGGTGGGGAAAAAAATTGCATTCCGTAAAATTCTGCGGAATTTCATACTTTTCCGCGGAAATTCTGGTGCATCAATCTCCTCTGCAACTACACACCCCAGCTCCCCAGGGCCTATGCTGCGTGCCAGGTACGATGGTGTCAAGTAGTGTTGGGCGAACATCTAGATGTTCGGGTTCGGGCCGAACAGGCCGAACATGGCCGCGATGTTCGGGTGTTCGACCCGAACTCCGAACATAATGGAAGTCAATGGGGACCCGAACTTTTGTGCTTTGTAAAGCCTCCTTACATGCTACATACCCCAAATTTACAGGGTATGTGCACCTTGGGAGTGGGTACAAGAGGAAAAAAAAAATTAGCAAAAAGAGCTTATAGTTTTTGAGAAAATTGATTGTAAAGTTTCAAAGGAAAAATTGTCTTTTAAATGCTGAAAATGTCATGTTTCTTTGCACAGGTAACATGGTTTTTACCGCCAGGCAGTCATAAATGTAATAAAGAGAAGAGGTTCCATAAACAGGGACCGGTAACGCTAACCCAGCAGCAGCAGCAGCACACGTGATGGAACAGGAGGAGGCGCAGGAGGAGAAGGCCACGCTTTTTGAGACACAACAACCCAGGCCTTGCATGAGGACAAGAAGCGTGCGGATAGCATGCTTTTTACCGCCATGCAGTCATAAATGTAATAAAGATAAGAGGTTCAATAAACAGGGACCGGTAACGCTAACCCAGCAGCAGCAGCAGCACACGTGATGGAACAGGAGGAGGCGCAGGAGGAGAAGGCCACGCTTTTTGAGACACAACAACCCAGGCCTTGCATGAGGACAAGAAGCGTGCGGATAGCATGCTTTTTACCGCCATGCAGTCATAAATGTAATAAAGATAAGAGGTTCAATAAACAGGGACCGGTAACGCTAACCCAGCAGCAGCAGCAGCACACGTGATGGAACAGGAGGAGGCGCAGGAGGAGAAGGCCACGCTTTTTGAGACACAACAACCCAGGCCTTGCATGAGGACAAGAAGCGTGCGGATATAGCAGCAATGCTTTTTGCCGCCATGCAGTCATAAATGTAATAAAGAGAAGAGGTTCCATAAACAGGGACCGGTAACGCTAACCCAGCAGCAGCAGCAGCACAGAGCACACGTGATGGAACAGGAGGAGGCGCAGGAGGAGAAGGCTACGCTTTGAGACACAACAACCCAGGCCTTGCATGAGGACAAGAAGCGTGCGGATATAGCAATGCTTTTTGCCGCCATGCAGTCATAAATGTAATACAGATGAGAGGTTCAATAAACAGGGACCGGTAACGCTAACCCAGCAGCAGCAGCAGCACAGAGCACACGTGATGGAACAGGAGGAGGCGCAGGAGGAGAAGGCCACGCTTTTTGAGACGCAACCCAGGCCTTGCATGAAGACAAAAAGCGTGCGGATATAGCAATGCTTTTTGCCGCCATGCAGTCATAAATGTAATACAGATGAGAGGTTCAATAAACAGATACTGGAAACGCTAACCCAGCAGCAGCACACATAATGGAACAGGAGGAGGCGCAGGAGGAGAAGGCCACGCTTTTTGAGACGCAACCCAGGCCTTGCATGAGGACAAAAAGCGTGCGGATATAGCAATGCTTTTTGCCGCCATGCAGTCATAAATGTAATACAGATGAGAGGTTCCATAAACAGGGACCGGAAACGCTAACCCAGCAGCAGCAGCACACGTGATGGAACAGGAGCAGGCGCAGGAGGAGAAGGCCATGCTTTTTGAGACACAACAACCCAGGCCTTGCATGAGGACAAAAAGCGTGCGGATATAGCAGCAATGCTTTTTGCCGCCATGCAGTCATAAATGTAATACAGATGAGAGGTTCAATAAACAGGGACCGGAAACGCTAAACCATCCCAGATGTTCATTGGTCATGTTACTTGGTTGGGGTCCTGGAGTGTTGCGTAGTCATTTCCAATCCAGGATTGATTCATTTTAATTTGAGTCAGACGGTCTGCATTTTCTGTGGAGAGGCGGATACGCCGATCTGTGACGATGCCTCCGGCAGCACTGAAACAGCGTTCCGACATAACGCTGGCTGCCGGGCAAGCCAGCACCTCTATTGCGTACATTGCCAGTTCGTGCCAGGTGTCTAGCTTCGATACCCAATAGTTGAAGGGTGCAGATGGATTGTTAGACACAGCTACGCCATCTGACATGTAGTCCTTGACCATCTTCTCCAGGCGATCGGTGTTGGAGGTGGATCTGCACGCTTGCTGTTCTGTGGGCTGCTGCTGCATGGGTGTCAGAAAATTTTCCCACTCCAAGGACACTGCCGATACCATTCCCTTTTGGGCACTAGCTGCGGCTTGTGTTGTTTGCTGCCCTCCTGGTCGTCCTGGGTTTGCGGAAGTCAGTCTGTCGGCGTACAACTGGCTAGAGGAGGGGGAGGATGTCAATCTCCTCTCTAAAGTCTCCACAAGGGCCTGCTGGTATTCTTCCATTTTGACCTGTCTGACTCTTCAAGCAGTTTTGGAACATTGTGTTTGTACCGTGGATCCAGAAGGGTATATAAACCCAGTAATTGGTGTTGTCCCGAATGCGCACAATGCGTGGGTCGCGTTCAATGCAGTTTAGCATGAATTGAGCCATGTGTGCCAGAGTCCTACCAGAATCCTCATCATCCTCTTGTGAGCGTTGTGATAGTTGTTGTGATGCATCATAGTCGTCACCTTCTTCCTGGTCTGCTTCTGCTGACCATTCGCGCTGAATTGTGGAAGTCCAACGTGCACCGCTCTGGCCCTCGTCAGTGGTGGCAGGAAATTCCTGCTCCAACTCCAGCTGTTCCTCCTCCTCTTCTTCATCATGTGTCAGCTTAGCCAACCTTAAAGCGCGAATGAGATTACTCCCATTATCACACACAACCATGGCCGGTTTCAGGTCCAGCGGTGCCAGCCACAAATCCATCTGTTCCTTTATTCCCCTCCAAATTTCCTCCCCTGTGTGCTGCTTATCCCCAAGGCAGATCAGCTTCAGCAACGCTTGCTGACGCATGCCAACAGCTGTGCTGCACTGCTTCCACGATCCTACTGCTGCTGGTGCTGGGTTAGCGTTTCCGGATGAGGTACAGCTTTGAGATGCGTTGGAGGAGAAGGAGTCAGAGAGGTAGGTGCTGCTGTTATCCAGTGGGAGGGACGGCGGTGCAGGTGTTTGCGGCGTGGGCACTGGGCAACACCCGCGCCGTAGCAGGTGAGGATTCGCTGCCAAGCTCCACAAGGTTCACCCAGTGCGCGGTAAGGGAGATGTATCGACCCTGGCCGAACGCACTCGTCCAGGTGTCAGTGGTGAGGTGAACCTTGCAGGCAACGGCATTCTTCAAGCTTCGGGTTATTTTGCTGACCACGTGCTCATGCAACTCAGGCACTGCAGAGCGCGCAAAGTGGTAGCGGCTGGGAACCACGTAACGTGGGATGGCCACTGACATCATGCCCTTGAAGCTGTTTGTCTCCACCACTCGATCTGGCAGCATTTCGCAGGCCAGAAGCTTGGCTATGCTGGCTCTTACTGCCACGGCCCGGGGGTCATTTGCTGGCAATTTCCTCTTGCGCTCAAACATCTCCGAGACAGACAACTGAACCGTAGGGCTGCACAACGAAGGGCTGTTGGTTTTTGTGTTTGATGAACACTGGGAGACCTCAAGAGCACTACTCCGGAAAGTGACAGTGTCAGCGTCATCTGATTTTTTGGAATGTTTTGAACCACGCAATGGCTGGGCTACTGCTGCTGCTGAGGCGGGTCTGGTGGTGAGTCTGGTGAACCCAAGGGAGGCAGTGTTGCTGGTGGTACCCTGTCCTGCCGCGTTTGCCCACAGAGTGGGATGTTTGGATAGCATGTGGCGGCTCATGCTGGTGGTGGAGAGGTTGTTCATACTTTTCCCCCTGCTCAGGCGGGTCTTGCACACCTTGCAAATCGCCATGGTAACATCCTCAGTGCAGTCTTCAAAGAAAGGCCAGACTTTGGAGCACCTGCCTTGCTGGCGATTTCTGTTTGCGCCTCTTTTGCCTCTCACTTGAACTTCCACGCTTGTGGTGCCTGAAATTGCGCGCCGCCTACCTTGTGGCACAAGGCGAACTCGTGCAGCAGTGGGTTCTTCAACAGACTCATCTGTGCTGCTGCTACGACGGCGATGTTCTCGTTCACAAACAAAATCTGGGTCTATGTCCACATTGTCCATACCCTCCTCTTCCATCTCCTCAAACTCGTCATATGTCATTGTGGGGGGCCGCCGCCGTGGAGTACAGCTCCCCAGCACAACCGTCAGGGGAAACACCTCTTCCCTTGCCCCTCTCTCTTTCACCGGATTTCTTCCTCATTTCACTTATCCTTACAGTACACGCTGACTGGCAGCAGTACAGTGGCAGTACAGAAATGCTATACAGTGGTGGGTGAGCGGTGTACCACTATTGCCAGCAGCGACACAGAGCACAATGCTATACAGTGGTGGGTGAGCGGTGTACTACTGTTCCCAGCAGACAGAGTGGCAGTAAACACAATGCTATATAGTGTGGCTGAGCCGTGTACACAGAGTGGCAGTAAACACAATGCTATATAGTCTGCTATATAGTCACCCCGAACGGGGTGATGTTCTGCAGCACCCGAACAGTGGCGAACACTGTTCGCCCAACACTACTGGGAACGCAGATTTTAGTACCTAAACACACGATACAACATGTTTTCCGGGGTCGGACTCTGAGGCACATACAGATGGTCCCGATCATCATCCTCATCATACAACTCTTCTCCTGAGTCTGACCCACCCAACACCTCTGCCACCCCAACATCCCCAGACACAGTCACAGACCCCTCATCGTCCTCAACATTAACTTGGGATGCTGGCCTGAGCCCGACCTCCTCCTCCACATCAGGCCCCATCATCTCCTCAATGGCAGCCCTCATTAATCGCTCTGGCGCCGGACCGATGGACACAACGTTCTCCTCCGGGGAGGGCTGCTGCTGACCACTGGCTGCTGGGGTGGATGTTATAGCTTGCGTGGGGCGTTGGCTGTTGCTGTTGTTGGGAGTGCTGCTCACAGCGGAGGTCTCTGAGGAACTCATGGTGAGCTCATATAGTGGTTGACGGTGAGTGGAGTATTACTGATCCCAGCAATATACACACTGACTGGCAGAGTACGCAATGCTATATAGTCTGGCTGAGCCGTGTACACAGAGTGGCAGTGAACAATGCTATATAGTCTGGCTGAGCGGTGTACACAGAGTGGCAGTACACACAATGCTATATAGTCTGGCTGAGCCATGTACACAGAGTGGCAGTAAACAATGCTATATAGTCTGGCTGAGCGGTGTACACAGAGTGTCAGTAAACAATGGTATATAGTCTGGCTGAGCGGTGTACACAGAGTGGCAGTAAACACAATGCTATATATAGCGTGGCTGAGCGAGGTGCACAGTGGCAGTACACACAATGCTATATAGTCAGGCTGAGCCGTGTACACAGAGTGTCAGTAAACAATGGTATATAGTCTGGCTGAGCGGTGTACACAGAGTGTCAGTAAACAATGGTATATAGTCTGGCTGAGCGGTGTACACAGAGTGTCAGTAAACAATGGTATATAGTCTGGCTGAGCGGTGTACACAGAGTGGCAGTAAACACAATGCTATATATAGCGTGGCTGAGCGAGGTGCACAGTGGCAGTACACACAATGCTATATAGTCAGGCTAAGCCGTGTACACAGAGTGTCAGAAAACATAATGCTATATATAGCGTGGCTGAGCGAGGTGCACAGTGGCAGTACACACAATGCTATATAGCCAGGCTAAGCCGTGTACACAGAGTGTTAGAAAACACAATGCTATATATAGCGTGGCTGAGCGAGGTACACAGTGGCAGTAAACAATGCTATATATATAGTGTGGCTGAGCGAGCGGTGTACTACTGTTCCCAGCAGCGACACACAATGACTGGGGGGGACCCTGGCTAGCGTGACTGGAGCGCGAACTACCCTGCCTGCCTACCCAAAGCTAAACCCACAGAGAAATGGCGGAGATATGACGTGGTTCGGGTATTTATTTACCCGAACCACGTGACCGTTCGGCCAATCAGAGCGCGTTCGGGTCCGAACCACGTGACCCGTTCGGCCAATCACAGCGCTAGCCGAACGTTCGGGGAACGTTCGGCCATGCGCTCTTAGTTCGGCCATGTGGCCGAACGGTTTGGCCGAGCACCGTCAGGTGTTCGGCCGAACTCGAACATCACCCGAACAGGGTGATGTTCTGCAGAACCCGAACAGTGGCGAACACTGTTCGCCCAACACTAGTGTCAAGCCATCTTGGACATGTCTTGCCTCAAAGCTGAGAGTCACACTGGTGGAACAGTGGCTGACCCAGAACCAACTGGAGATTGGCAATGTGGTGTGTGACAACGGTAGTGTTGGGCGAACACCTGGATGTTCGGTTCGGGTCCGTTCGCCGAACATGGGCCAGATGTTCGGCATGTTCGGCCCGAACCCCGAACTCCCCCGAACATCCCGCTTTTGGGGGCCCTATGGGGTCGCAGGTATAAGGGGGGGAGCATGCCCCGGTCGCGGGGGGGGTCGGAAATTCCCCCCACCCCCTCCGCTAGCGCTCCCCCCTCTGCCCGCTTCCCCATACAAAAATTTTCCGTAAAGTTCAATAGTACCTTCAGTGGCTGGCTGGCACTGTGGTGTGAGTGAGTAGGAGGAGTCCGAGTAGGACGCGTTGAGGCCGGACAGCGGGCGGTTCAGCGGTAGTACCCTTGTGGTACTTCCGCCCTTTCTCTGATCTCACGTCCTCTACGTGATGACGCATACGATGGTACGCGTGACGCGTACCCTCGTATGCAGAGGACGTGAGGTCAGAGAAAGGGCGGAAGTACCACAAGGGTACTACCGCTGAACCGCCCGCTGCCCGGTGTCGAGATTTCCATATGGTGGAATATCGTTTTTCCGATAAACTGAACTGTACATGATCAAATAGGAATAAAATCTAATATTTCCTTCCCCTAAGGTACAGGAGACAAAGACTTTTTAATGTATGGTGATTCTAGTTAACATAGGTGCATTGAATATTTAGAAATATATATGGTTTATTTTAATATATCCTGTAATGCTGAATTGCACAATCTGTGTCTCTAAAGTGAGGTTAGCTATTAGTAACAGGCAGTCAGCTGATGTGCTGTTTGCAGTGGATAAACCTATCCACTTCGCCTGGACAATGATATCAGACCATTCCTTGTTTTTAGGACAAACAATTGCCAAACAAGAGGAGTCTGAGTGACAATAGATTGTTTAAGGATAGACTAGCATTTGTGTACAATTGCTCAAACCTGGCTACATTGAATGCATAGAAACCTTGCATGGGTTTTTGTTTCACAATGTTTGTGGTTCCAAAGTCCGGACACAAAAACAAGGTTTAGGAAAAATATACTGACTCTGCTGTCAGCAATCGTTCATATTTAAAAGGTATAAAGTTATATTACAATTCCCCATCTAGGTTCAGAATGCAGACAGCACATATATGTAATATGACATATCGATTGAGAATGTTACCTTTATTTTTCCTATAGCTGGACAAACCAGTCATAATGTGAAAATGTATACGTGTTAATATCAACATTCTTTGAATGACTATATCTAGAATGATATGGAAATGCTATATGTTTACCCGTGTTGCATGTTAAACAATAATGTTAATGATATAAAACTTTGCTAACATGCACAATGTGTTATAATGAGAGATCCATGGTGATTTTAAGTATGCCAATGATTTTTGGATCAAATCCAATCTATCTTAAATATGGTAGAAAAGGTCACTGTATAATAAATAATAACCAGTGATTCCATCAAGATCAGCTATCCATAGAGGAATTATAGCATTGATTCATCCATTATAAGTGATAATTAATAAAACATGATTTTTGTCTTTAATTTTGCCACATATCCCATCAAGAATGCGATTAGTTATCCGACAGCACCTCCAGAGGGTGAAATCCAACATTACACTTGGGTTAAAGATTAGTCACAGAGAACTCCCACTGATCACTCCCACTGCCTTGTGATAGGCTGGAAGATTTGATCTCCAGGGCAGGACTCTAGATAGTGAGGAGAATAAGATGAGAGGGGGCATTCAATGAGAAGCATGATGATCAGATCACCAGCAGAAGAGGGCTCACAGGGGAATCCATGCCATCTGAATGATCACAAGCGGCCACGCCTAAAGGAATAGGCCCCAGAGGCCATCTTGGTAACTATTAATAACCATTTTAGTTAGTTGGCTTATTACAGCGCAGAATATCTGAACATATGATGTATTGATTGAATTTCATTGTTTGATAGTTTAAATAACCATCCGAAAGGGGGAAGCTTTTCCAAAGTTGCAAATTGGAAACGACTCCCATAGGATCTACCATATGTTCATTGATAACTGGCTGTTTAACTCAGTTTTGGATAAAAGCTAGATTTCAAGCTACCTCCTCTAAATATTGATATTTTGCCGCAGCATGTGCAGGCCACACCTAGCAAAGTTTAGAATGACTCAATAAGATATTTCATTCCAAAATTATATATATGTATGTTACCCGCTCGCTCTGTGTAGTAACACAGGCCAGCGGAGGTTAAAGTGTAGACAGAAGTAAAATTCCTGTCATTTTATAGTTGATTGCATATTAATTGTGGGGCAACGCCCAGTCGTTATATCCCCTGAGTCATCCTAAATTTGTCATAGTGAATGGTATAGCTGACATCAGCCATTTTATTTTGGATAGCGCATTTTTTTATTTTGACTGCGCAATTTTGATTTTTGACTGCGCTATTTTGATTTTGATATCGCCATTTTGATTTTGATAGCCGCCATTTTGTTTTTGATAGCCGCCATCTTGTTTTTAGTAGCAGCCATTTTGTTTTTGATTGATTCAGCCATTTTGTCTCCAGGAATCCTGTGGTAAATTGATTGACATGGCCGGTGGCCATATTTGATGAGTCATAGCTCTGTACTGTATTTGAATTAAAGGGATACTGTAGGGGGGTCGGGGGAAAATGAGCTGAACTTACCCGGGGCTTCTAATGGTCCCCCGCAGACATCCTGTGTTGGCGCAGCCACTCCCCGATGTTCCGGCCCCGCCTCCCGTTCACTTCTGGAATTTCTGACTTTAAAGTCAGAAAACCACTGCGCCTGCACGCCCGTGTCCTCGCTCCCGCTGATGTCACCAGGAGTGTACTGCGCAGACACAGACCATACTGGGCCTGCGCTGTGCGCTCTTGATGACATCAGCGGGATCGAGGACACGGCAACGCAGGCGCAGTGGTTTTCTGACTTTAAAGTCAGAAATTCCAGAAGTGAACCGGAGGCGGGGCCAGAGCATCGGTGAGTGGCTGCGCGGGCACAGGATGCCTGCGGGGGACCATTAGAAGCCCCGGGTAAGTTCAGCTCATTTTCCCCCGACCCCCCCTACAGTATCCCTTTAACTGATAAATGGTTTAAGCCTTTTGTTATTGATAAATGAGTATAATAACATTTTGATGTTTTACTGAAATTGTATTATCCAACTCATTGCTCATTATAGGAATAACCTTACGAGTTTTGTTTTAAATCAAAAGTGCAATTTTATATTGTTTTGATATTGTAATATTTATTTGATATTAAATTGATATTTTTACAAATTGGTCTACGTTTGCATGTTTAAACCAGTACTGTAAAACCTCGAAAAACGAGCTCACACAGTTAGGCGTATGTTTGTATTTTTAGCTCCTCCCATTTTCCCAGGAGCATTACATTTTTGATTTTATATTTATTTATTTTTAACGATTTATACAAACATTGACAAAACGCCCGACACCGGCCTCAACGCGTCCTACTCGGACTCCTCCTACTCACTCACACCACAGTGCCAGCCAGCCACTGAAGGTACTATTGAACGTTATGGAAAATTTTTGTATGGGGAAGCGGGCAGAGGGGGGAGCGCTAGCGGAGGGGGTGGGGGGAATTTCCGACCCCCCCCGCGACCGGGGCATGCTCCCCCCTTATGCCTGCGACCCCATAGGGGGGCAGTATTCGGCCGAACAGGGCCCTGTTCGGCCGAACAGGGGCCCTGTTCGGCCTGTTCGGCTGGGCATTGAGCTGTTCGGGCGAACCCGAACTAAAAAGGCCGAACACCATGAGGTGTTCGGCCGAACTCGAACATCACCCGAACAGGGTGATGTTCTGCAGAACCCGAACAGTGGCGAACACTGTTCGCCCAACACTAGACAACGGCAGCAATATCATCTCGGCTTTGAGTTTGGGAAAGTTGACACATGTACCCTGCATGGCACATGTGCTGAATCTAGTCATTCAAAGTTTTGTGTCTAAGTACTCAGGCTTAGAGGACATCCTGAAGCAGTCCAGGAAGGTGTGTAGGCATTTCAGGCAGTCGTACGGCGCCATGGCCGATTTTCAGAGGAGAAACAATTTACCGGTGTAAGGAAACATGGAAAGGCCGCCGCAAGTGCTCAGAGTGAGGCGGCTGTTTCCGCGTCCAACATGGCGGCAAAACGCGAGGAAACCCGCCGCATGCCGCATGGACAGAGCGGTGGAGTCCACATTGGATGTGGCGGATTGCGCGCATAACAATGCTACTGACACTGTGGTGGGTCGCGGGGAAGCCGCCGCTTGCTTGGAGAGCAGCGCGGCGGCTCCCGTGCCCGAATCAGCGGATACATTGCAAAACATGTCTGGTGTGGCTGGGACTACTAGTCCACACAGGTTCAGAAGGACGCACGCGCGCACTGAGAGGCAGAGCTTATATGACAGCCAGAGAAGAGTCAGCTGACCAAGCTAGTCAGCTGACATTTTCACCACTTTCCATTGGTCCAGCACTTAGGGGTGGCGCTGGAGAGCGCTATAGTATATATACTGGATGCTGGTCATTCCTCTGGTGTCTGGCGTTGCGATCACTACGTGGACCCACTTGTCCACGGATTTTGTGGGTGAGCTTCCCCGGACTGAGGGCATGTCGGTCATTTGGGTGGTAGTCGACCGCTTCAGTAAAATGGCCCATTTTGTGCCCTTGAAAGGACTCCCCTCGGCCCAGGAGTTAGCCGATTTGTTCATCATCCACCTTTTCCGATTGCATGGCATTCCGGAAAACATAGTGTCAGATCGGGGAGTCCAATTTGTTTCTAGATTCTGTCGGGCATTTTGTCACCAAATGGGCATGGAACTGTCATTTTCGTTGGGCTACCACCCACAGACCAATGGTCAGACGGAGAGAGTCAATCAGTCATTGGAACAGTTTTTAAGGTGTTACGTTGCAGAAGCGCAAAATGATTGGGTCAAGTTTTTGCCCTTCGCAGAATTTGCGCACAATAATTTGAAAAGTTCTTACTCGGGATTCTGTCCATTTCAGGTAGTGACTGGGAAGTTGCCTAAGTTCTCCCCATTGCCAGTCGCCTCCACTCCGTTTCCAGCTCTGGAGGCCTGGCAAAGGTCATTTAAAGACACTTGGTGGATCGTGAAAAATAATTTGGAGAAGGCGTTTCAGAGTCAAAAAGGTCAAGCTGACAAAAAAACGTTCCTTAGAGTGGAAGTTTCAACCAGGAGACTTAGTCTGGGTGTCCACACGTCACTTGACCCTGAAACAGCCCTCAGCCAAGTTGGGCCCCAGGTTTGTGGGTCCATTTCCAGTAACTAGAAAGATCAACAATGTTACTTATGCCATTAATCTTCCTGCCAGCATGCGTGGTGTAAGATCCTTTCATGTGTCCCTGCTTAAGCCAGCAGTCCATGTGGGTCCCACTCCTCCTCCTGTGATGGTAGATGACCAACCTGAGTACGAAGTAGAGAAGATTTTAGACTCACGTATAGTTCAGAACTCAGTACAATATCTGGTTCATTGGAAAGGGTATGGTGTTGAGGAGAGATCATGGGTACCTGGGTGTCGCATGCATGTGGACAAGTTAAAAAGGGAGTTCCACGCGTTGCATTCTGAGAAGCCTGGTAGGAGCTGTCCGGAGTCCACTCCTCAGGGGGGGGGGTACTGTGAGGAAACGCGGAAAAGCCACCGCAAGTGCTCAGAGTGAGGCGGCTGTTTCCGCGTCCAACATGGCGGCACAACGCGAGGAAACCGCCGCATGCCGCATGGACAGAGCGGTGGAGTCTGCATTGAATGCGGCGGATTGCGCACATAACAATGCTACTGACACTGTGGTGGGTCGCGGGGAAGCCGCCGCTTGCTTGGAGAGCAGTGCAGCGGCTCCCGCGCCCGAATCAGCGGATACATTGCAAAACATGTCTGGTGTGGCTGGGACTGCTAGTCCACACAGGTTCAGAAGGACGCGCGCGTGCGCTGAGAGGCAGAGCTTATATGACAGCCAGAGAAGAGTCAGCTGACCAAGCAGGTCAGCTGACATTTTCACCACTTTCCATTGGTCCAGCACGTAGGGGTGGCGCTGGAGAGCGCTATAGTATTTATACTGGATGCTGGTCATTCCTCTGGTGTCTGGCGTTGCGATCACTACGTAGTAGCACTCAGACCTTGTCAGTATCTGTGTTCTAGCTCAGTTTCCAAAGGTGTTGATGATCAAGGAGCTCACACCTTAGCGTTAGGAATATTGTATTGTATTATTTGTTATGACCTTCTGCCTGCCTGACCCTTCTTCTGATTCCTGATTCTGTCCCTTGCTATTCTGATATCTTGTTGCCAAACTCTGCTCGTTCCTGGACTCTGTATCTGCCTCCTGATTCTGTACCTTGCCATTCTGATACTCCGTTGCCAAACTCTGCCTGTCCATTGGATTCCGTATCTGTCTCCTGATTCTGTATCTTATCTGTCTGTGTGTTAACGACCTGGCTTGCCCGACCTCGAGAACTGACCTTACTGTTAGAGGCAGTTCCCAGATCTGTTAGTGACACCCCCTCACTGGTGTCACTCTCACTCTGTCCTTCCCACTTCCAGCCTGACTCCTCTCTCGGGAGAGTCCAGGCTAGTGGAAGGAACTTGTCTCTTGTGCAGTACTTGTACTGCCTCGCACCTGCCCCTCAGGTGCAATACTCAAAGTATTACTGTTACACCAATACACTCTATCATTCAGGTGTCCAGAGGTTAGTGATATATCTGATTATCGATGATACTGCAGATCATCAATAATCTGGTATATATCTGCATTCTCGGTGATACTGCAGATCACCAGTAATCAGACCCTCTCTGTGTTACACCGATCGTTACAGAACGCCAGACCAAAATGCAAATGGACGCACACACTGACCGTCTGGGCGCACTTGCCACTTCGGTGGAAAACATCAACCAAGTGCTGGGTAGTCACAAGACTATGATTGACGCCTTGTCTGGTTCTTTACAAACACTCCAGACGGCAGTGGACGAGGTGCGATCCCCTCCTAGCTCTGACATACGTTTGCCTGTACCTGAGAAATTTTCTGGTCACAGATCTGACTTCCAGAATTTTAGAACTAGAGTGTTATCTTACTTTGAGTTGAGACCCCGATCTTCTGGAACTATGGCCCAAAGGGTCACATTTATTAAGACTTTGTTATCAGGCGATTCTCAGACCTGGTCATACAGTCTGCCCACCGGAGACTTAGACCTCACCACAGTGGATGAATTTTTTAAAGCTATGGCAATAATTTACGACGACCCGGACCTTGCTGCGACTTCTGAGTGGAAGCTCTTGCGTCAAGGCAAGGGTCCGGTCGAGGATTATGCTGCAGAATTTAGGAGGTGGTCAGTTTCAGCCAGGTGGGACACCTATGCCCTCTTGGATTGTTTCTTATCAGGGTTGTCAGATGAGGTCTCTGATCTTATGTTAAGTCAGCCTGAACCTAAAACAGTCGATGAGGCCATTTCATCGGCCATTCGAGTCGACCGCAGGCTGCGCTATCAGAGGCAGACCCGGGGTAGTAACCGTGTAAGGATGGTGTCTTATGCTGCGCCTCCGGTGACTCCACCTCCTCCAGTCTTGCCTCCACCCGAGTCAATGCAAATTGGTCGGTCGAAACTATCCCAAGTGGAGCGAAGACGCAGGATGTCTGAGCAACTGTGTCTTTACTGCGCAGAGGGGGGTCATAGGGTACGTAATTGTCCTAACAAGTCGGGAAACGCTACCGCCTAGGAGTTGTAGGGGGTAACACCCTAGGCGCACGACTCTTACCCCTAGAGGATAAACGGTTACTTCTTCCGTGTACTGTTACATGGGAAGATACAACTGAGGTTTCTGAGGCCTTTATTGATTCAATAAAGTGTATGCAAATTTCTCACCAGCAGAGCAACTCACCTTGCAAAATGAAGACAGGTCTCTTTTCCAGAGACCTGCAGCACTCAGACCTAAAGAATGGACAAACAGCTGTCTGCCTGTGCAGACAGCTGAGCAGATCATTACACTTGCGGAGTGGAAAATGCTGCATTTTATGCAGCAATGTGTCATACTCATATTATTGATTAGGTATTGATTAGATATTGAATTACATTCTTTGCCTCATAGCTTACTGGGAAGAGAAGAATCCTGGATTGATTGATTAGACCCTCCCTCAAACAGTTACTGCTAATATTTCTCAGTATATATGTATATATTGGTTTATATTGTCTTATAATATTTGTGTAACGTGCTACAATGTGTTGCAATTAGTGTTGGGCGAACAGTGTTCGCCACTGTTCGGGTTCTGCAGAACATCACCCTGTTCGGGTGATGTTCGAGTTCGACCGAACACCTGATGGTGTTCGGCCAAACCGTTCGGCCATATGGCCGAACTTAGAGCGCATGGCCGAACGTTCCCCGAACGTTCGGCTAGCGCTGTGATTGCCCAAACGGGTCACGTGGTTCGGACCCGAACGCGCTCTGATTGGCCGAACGGGTCACGTGGTTCGGGTAAATAAATACTCGATCCACGTCATTTCTCCGCCATTTGACTGTGGGTTTAGCTTTGGGTAGGCAGGCAGGGTAGTTCTCTCTCCAGCCAGGCTAGCCAGGGTCCCCCCAGTCATTGTGTCGCTGCTGGGAACAGTAGTACACCGCTCACCCACACTATATAGCATTGTGTTTACTGCCACTCTGTGTCTCTGCTGGGAACAGTAGTACACCGCTCACCCGCCACTGTATAGCATTGTGCTCTGTGTCGCTGCTGGGAATAGTAGTACACCGCTCACCCACCACTGTATAGCATTGTGCTCTGTGTCGCTGCTGGGAACAGTAGTACACCGCTCACCCACCACTGTATAGCATTGTGCTCTGTGTCGCTGCTGGGAATAGTAGTACACCGCTCACCCACCACTGTATAGCACTGTGCTCTGTGTCGCTGCTGGGAATAGTAGTACACCGCTCACCCACCACTGTATAGCATTGTGCTCTGTGTCGCTGCTGGGAACAGTAGTACACCGCTCACCCACCACTGTATAGCATTGTGCTCTGTGTCGCTGCTGGGAACAGTAGTACACCGCTCACCCACCACTGTATAGCATTGTGCTCTGTGTCGCTGCTGGGAATAGTAGTACACCGCTCACCCACCACTGTATAGCATTGTGCTCTGTGTCGCTGCTGGGAATAGTAGTACACCGCTCACCCATCACTGTAAAGCATTGTGCTCTGTGTCGCTGCTGGGAATAGTAGTACACCGCTCACCCACCACTGTATAGCATTGTGCTCTGTGTCGCTGCTGGGAATAGTAGTACACCGCTCACCCACCACTGTATAGCATTGTGCTCTGTGTTGCTGCTGGGAATAGTAGTACACCGCTCACCCACCACTGTATAGCATTGTGCTCTGTGTTGCTGCTGGGAATAGTAGTACACCGCTCACCCACCACTGTATAGCATTGTGCTCTGTGTCGCTGCTGGGAACAGTAGTACACCGCTCACCCACCACTGTATAGCATTTCTGTACTGCCACTGTACTGCTGCCAGTCAGCGTGTACTTTAAGGATAAGTGAAATGAAGAAGAAATCCTGTGAAAGAGGGAGGGGCAGGGGAAGAGGTGTTTCCCCTGACGATTCACGTACAGGCCACAGTGGAGCACCGAAGAAAACCCACTCAATACCGCCCATGTTGTCCAGGAAATCAACCCTCACAAATCCAAAAGAACAGGACCAGATAATTAATTGGATGACCTCTCAAGCATCCAGCAGTGGGTTAAGCAGCACCAGCACATCACGCACGAGGTCCGAGTCCTCAGCCAGTTACAAGGAGCCAGTGGGCACAAAGCTGACACAACCGGCAGCGACACCACGCACACAACTGCCAAATAACCAGTCCGAAGAATTTCCTCAGGACACAATGGGGTATTCGCAGGAGCTATTCCCAGCCCAACAAACTTCCACCTTTCAAAGGTCAATGGAACAGCCAGAAATGTTGTGCCCGGATTCACAACCATTTACTGTGGGAAATGCACCGCGCACTGAAATGCAAGGCGAGTCCGAGGACTTTGAAACCCAAATCCCAGAGCAAGTTGGGCAGGAGGGGTTTCAATTGCAGGAGGTCGGCCGAGAAGATCTGGAAGACGACGTTGGAGTGAGCTGCGCAGAGGTTGTTCTGGGGAGCTCTACTCCACGGCGGCGGCCCACAATCACATATGACGAGTTTGAGGAGATGGAGGAGGAGGAGGGTATGGACAATGTGGACACAGACCCAGATTTTGTATGTGAAGGAGAACATCGCCGTCGTAGCAGCACAGATGAGTCTGTTGAAGAACCCACTGCTGCACGAGTTCACCTTGTGCCACAAGGTAGGCGGCGCGAAATTTCAGGCACCACAAGCGTGGAAGTTCAAGTGAGACGCAAAAGAGGCGCAAACAGAAATCGCCAGCAAGGCAGGTGCTCCAAAGTCTGGCCTTTCTTTGAAGACTGCAGTGAGGATGGTACCATGGTGATTTGCAAGGTGTGCAAGACCCGCCTGAGCAGGGGGAAAAATATTAACAATCTCTCCACCACCAGCATGACCCGCCACATGGTATCCAAACATCCCACTCTGTGGACAAACGCGGCAGGACAGGGTACCAGCAACACTGCCTCCCTTGGGGTCACCAGACTCACCACCAGACCCTCCTCAGCAGCAGCAGTAGCCCAGCCATTGCGTGGTTCACAACAACATTCACAAACATCAGACGATGCTGACACTGTCACTTTCCGGAATAGTGCTCTTGAGGTCTCCCAGTCCAGCCCTACGGTTCAGTTGTCTGTCTCGGAGATGATTGAGCGCAAGAGGAAATTGCCAGCAAATGACCCCCGGGCCGTGGCACTAACAGCCAGCATAGCCAAGCTTCTGGCCTGCGAAATGCTGCCATATCGAGTGGTGGAGACAAACAGCTTCAAGGGCATGATGTCAGTGGCCATCCCACGTTACGTGGTTCCCAGCCACTACCACTTTGCGCGCTCTGCAGTGCCTGAGTTGCATGAGCACGTGGTCAGCAAAATAACCCGAAGCTTGAAGAATGCCGTTGCCTGCAAGGTTCACCTCACCACTGACACCTGGACGAGTGCGTTCGGCCAGGGTCGATACATCTCCCTTACCGCGCACTGGGTGAACCTTGTGGAGCCTGGCAGCGATTCCTCACCTGCTACGGCGCGGGTGTTGCCCACGCCGCAAACAGCTGCAACGCCGTCCCTCCCACTGGATAACAACAGCAGCACCTACCTCTCTGACTCCTTCTCCTCCAACACATCTCAAAGCTTTACCTCATCCGGAAACGCTAACCCAGCAGCAGTAGGATCGTGGAAGCAGTGCAGCACAACTGTTGGCATGCGTCAGCAAGCGTTGCTGAAGCTGATCTGCCTTGGGGATAAGCAGCACACAGGGGAGGAAATTTGGAGGGGAATAAAGGAACAGACGGATTTGTGGCTGGCACCGCTGGACCTGAAACCGGGCTTGGTTGTGTGTGATAATGGGAGTAATATCATTCACGCTTTAAGGTTGGCTAAGCTGACACACATCCCTTGCCTGGCGCACGTGATGAACCTAGTAGTTCAGCGGTTCCTGAGGACATACCCAGGCGTGGCCGATCTTCTGTTGAAGGTGCGACGAGTGGCCAAACATTGTAGAAATTCCAGTACTGCTTCGGGGGTACTCGCCAAGATGCAGGAGCGCTTCAATCTCCCCCACCATCGCTTGCTGTGTGATGTCCCTACGCGCTGGAATTCTACGCTGCACATGCTAGCCCGCTTTTGCGAGCAGAAGAGTGCAGTGGTCCAGTACACGACGGCGCAGTACCGAGGCGCATCCGGACAGCTGCCAAGCTTCTGTGGATCCGATTGGGCCAACATGTTGGACCTCTGCCAAGTCCTCCAAAATTTTGAGCAATCCACGTTGCTTGTGAGCAGTGACAACTCTTCAGTCAGAATTACCATACCACTGCTGTGTTTACTGAAGAATTCAATGTTGAAAATCAAGGAAACAGCTGTCATGATGCAACTGGGGGAATCTGAAGGAGAAAACGATCAGCGTGATGATACCAACATCAGGCCATCTGCCTCAGGAAATGCTGGCCCCAGCAGCTATGACGAAGAAGAGGAGGAGGAACAGCTGGAGTTGGAGCAGGAATTTCATGCCACCACTGACAAGGGCCAGAGCGGTGCACATTGGACTTCCACAATTCAGCGCGAATGGTCAGCAGAAGCAGACCAGGAAGAAGGTGACGACTATGATGCATAACAACTATCACAACGCTCACAAGAGGATGATGAGGATTCTGGCAGGACTCTGGCACACATGGCTCAATTCATGCTAGACTGCATTGAACGCGACCCACGCATTGTGCGCATTCTGGACAACACCAATTACTAGGTTTATACCCTTCTGGATCCACAGTACAAACACAATGTTCCAAAACTGCTTGAAGAAAGAGTCAGACAGGTCAAAATGGAAGAATACCAGCAGGCCCTTGTGGAGACTTTAGAGAGGAGATTGACATCCTCCCCCTCCTCTAGCCAGTTGTTCGCCAACAGACTGACTTCCGCAAACCCAGGACGACCAGGAGGGCAGCAAACAACACAAGCCGCAGCTAGTGCCCAAAAGGGAATGGTATCGGCAGTGTCCTTGGAGTGGGAACATTTTCTGACACCCATGCAGCAGCCCACAGAACAGCAAGCGTGCAGATCCACCTCCAACACCGATCGCCTGGAGAAGATGGTCAAGGACTACATGTCAGTAGTGTTGGGCGAACAGTGTTCGCCACTGTTCGGGTTCTGCAGAACATCACCCTGTTCGGGTGATGTTCGAGTTCGGCCGAACACCTGACGGTGCTCGGCCAAACCGTTCGGCCACATGGCCGAACTAAGAGCGCATGGCCGAACGTTCCCCGAACGTTCGGCTAGCGCTGTGATTGGCCGAACGGGTCACGTGGTTCGGGCCCGAACGCGCTCTGATTGGCCGAACGGTCACGTGGTTCGGGTAGATAAATACCCGAACCACGTCATATCTCCGCCATTTCTCTGTGGGTTTAGCTTTGGGTAGGCAGGCAGGGTAGTTCGCTCTCCAGCCACGCTAGCCAGGGTCCCCCGCAGTCATTGTGTGTCGCTGCTGGGAACAGTAGTACACCGCTCGCTCAGCCACACTATATATATAGCATTGTTTACTGCCACTGTGTACCTCGCTCAGCCACGCTATATATAGCATTGTGTTTTCTGACACTCTGTGTACACGGCTTAGCCTGGCTATATAGCATTGTGTGTACTGCCACTGTGCACCTCGCTCAGCCACGCTATATATAGCATTGTGTTTTCTGACACTCTGTGTACACGGCTTAGCCTGACTATATAGCATTGTGTGTACTGCCACTGTGTACCTCGCTCAGCCACGCTATATATAGCATTGTTTACTGACACTCTGTGTACACGGGTCAGCCAGACTATATAGCATTGTGTGTACTGCCACTCTGTGTACACGGCTCAGCCAGACTATATATCATTGTGTGTACTGCCACTCTGTGTACACCGCTCAGCCAGACTATATAGCATTGTGTGTACTGCCACTCTGTGTACACCGCTCAGCCAGACTATATAGCATTGTGTTTACTTCCACTCTGTGTCTGCTGGGCCTGGGAACAGTAGGACACCGCTCACCTGCCACTGTATAGCATTGTGCTCTGTGTCGCTGCTGGGAATAGTGGTACACCGCTCACCCGCCACTGTATAGCATTGTGCTCTGTGTCGCTGCTGGGAATAGTGGTACTGTATAGCATTTCTGTACTGCCACTGTACTGCTGCCAGTCAGCGTGTA
This sequence comes from Hyperolius riggenbachi, assembly GCF_040937935.1. Lineage (NCBI taxonomy): Eukaryota > Metazoa > Chordata > Amphibia > Anura > Hyperoliidae > Hyperolius > Hyperolius riggenbachi. The sequence goes on along the minus strand of NC_090646.1, from coordinate 27,295,820 downwards.
CTGTAAGGATAAGTGAAATGAGGAAGAAATCCGGTGAAAGAGGAAGGGGCAAGGGAAGAGGTGTTTCCCCTGACGGTTCACGTACAGGCCACAGGGGAGCACCCAAGAAAACCCACTCAATACCGCCCATGTTGTCCAGGACAACAACCCTCACAGATCCAAAAGAACAGGACCAGATAATTACTTGGATGACCTCTCAAGCGTCCAGCAGTGGGTTAAGCAGCACCAGCACATCACGCACGAGGTCCGAGTCCTCAGCCAGTTACAAGGAGCCAGTGGGCACAAAGCTGACACAACCGGCAGCGACACCACGCACACAACTGCCAGATAACCAGTCCGATGAATTACCTCAGGACACAATGGGGTATTCGCAGGAGCTATTCCCAGCCCAACAAACTTCCACCTTTCAAAGGTCAATGGAGGAACAGCCAGAAATGTTGTGCCCGGATTCACAACCATTAACTGTGGGAAATGCACCGCGCACTGAAATACAAGGCGAGTCCGAGGAGGACTCGGAAACCCAAATCCCAGAGCAAGTTGGGCAGGAGGGGTTGCAATTGCAGGAGGTCGGCCGACAAGATCTGGAAGACGACGTTGGAGTGAGCTGCGCAGAGGTTGTTCTGGGGAGCTCTACTCCACGGCGGCGGCCCCCCACAATGACATATGACGAGTTTGAGGAGATGGAAGAGGAGGGTATGGACAATGTGGACATAGACCCAGATTTTGTTTGTGAACGAGAACATCGCCGTCGTAGCAGCAGCACAGATGAGTCTGTTGAAGAACCCACTGCTGCACGAGTTCGCCTTGTGCCACAAGGTAGGCGGCGCGCAATTTCAGGCACCACAAGCGTGGAAGTTCAAGTGAGAGGCAAAAGAGGAGCAAACAGAAATCGCCAGCAAGGCAGGTGCTCCAAAGTCTGGGCTTTCTTTGAAGACTGCACTGAGGATGTTACCATGGCGACTTGCAAGGTGTGCAAGACCCGCCTGAGCAGGGGGAAAAGTATTAACAACCTCTCCACCACCAGCATGAGCCGCCACATGCTATCCAAACATCCCACTCTGTGGGCAAACGCGGCAGGACAGGGTACCAGCAACACTGCCTCCCTTGGGTTCACCAGACTCACCACCAGACCCGCCTCAGCAGCAGCAGTAGCCCAGCCATTGCGTGGTTCACAACATTCACAAACATCAGACGACGCTGACACTGTCACTTTCCGGAGTAGTGCTCTTGAGGTCTCCCAGTGTTCATCAAACACAACAACCAACAGCCCTTCCATGTGCAGCGCTACGGTTCAGTTGTCTGTGTCTGAGATGTTTGAGCGCAAGAGGAAATTGCCAGCAAATGACCCCCGGGCCGTAGCAGTAACAGCCAGCATAGCCAAGCTTCTGGCCTGCGAAATGCTGCCATATCGAGTGGTGGAGACAAACAGCTTCAAGGGCATGATGTCAGTGGCCATCCCACGTTACGTGGTTCCCAGCCGCTACCACTTTGCGCGCTCTGCAGTGCCTGAGTTGCATGAGCACGTGGTCAGCAAAATAACCCGAAGCTTGAAGAATGCCGTTGCCTGCAAGGTTCACCTCACCACTGACACTTGGACGAGTGCGTTCGGACAGGGTCGATACATCTCCCTTACCGCGCACTGGGTGAACCTTGTGGAGCCTGGCAGCGATTCCTCACCTGCTACGGCGCGGGTGTTGCCCACGCCGCAAACAGCTGCACCGCCGTCCCTCCCACTGGATAACAACAGCAGCACCTACCTCTCTGACTCCTTCTCCTCCAACGCATCTCAAAGCTGTACCTCATCCGGAAACGCTAACCCAGCAGCAGTAGGATCGTGGAAGCAGTGCAGCACAGCTGTTGGCATGCGTCAGCAAGCGTTGCTGAAGCTGATCTGCCTTGGGAATAAGCAGCACACAGGGGAGGAAATTTGGAAGGGAATAAAGGAACAGACGGATTTGTGGCTGGCACCGCTGGACCTTAAACCGGGCATGGTTGTGTGTGATAATGGGAGTAATCTCATTCGCGCTTTAAGGTTGGCTAAGCTGACACACATCCCTTGCCTGGCGCACGTGATGAACCTAGTAGTTCAGCGGTTCCTGAGGACATATCCAGGCGTGGCCGATCTTCTGTTGAAGGTGCGTCGAGTGGCCAAACATTGTAGAAATTCCAGTACTGCTTCGGGGGCACTCGCCAAGATGCAGGAGCGCTTCAATCTCCCCCACCATCGCTTGCTGTGTGATGTCCCTACGCGCTGGAATTCTACGCTGCACATGCTAGCACGCTTTTGTGAGCAGAAGAGTGCAGTGGTCCAGTACATGACGGCGCAGTACCGAGGCGCATCCGGACAGCTGCCAAGCTTCTGTGGATCCGATTGGGCCAACATGTTGGACCTCTGCCAAGTCCTCCAAAATTTTGAGCAATCCATGTTGCTTGTGAGCAGTGACAACTCTTCAGTCAGCATTACCATACCACTGCTGTGTTTACTGAAGAGGTCAATGTTGAAAATCAAGGAAACAGCTGTCATGATGCAACTGGGGGAATCTGAAGGAGAAAACGATCAGCGTGATGGTACCAACATCAGGCCATCCGCCTCAGGGAACGCTGGCCCCAGCAGCTATGACGAAGAAGAGGAGGAGGAACAGCTGGAGTTGGAGCAGGAATTTCCTGCCACCACTGACGAGGGCCAGAGCGGTGCACGTTGGACTTCCACAATTCAGCGCGAATGGTCAGCAGAAGCAGACCAGGAGGAAGGTGACGACTATGATGCATCACAACAACTATCACAACGCTCACAAGAGGATGATGAGGATTCTGGTAGGACTCTGGCACACATGGCTCAATTCATGCTAGACTGCATTGAACGCGACCCACGCATTGTGCGCATTCTGGACAACACCAATTACTGGGTTTATACCCTTCTGGATCCACGGTACAAACACAATGTTCCAAAACTGCTTGAAGAAAGAGTCAGACAGGTCAAAATGGAAGAATACCAGCAGGCCCTTGTGGAGACTTTAGAGAGGAGATTGACATCCTCCCCCTCCTCTAGCCAGTTGTACGCCGACAGACTGACTTCCGCAAACCCAGGACGACCAGGAGGGCAGCAAACAACGCAAGCCGCAGCTAGTGCCCAAAAGGGAATGGTATCGGCAGTGTCCTTGGAGTGGGAAAATTTTCTGACACCCATGCAGCAGCAGCCCACAGAACAGCAAGCGTGCAGATCCACCTCCAACACCGATCGCCTGGAGAAGATGGTCAAGGACTACATGTCAGATGATGTAGCTGTGTCGAACAATCCATCTGCACCCTTCAACTATTGGGTATCGAAGCTAGACACCTGGCACGAACTGGCAATGTACGCAATAGAGGTGCTGGCTTGCCCGGCAGCCAGCGTTATGTCGGAACGCTGTTTCAGTGCTGCCGGAGGCATCGTCACAGATCGGCAATCCGCCTCTCCACAGAAAATGCAGACCGTCTGACTCAAATTAAAATGAATCAATCCTGGATTGGAAATGACTACGCAACACTCCAGGACCCCAACCAAGTAACATGACCAATGAACATCTGGGATGGTGTAGCGTTTCCGGTCCCTGTTTATTGAACCTCTCATCTGTATTACATTTATGACTGCATGGCGGCAAAAAGCATTGCTGCTATATCCGCACGCTTTTTGTCCTCATGCAAGGCCTGGGTTGTTGTGTCTCAAAAAGCATGGCCTTCTCCTCCTGCGCCTGCTCCTGTTCCATCACGTGTGCTGCTGCTGCTGCTGGGTTAGCGTTGCCGGTCCCTGTTTATGGAACCTCTTATCTTTATTACATTTATGACTGCATGGCGGTACAAAGCATGCTATCCGCACGCTTCTTGTCCTCATGCAAGGCCTGGGTTGTTGTGTCTCACAAAGCGTGGCCTTCTCCTCCTGCGCCTCCTCCTGTTCCATCACGTCTGCTGCTGCTAGGTTAGCGTTGCCGCGTGGTCCCTGTTTATTGAACCACTTATCTTTATTACATTTATGACTGCATGGCGGTACCTCATGCAAGGCCTGGGTTGTTGTGTCTCACAAAGCGTGGCCTTCTCCTCCTGCGCCTCCTCCTGTTCCATCACGTCTGCTGCTGCTGGGTTAGCGTTGCCGCGTGGTCCCTGTTTATTGAACCACTTATCTTTATTACATTTATGACTGCATGGCGGTACCTCATGCAAGGCCTGGGTTGTTGTGTCTCACAAAGCGTGGCCTTCTCCTCCTGCGCCTCCTCCTGTTCCATCACGTCTGCTGCTGCTGGGTTAGCGTTGCCGCGTGGTCCCTGTTTATTGAACCACTTATCTTTATTACATTTATGACTGCATGGCGGTACCTCATGCAAGGCCTGGGTTGTTGTGTCTCACAAAGCGTGGCCTTCTCCTCCTGCGCCTCCTCCTGTTCCATCACGTCTGCTGCTGCTGGGTTAGCGTTGCCGCGTGGTCCCTGTTTATTGAACCACTTATCTTTATTACATTTATGACTGCATGGCGGTACAAAGCATGCTATCCGCACGCTTCTTGTCCTCATGCAAGGCCTGGGTTGTTGTGTCTCAAAGCGTGGCCTTCTCCTCCTGCGCCACCCTCCTCCTGTTCCATCACGTGTGCTGCTGCTGGGTTAGCGTTACCGGTCCCTTTTCCTGGAACCTCTTATATGTATTACATTTATGACTGCATGCCGACAAAAAGCATGTTACCTGTGCAAAGAAAACAGACATTTCCCGCATTTAAAAGACAGTTTTCCCTTTGAAACTTTAAAATCGATTTTCTCAAAAACTATAAGCTCTTTTTGCTAATTTTTTTTTTCCTCTTGTACCCACTCCCAAGGTGCACATACCCTGTAAATTTGGGGTATGTAGCATGTAAGGAGGCTTTACAAAGCAAAAAAGTTCGGGTCCCCATTGACTTCCATTATGTTCGGAGTTCGGGTCGAACACCCGAACATCGCGGCCATGTTCGGCCTGTTCGGCCCGAACCCGAACATCTAGATGTTCGCCCAACACTACATGTCAGATGGCGTAACTGTGTTGAACAATCCATCTGCACCCTTCAACTATTGGGTATCGAAGCTAGACACCTGGCACGAACTGGCAATGTACGCAATAGAGGTGCTGGCTTGCCCGGCAGGCAGCGTTATATCGGAACGCTGTTTCAGTGCTGCAGGAGGCATCGTCACAGATCGGCGTATCCGCCTCTCCACAGAAAATGCAGACCGTCTGACTCAAATTAAAATGAATCAATCCTGGATTGGAAACGACTACGCAACACTCCCGGACCCCAACCAAGTAACATGAACAATGAACATCTGTGATGGGTTAGCGTTTCTGGTCCCTGTTTATTGAACCTCTCATCTGTATTACATTTATGACTGCATGGCGACAAAATGCATTGCTATCCGCACGCTTCTTGTCCTCATGCAAGGCCTGGGTTGTTGTGTCTCAAAGCGTGGCCTTCTCCTCCTGCGCCGCCCTCCTCCTGTTCCATCACGTGTGCTGCTGCTGGGTTAGCGTTACCGGTCCCTTTTCCTGGAATCTCTTATCTGTATTACATTTATGACTGCATGGCGACAAAAAGCATGTTACCTGTGCAAAGAAAAATGACATTTTCCGCATTTAAAAGACATTTTCTCCTTTGAAACTTTACAATCAATTTTCTCAAAAACTATAAGCTCTTTTTCAAATATTTTTTTTCCTCCTGTACCCACTCCCAAGGTGCACATACCCTGCAAATTTGGGGTATGTAGCATGTAAGGAAGCTTTACAAAGCACGAAAGTTCGGGTCCCCATTGACTTCCATTATGTTCGGAGTTCGGCGCGAACACCCGAACATCGCGGCCATGTTCGGCGAACGTTCGCGAACCCGAACATCCAGGTGTTCGCCCAACACTAGTTGCAATCAGTTAAGCTTGTGTCCATGGAATGTTCCAGCTCTGTTCCAGTTACAAAGAACAAAACAAAAAAGAAAGCATCAGTGAAGGTCAGCACAGAGGCTGCTAAGAGGCTGCTAAGAACAACATTGTATTGCAGGACACTGAGCTTGGGTGATTGCATCATAGTTAATTATGTTAAATAATGTACACCCTTAACAAACACACACCTTCTAATAATTATGCACACCTCTACTAACCAATAACCCGTCCCTAAAAAGAATAAACATTAATTTGTACATCATGTAATCTATATAAAGCAAGGATTACGTTCCAATAAACACTTGTTAATTATGAATCTATGGGATATGGTGTCTGTGTCTCTCTGATTCAGAGGTTTCTACATGCATGCTTAGAAACAGGTTAACATTAAAGGAATACTATCGATTCAAATCTTTTTTTCAATTGACACAGGAATTGTTTGGGAAGTGCTGCTAAGTACTGGTGTATACATTTTAGTAGCAACTTCTTTGTTTACTGTTAGCAAAATACATTCAAAGTTTACTGACACCAAAACTGATGGCTGACTGAGCCATGAGGAGAGGGAAAATTCCCCTCAATCTTGATCAGTTAACTCTATGTGTAACTCTGTGTGTGACAGAGAGAGACAGGACACAGGACTCAGAGCTGCAGCTGTTGGGAGCTCTGTTTCTGACTGAAGTGTCTGAAGAGAGCAGAGGAAATGTAACTAATTGTCACAGCTTTTCATACTGTTTTTGCTTTCAGAGTTTGATATGTTTGATATTTGCTTTCTGTAGTCTGATATGCAACTCTGGCTGTGCATTGAAGCAGACACCCCTTCTGCAATTGATTTGTCCCAACATAGCTAAATCCTACCCTCAATAAATTACAGCTTTTGCCTCTGATATTTAACAGGAAAAGTAGGAAAATGTTTACACAGCTACTTAGACATTATTTGTACATTGCCATTTTAGAACACTTGGGTATCGATAGTATTCCTTTAATTTGGATCACCTGGCTAAATCCATCAAAGCGGTGTTCCCCGCTATATCAAATGTTAGTATATGGAACGCAGAAAGACCAGCATTGCACTTGCGATTTACAGTAAATGTTCTGCACAGTTGCAGTGTTGCATAATATGCAGGCTGACTGGCTGCAAAACACACTGAATAAAAGTCTATGGGAACGCATATGCATTGCATTTTCCATGTGTTTTCTGCAGCTTTTTTAATTAAAAAGTAAAGATCTCTGATGTGTTTCCAGTTCTTGCTGTCTTCCTAATGATTTGCATATATTTAATTTAAAAAAACGCATAGAAAATGCATAGAAAATGCATATGCGTTTTCTATTAGCGAACCGCAAACGCGTACAAATGCACGCAATATGCATGAAAAATGCATCTGTGTTTAAAAAACGCACCAAAAACGCACCAAAAATGCAGTAAAAATGCATTACCCTAACACAAACGCACCTGCTGAAAACACCAGAAAAAAAAGTTATGTTATATGTGAACCTAGCCTGACGCACGACGAGCAGAGCATAAGGCACTGCATGTGATCTAGTGCATTCTGCCATGTTCATCGTGTGTAAGACTTTATGCATGCTATTCTGCTTGCAGCAGTTTATGGAATATACCCCCTAGTGTGTATAGTGCACCTTGCACCCCTCGCATAATACAATCTTCTAGTTCTACACAACACAAATTGAGCAATGTGTGCAAAGCATCAGGGATGCTCAAATCCAGACTCAGACGAAATCCAGATAGTTATTATCCCGATTTTATCCTGTTAAATGAAATCACTTGTGCGGGCTGGGTGTGGGGGGGGGGGGGGGGGTGTCAATCTCACCTGTCTGACGTCTTCTTAGGTCCGTCCCTTGGCACCTCCCACAATGCGGTCCACACGGCGGTCACGTGAGTACAAACACTTCCTCCTTCCGGATTGAAGGAGGAAGTGTTTGTACTCACGTGACACGAGTGGACCGCATCGTGGGAGGCGCCGAGGGACGGACCTAAGAAGACGTCAGATAGGTAAGATTAAGATTGTCGTTCCCCCCCCCCCAGCCTGCACAGGTGATTTCATTTAACAGGATAAAATCGGGATAACAACTATCTGGATTTCATCAGGAGTCAGGATTTGAGCATCCCTGCAAAGCATGCTATGTTACTCGCAGGTATACTGGGGAAACATCCATGCTAAGATTTGTTCTCTACCTGGTGTTTATAAGAGTGATGTTGCTTATTCCTGTACTTTTTTTGGAGATGTAAATATAAATCTAATGCTTTAGCCATAGCTTCTATCGCATAATAAATTCGGGGAGTGACGTCCCAAAGAAAAAAATTATTCAGGTTTCGATACTGTTTTCGAAATATTGTACTGCTTGCAGCCTGTAAGCATTCTGCTGACTCATTAATTTGGCTTCCAGATACGCAGTCTAAGATTGCTAAAAACTGTTTGGTAAATGGAGATTTTTTTCTACTATCCGTCTTATTAAAGCTATAAAAGAAATGCTCTTTATCTGGATAGTGCATAGGGAAAAATTCTACGGCCAAACTGCCATTAAAGAAAGCTTTTTTCTTCATATCCAACAGAGAGGTGGGGCTTAAACCAGGAGGGAAAATATATGTTTGATCGGGGTTTAAAAGGTATTCATCAATGTAATGGTCAAATAAATGGTAAAATCCACACATTATAACAACTTCAGCTGTAGAATTTGGGTACATTTTTAATTTTCGTTTTTGTCTTTCATCATCATAGGTGCTGGATGCAAAACGTTGCACCGTCAATGTAAAAGCGACACAAATACCGTTATTATTCATGAACTTTGTTACTATCTCTTGTTCATTCTTTGCAGAATCATCATCCAGTGCTATTATTCCAACCCAGGTCCAGCCAAAATGTTCCAGCAGCTTAACTATAGCCAAGTAATGAACGTGGTGATTCTGGACCATCCGGAAAACCCGAGGATAAAGATGTCTATCGGTCAGAGAGTAATCTGTAGCTCCGTAGCTAATCTGTAGGAAAATACAAAAAACAAAAACATAAACAGCTCTAGTGATGATCGTCAACAGCTAAGTACAATTACTTGAAATTTCGCATACATTTTCACAATTACACCCATATTTAATGACGATTTCTAAATTCAATTGATTTTGAGTAATTTTGTGTGATTTTGTGTGATCATCCGTAATTTTGTGTAGACTTCTCTCTGGGTTTAGAGCAGCACTCATCAACAGGAAGATCAGGCGTGCCTCAGCCGACAGCTCTCCACACCACTGGAGCTGACAGTTGCAAGAATCCACTTCAGCAGGCACCACCAATATAAACTTAGTCACTTTATTATATCACATGGGATAAAAGGCAGTCATCCAACGACAGACCGCTGTTTCGAGCCTCAAGCTCTTTGTCAAGTTGTCAAAACAGCGGTCTGTCGTTGGATGACTGCCTTTTATCCCATGTGATATAATAAAGTGACTACGTTTATATTGGTGGTGCCTGCTGAAGTGGATTCTTGTTCGTAATTTTGTGTAATTTTCACGTAATTTCATGATGACTTAGGAGGTGAATAGCAAGGCCCTCATACATGCTATGCCCACCAAAATTGCTATATATATTAAGAGGAATATTATTATTATTATTGTTGATTTATATAGCGCCAGCATCTTCTGTGGCGCTGTACAACGGCATACAGTGTATAACAATACAAAATAAACAATACAACAGTTAATACAAGACAAGAGTGGATAACAACTAATGCAGTGAACAAATTAACTACGTATTTCACAAGGGGTGGGAGGTATGTACACCCATTACACAGAATTGTGAGACAGAAGGGGAAGAGAGCCATGGCCAAAAGGCCTTACAGTCTAAAGCCCAATCTACACGATACGATTCTTTGTGCGATTCGATTACGATTCTATTTATGATCCGATTAAATCCGACATGTCCAATCAGGATTTGATTCGATTCAGTTCGATTTGCCATTGTTTTGCATTGTCAAGTCGAATTGAATCAAATCGAATCCTGATCGGACATGCCGGATTTAATCGGATCGTAAATAGAATTGTAATTGAATCGTACAAAGAATCGTATCATGTGGATTGGGCTTTAAGTTTAAGGTATAGGACAATAGGTAGAGGGAAGCTGTGCATGAGATGGCAGAAATGGTGGTTAGTGGGCAAGGTGTCCTAGGTAGGAGAGTACGCTTGCCTGAAGAGGTGAGTTTTCAGATTGCACCTAAAAATAGTAAGTGTGGGTGACTGGCGGATGTTGAGGGAGAGTGTTCCAGAGGAGGGAAGAGGATCGAGAGAGGTCTTGCAAGAGGTGGGAAGAGGTGACCAGGGAAGAAGACAAAAGGATATCGTTAGCAGAGCGGAGAATGTGTGTAGGATGATATCTGGAAATAAGTTGATTAAGAGTAGAAATATATATATATTTTTTTTTTTTTAAATACTGTGTAGTTTTTGAGAAAGTGAATTTTAAAAATGCAAAGGAAAATGATTTTTAAACTAAGATAAAAAAAAAAAAAAAAAAATCATTTTTAATAATTGATTCTTTCAACAACTTTTATCTTATGCCCTCTATTCTCCTTAACATATGTAGCAATTTTGGTGGCGATAGCATGATTTGCTATTCACAGCTTAATTCGGCATTACATTTTGCAAAATTAAGAATGATTACAATTACTGATGTCATTAATTAGAAGTCCTGGAGCCGAGGCCCTGGCAACCCTAGCAACCAATTAGAGGAGGGAAGCCTGGCCCTCCCCACCTCTATATAAGGCGGTGGCCATCTTGCGGAGCCACGTACTTGCTGTGTGACTTGTTTGGTACTGAGAGTATCTCCAGTGCTGCTGCATCTGAGTAAGTGCATTTCTCTTGTGCTAAACCCAGCGTTTTGCTTCCTAAACACCTCCTGAACACATCTATTGTACTCTGTAATAGATAGCTAGTAATTTGATTGTTTGTAGTCAGCTAGTGTATAGTGTACTGTGCTAGGCTAGTGTTAGTCTGTGTGCAGGCTAGGCCTGCTAGCCTAGGGCAGCCTTAGCCTACTACTAGCTTAGGTAGGTTAGGGATTATAGTTAGTTTAATTAGTACTAGTTTAGTTAATAGTTAGTTACTGACTGTGTACAGGCCAGCAAGCATCTGTTGTGATCTGTGACAGTCATCTGCCTGACCCTATTTGATTGATTGCGTCCGACCGTGTGTGACCGACTTTAATTGTCACCCACTGTCTGGCACACGACTTAGTTAATGTGTAGTAGTACACTAGCGATTTATAGTTAGTTGCGTACTTACTACCCGTTCATTTAATTTCTATTTCTACTGTTAGTCTGTGAGTTTATTAGTTTCTGTACTAATAAATAACAGTTACATCACAGGCCAGCATCCGTTGTGACCTGTGACTGTGATCTGCCCGACCCTACTGATTGATTGCGTCCAGCCATGTGTGACCGACTTTAATTGTCACCCACTGTCTGGCACACAACTTAGTTATTGTGTAGTAGTACACTAGCGATTTATAGTTAGTTACATACTTAATACCCACAGGGGCGCCTCTAGCCATTTTGTCACTCCAGGCGAGAGAACCTTTGCCCCCCCCCCCCCCATAATGCAGCAGCATTTCACCAAAAAATAATCGTAATGTGGCAGCGTTTAAACAAAAAATAATCGTAATGTGGCAGCGTTTCACCAGAAAATAATCGTAGCGCGCCAATGTTTCACCAGAAAATAATCGTAATGAACCAGCATTTCACCAGAAATTACACATAGGCAGGGCTCCACTTTTTATGAGGCACAAAGGGGGATAGAAGGAGACACAGGGGGACAAAAGGAGGCACGAGGGTCAAAAGAAGTCACAAAGGAGGACAAAAGGGTGCACAAGGGGACAGAAGGAGGTACACAGGAGGACAGAAGGAGGCACAATGGGTGACAAAAGGGGGCACAATGGGGAACAGAATGAGAAAGGAGGACAGAAGGGGGCACAGGAGGACAGAAGGAGGTACACAGAGGGGCAGCGGGAGGTACAGGGGGACAGAAGAAGGCATGAGGGCCAGAAGGAGGCACAAAAGAGGAATGAAGGAGGCACAGGAGGACTGAAGGAGGCACACAGGGACAGAATGAGGGACAAAGTGGTTCAGAAGGAGGCACAAAAAGGGGCATAAGGAGGCAAAATGAGGGACAGATTGAGGGACAAAAGGAGGCACAGGAGGAAAGAAGGAGGCACACAGGGTACAGAAAGAGGCACACAGGGGACAGAAGGAGACACGATGGAGGACAGAAAAAATCACAAAGGGGGGCAGAAGGAGGCACAGGGAGATGGTAGGAGGCACAAAGGGGAACAGAAGAATGCACAAAGGGGGACAGAAGGAGGCACAAAACGGGGACAGAAGAAAGCAGAAAAGGATGTAAGGAGGCAGAGGGGGACAGGCAGAGACACAGGGAGACAGAAGAAGGCACAAAGGGGCACAGAAGGATGTACAGAGGGACAGAGGAAGGAGCAGGGGACAGAGGTGGCACATGGGGACTGAAGAGGAGCATGAAGTCAAAATGAGGTACAAAATGAGACAGAAGGAGGCAAAGCAGGACTGAAGGAGGAACAGCGGGCAGAGGTGGAACAAGGTAACAAACAAAGGCAGAAGGGGACATAATGAGACACAAAGGGGCAAAGAAGAAGGCAGAGGTGGCATAGGGGGACTGAAGGAGGCACATGGAAACAGAAGGCAGCAAAAAGGGAGATAGAAGGCATAAAGGGAGACAGAAGGACAAACAGAGGGACACAAGGGACTGAAGGAGGCACAAGGAGACAGAAGGAGGAACAGAAGAAGGCACAAAGGAGAAAAAAGGATGCACAAAGCACAGGGGGACACAGTGGCAGCTGCCTGCAACTTACGCTAAGCGGATGCAGCAGAAGCAAGTAATAGAACACCCATGGGGCGGGGCTTAGTCAGGGGGCAGGGCTTAATCCAGCAACATGGCACACCCAGGACCAATGGCACTCCAAGCAATGGCCTGTACTGCCTATGCCTAGAGGCGCCCCTGACTACCTGTTCATTTAATTTCTATTTCTACTGTTAGTCTGTGAGCTTATTCATTTCTGTACTGCTTAATAAATAACAGTTACATCACAGGCCAGAATCCGGTGTGACCTGTGACTGTGATCTGCCCGACCCTATTGATTGATTGCGTCTGGCCAAATGTGACCAACTTTAAATGTCACCCACTGTCTGGCACATGACTTATTGTGTAGTAGTACACTAGTGATTTATAGTTAGTTGTTGGTATCCAGCCTCCTGTCAGCCTGATGCCTGCCAGTCTCCTGTCCAGCCTGATGCCTGCCATTCTCCTGTCCAGCCTGATGCTGGCCAGTCTCCTGTCCAGCCTCATGCTCTGCCAGTCTCCTGTCCAGCCTGATGCCTGCCATTCTTCCTTCCAGCCTGATGCCTGCCAGTCTCCTGGCCAGCCTCATGCCTGCCAGTCTCTTGTCCAGCCTGATGCCTGCCAGTCTGCTGCCCAGCCTGATGCCTGCCAGTCTCCTGCCCAGCCTGATGCCTGTCAGTCTTCTGTCCAGCCTGATGCCTGCCAGTCCCCTTTCCAGCCTGATGCCTGCCAGTCTCCTGTCCAGCCTGATGGTATCCAGCCTAGTGTCCAGCCTGATGCCTGCCAGTCTCCTGTCCAGCCTAATGCCTGCCAGTCTCCAGTCCAGTCTGATGCCTGCCAGTCTCCTGTCCAGCCTGATGGTATCCAGCCTCCTGTCCAGCCTGATGCCTTCCAGCCTCCTGTCCTGCCTGATGCCTTCCAGCCTCCTGTCCCGCCCGATGCCTGCCAGCCTCCTGTCCAGCCTGATTTTATCCAGCCTCCTGTCCAGCCTGATGGTATCCAGCCTCCTGTCCAGCCTGATGGTATCCAGCCTCCTGTCCAGCCTGATGCCTGTCAGTCTCCTGTCCAGCCTGATGTGATCCAGTCTCCTGTCCATCCTGATGCCTGCCAGCCTCCTGTCCATCCTGATGCCTGCCAGCCGCCTGTCCAGCCTGAAGCCTGCCAGTCTCCTGTCCAGCCTGATGCCTGCCAGTCTCCTGTCAGACTGATGCCTGCCAGTCTCCTGTCCAGCCTGATGCCTGCCAGCCTCCTGTCCAGCCTGATGGTATCCAGTCTCCGGTCCTGCCTGATGGTATCCAGCCTCCTGTCCAGCCTGATGGTATCCAGCCTCCTGTCCAGCCTGATGCCCGCCAGTCTCCTGTCCTGCCTGTTGGTATCCAGCCTCCTGTTCAGCCTGAGTGTATCCAGTCTCCTGTCCAGCCTGATGCCTGCCAGCCTCCTGTCCAGCCTGATGCCTGCCAATCTCCTGTCCAGTCTGATGGTATCCAGCCTCCTGTCCAGCCGGATGGTATCCAGCCTCCTGTCCAGCCTGATGGTATCCAGTCTCCTGTCCAGCCTGATGCCTGCCAACCTCCTGTCCAGCCTGATGCCTGCCAGTCTCCTGTCCAGCCTGATGGTATCCAGTCTCCTGTCCTGCCTGATGGTATCCAGCCTCCTGTCTAGCCTGAGGGTATCCAGCCTCCTGTCCAGCCTGATGGTATCCAGCCTCCTGTCCAGCCTGATCCCTGCCAGCCTCCTGTCCAGCCTGATGCCTGCCAGCCTCCTGTCCAGACTGATGCAATCCAGTCTACTTTCCAGCCTGATGCCTGCCAGTCTCCTGTCCAGCCTGATGCCTGCCAGCCTCCTGTCCAGCCTGATGCCCGCCAGTCTCCTGTCCAGCCTGATGCCTGCCAGTCTCCTGTCCAGCCTGATGTCTGCCAGTCTCCTGTCCAGCCTGATGTCTGCCAGTCTCCTGTCCAGCCTGATGCCCGCCAGTCTCCTGTCCAGCCTGATGCCTGCCAGTCTCCTGTCCAGCCTGATGTCTGCCAGTCTCCTGTCCAGCCTGATGTCTGCCAGTCTCCTGTCCAGCCTGATGCCTGCCAGTCTCCTGTCCAGCCTGATACCTGCCAGTCTCCTGTCCAGCCTGATGCCTGCCAGTCTCCTGTCCAGCCTGATGCCTGCCAGTCTCCTTTCAGAAGAAGATTTTCCATCACATTTTTTTTTTTTTAATTACACCTATTTAAATGTGATTTCCCTTTAAAAAAATGCATCCAAATTCGCAAACACAAATTTTTTCCCGAATTTTTGCCGATCGCAAGCAAATCCGAATTTTCCTTGGACCCGAATTCGAATGTACCCGAATCGAATTTTGGTACATTCGAGCATGCCTGGCCGTCACAGACTTCTGCTGCTGCCCAGCCATCACAGTCTTCTGCTGCTGCCCAGCCGTCACAGACTTCTGCTGCTGTCCAGCCTTCACAGACTTCTGCTGCTGCCCAGCCGTCACAGACTTCTGGTGCTGCCCAGCCGTCACAAACTTCTGCTGCTGCCCAGCCTTCACAGACTTCTGCTGCTGCCCAGCCATCACAGACTGCTGCTGCTGCCCAGCCATCACAGATTGCTGCTGCTGCCCAGCCGTCACAGTCTTCTGCTGCTGCCCAGCCATCACAGACTTCTGCTGCTGCCCAGCCGTCACAAACCTCTGCTGCTGCCCAGCCATCACAGACTTCTGCTGCTGCCCAGCCATCACAGACTTTTGCTGCTGCCCAGCCATCATAGTCTTCTGCTGCTGCCCAGCCATCACAGACTTCTGCTGCTGCCCAGCCGTCACAGACTTCTGCTGCTGTCTAGCCATCACAGTCTTCTGCTGCTGCCCAGCCGTCACAGACTTATGCTGCTGCCCAAACCTCCACAGACTTCTGCTGTTGCTCAACCTCCACAGACTTCTGCTGCTGCCCAACCTCCACAGACTTCTGCTGCTATCCAGATGCCTCAATATGCTGCTAATGCTCCTGATGGTGCCCAGCCTGATGGTATCCAGTCTCCCGTCCAGCCTGATGGTATCCAGTCTCCTGTCCAGCCTGATGCCTGCCAGTCTCCTGTCCAGCCTCATGCCTGCCAGTCACCTGTTCAGCCTGATTCCCGCCAGTCTCCTGTCCAGCCTGATAGTATCCAGTCTCCTGTCCAGCCTGATGCCTGCCAGTCTCCTGTTCAGCCTGAAGTCTGCCAGTCTCCTGTCCAGCCTCATGCCTGCCAGTCTCCTGTTCAGCCTGAAGTCTGCCAGTCTCCTGTCCAGCCTCATGCCTGCCAGTCTCCTGTTCAGCCTGATGCCTGCCAGTCTCCTGTCCAGCCTGATGCCTGCCAGTCTCCTGTCCAGCCTGATGGTATCCAGCCTCCTGTCCAGGGTGATGCCTGCCAGTCTCCTGTCCAGCCTGATTGTATCCAGTCTCCTGTCCAGCCTGATGGTATCCAGTCTCCTGCCCAGCCTGATGCCTGCCAGTCTCCTCTCCAGCCTAATGGTATCCAGTCTCCTGCCTAGCCCGATGCCTGCCAGTCTCCTGTCCAGCCTGATGGTATCCAGCCTCCTGTCCAGGCTGATGCCTGCCAGTCTCCTGTCCAGTCTGATGGTATCCAGCCTCCTTTCCAGCCGGATGGTATCCAGCCTCCTGTCCAGCCTGATGGTATCCAGCCTCCTTTCCAGCCTGATGCCTGCCAGCCTCCTGTCCAGCCTGATGGTATCCAGTCTCCTGTCCAGCCTGATGGTATCCAGCCTCCTGTCCAGCCTGATGCCTGCCAGTCTCCTGTCCAGCCTGATAGTATCCAGTCTCCTGTCTTGCCTGATGGTATCCAGTCTCCTGTCTTGCCTGATGGTATCCAGCCTCCTGTCCAGCCTGATGCCTGCCAGTCTCCTGTCCAGCCTGATAGTATCCAGTCTGCTGTCCTGCCTGATGGTATCCAGTCTCCTGTCCTGCCTGAGGATATCCAGCCTCTTGTCCAGCCTGATGGTATCCAGCCTCCTGTCCAGCCTGATTTTATCTAGCCTCCTGTCCAGCCTGATGGTATCCAGTCTCCTGTCCAGCCTGATGGTATCCAGCCTCCTGTCCAGCCTGATGCCTGCCAGCCTCCTGTCCAGCGTGATGCCTGCCAGCCTGATCCCTGCCAACCTCCTGTCCAGCCTGGTGCCTGCCAGTCTCCTGTCCAGCCTGATGCCTGCCAGTCTCCTTTTGAGCCTGATGGTATCCAGCCTCCTGTCCAGCCTGATGCCTGCCAGTCTCCTGTCCAGCCTGATGCCTGTCAGTCTCCTGTCCAGCCTGATGGTATCCAGTCTCCTGCCCAGCCCGATGCCTGCCAAACTCCTGTCCAGCCTGATGGTATCCAGTCTCCTGTCCAGCCTAATGTCTGCCAGTCTCCTATCCAGCCTGATGCCTGCCAGTCTCCTGTCCAGCCTGATGGTATCCAGCCTCCTGTCCAGCCTGATGCCTTCCAGTCTCCTGTCCAGCCTGATGGTATCCAGCCTCCTGTCCAGCCTGATGGTATCCAGCCTCCTGTACAGCCTGGTGTCTGCCAGTCTCCTGTCCAGCCTGATGCCTGCCAGTCTCCTGTTCAGCCTGATGGTATCCAGTCTCCTTTCCAGCCCGATGCCTGCCAGTCTCCTGTCCAGCCTGATTGTATCCAGTCTCCTGTCCAGCCTAATGCCTGCCAGTCTCCTGTCCAGCCTGATGCCTGCCATTCTCCTGTCCAGCCTGATGCCGGCCAGTCTCCTGTCCAGCCTCATGCCTGCCAGTCTCCTGTCCAGCCTGATGCCTGTCATTCTCCTTTCCAGCCTGATGCCTGCCAGTCTCCTGTCCAGCCTCATGCCTGCCAGTCTCCTGTCCAGCCTGATGCCTGCTAGTCTCCTGTCCAGCCTGATGGTATCCAGTCTCCTGTCCAGCCTAATGCCTGCCAGTCTCCTGTCCAGCCTGATGCCTGCCAGTCTCCTCTCCAGCCTAATGGTATCCAGTCTCCTGCCCAGCCCGATGCCTGCCAGTCTCCTGTCCAGCCTGATGGTATCCAGCCTCCTGTCCAGCCTGATGCCTGCCAGTCTCCTGTCCAGTCTGATGGTATCCAGCCTCCTTTCCAGCCGGATGGTATCCAGCCTCCTGTCCAGCCTGATGGTATCCAGCCTCCTTTCCAGCCTGATGACTGCCAGCCTCCTGTCCAGCCTGATGGTATCCAGTCTCCTGTCCAGCCTGATGGTATCCAGCCTCCTGTCCAGCCTGATGCCTGCCAGTCTCCTGTCCAGCCTGATAGTATCCAGTCTCCTGTCCAGCCTGATGGTATCCAGTCTCCTGTCCAGCCTAATGTCTGCCAGTCTCCTATCCAGCCTGATGCCTGCCAGTCTCCTGTCCAGCCTGATGGTATCCAGCCTCCTGTCCAGCCTGATGCCTTCCAGTCTCCTGTCCAGCCTGATGGTATTCAGCCTCCTGTCCAGCCTGATGGTATCCAGCCTCCTGTACAGCCTGGTGTCTGCCAGTCTCCTGTCCAGCCTGATGCCTGCCAGTCTCCTGTTCAGCCTGATGGTATCCAGTCTCCTTTCCAGCCCGATGCCTGCCAGTCTCCTGTCCAGCCTGATTGTATCCAGTCTCCTGTCCAGCCTAATGCCTGCCAGTCTCCTGTCCAGCCTGATGCCTGCCATTCTCCTGTCCAGCCTGATGCCGGCCAGTCTCCTGTCCAGCCTCATGCCTGCCAGTCTCCTGTCCAGCCTGATGCCTGTCATTCTCCTTTCCAGCCTGATGCCTGCCAGTCTCCTGTCCAGCCTCATGCCTGCCAGTCTCCTGTCCAGCCTGATGCCTGCTAGTCTCCTGTCCAGCCTGATGGTATCCAGTCTCCTGTCCAGCCTAATGCCTGCCAGTCTCCTGTCCAGCCTGATGCCTGCCAGTCTCCTCTCCAGCCTAGTGTAGTGGGGGTGTCTCAGCACCTTGCAGGGAAAAAAATATAGGAGACAAATACGGGAGCCCAATAGTGTAGTATATTAGTATGCAATTGAAAAAAGAAATTTCAATAAATTACTACTCACAAAAGGAGGTTGCAAGGGCAACCAACCGTAGGAAGCAGGTGGAGACCATAAACCCGACTCCACTCGGGGTAGTCCCAGCCGGGACCTGGATGTGGTCGCTCTCCTTGAAAAAGTAGGGACAGGTGTCCACTGTGGGGCACCCACAGGTGGTCTGTCACCACCCCTCAAACACAGATTGTTTGGGGGTATAGCTATGCACAATTGAAGGTAAAGAGGCGCCCTGGTTGAAATAAAAGCATCTAAAAACAGCTTAAAATCGAGGAAATAATATGAGGTGGCTTACCTCAATAACGAAATCCTTGTATATGACAAAAGATTTTTATTTAGCACAGGCAACGCGTTTCGCGGGTCCAAGCCCGCTTCATCAGGCCAATAAAAGTGCCTACAATAGTGAAAGAGCTCCTCAGTATAACTATATCGACAGCGTTATAGGTTAATACAATGAATACTTATGCATTATACATTTATATCCCAATAGTATACATACCACTGGGTTAAATGAAAACGATCGAATGATTCGATAGATCCATCAATCAGAAAAACGATTTTTCAAAAAAGTAAATTTAACCTAATTTAAGGATCTAGACTGCCGATCTAAAATGGGAGATGGTAAATATGCAAATGCAGTGTTCAGCTGCATTTGAAGGTATTTATATAATGTTCAAAAATCAACAGTCCATGGGCCTGATTCACAAAGCCGCGCAAACCGTCCAGCACGGGTGCGCCAAACAGCCAGCACGCAAAGCGCCGCCCGCGGCCTCCCGCGCGCGCAAAACGCCGCGACCCACGCGACCGCGGCAAAACGCGTTTGCAATAGTCCGCGACCGCGCGAATCGCGGCACCCCACGCGCGCAAAAGCCCGCGAACGGCACCCCACGCGCCAACCACCCAGCACACCCGCGCCAAACAGCCCGCACGCCCCCGCGAACCAAGCCCACATGCCCAAAATTTCCATATGCTGGAGGAGGTTTTTATAACAAAAATTAATAAAACTAAAGTTATAAAATATATATATATATACAGATATACATACACATACATACATATATATATATACACACATATACATATACATGCAGCCACAAATTAAATTAATAATAAAATAATAATAATAGTACTAATAATGCACAAATTACATATGCAAGAATCCAGCATTCATAGTACAGTATAGGAGATATTTATCTTGCCGTGAATATATAGCTTATAAGATAGACTAAAGTGCATATATCAATCTAAAAAAAGGGGGAACAATTATCACAAGACTTGGCCAGGTATAAATAGACATGTGTCTGACACTAACTGACACTTTAAGAATACCTGGTCATTGATATCATAAAAACAGCAAAAAACTGTGCATAGTTTAAACAGCAGGGGGAGCGCTTCATATAACTGTAATAATGGGAGTAAGCTTGACTTACCAAATGAACAAGTCGATATGGCAAAGGGAGCCTCTAATGGAGACTCTGAAGAGCTGCAATATATATTAGCTTTGCTAATCTCTGCAGCTGCAGTAATGAGAGCTCAACGAGGGGTGGATCAGATGTTCAGAGGGTGGGATGACATCACATAAGATGATGACTTCCGCAGGAAGTTGTGGCGCCGCCATCTTGGTTTAGGGCATTGATATATATATTGTGGGAAACTCGCCAGTGCTCATGTATGTTAGACATAACAGCAGCTGGAAGAACCCTGTTGCTGTTCTGTCACTAGATGGCAGCAAAGTGCACAATGTTTCTATTAGTAGGGTAATACAGCGTTTTCTTAGATTAGGCAAATAGAAATAAATACATTTTCTCATGACTTAATTTTGTGCTAATGTGCATATAGATATTCAGTGTGTGATCCTGCTTAACCCTTTGGGGATCTATTTTTCAGAGATAAAGAAATAAAAGGTTTTACATATAGCCTGATTTTTTTTTTTTTTTTTTTTTTTTTTTTTTTTTTTTTTTTTTGGGGGGGGGGGGGAGGGAGGAATGAGGGGGGGGGGTCTGGGTAACAGGGCAGAAAATAGAGAGGAGGAAGGGAAAAAAGATAAAGTGAAGAAAATTGTATGTGAAGGGAAGACAGTGGAATTATGGGGGTAAGTGATAAAACTCTGTGGGCTGTGAAGGTAATATGGTTATTAGTAATTATGCTCCAGACACTCGTTTAGGCCCTCTGGTTTGAGTGTTCTGAGTTTAAAAATCCAGAACATCTCCCTTGCCCGTAAACGGGACATACGGTCTGTTTGGGAAGAGATGTCTGTGATATGCTCAATTGGTGTAAAAGCAAACAGTTTGGGGTCGGAATTATGAAACTCAGCGAAATGTCTAGACAGACTGTGTTTGGCAAATGATTTTTGGATATTTCTTCTATGTTGTCCTAGTCTTGCTCTGATTTGCTGACTAGTGCGCCCTACATATTGTTTATTGCAGGGGCATGTGATGAGATAAATGATGTGTGTGGTGCTGCAACTGAAGGAATGGGTGAGGTTGAATGTCTCATTAGTAACGGTGCATGTGAACGAAAGGATGCCCGGATGAAGGTAGTCGCATGCCAAGCATTTTGGCGATCTGCATCTTTGTATGTTTGGGACAGTATGGGAGTCTCGTATGGGGGCATTTAATGCTCGAGGTCTACTTGGGGCTAGGATGTTCTTTAAAGTTTTGGCTCTTCTAAAAATTAGCTTCGGTTTCTCTTCAAGCTTAGGACAGAGGTATGGATCTTTTAGTAAGGTTGGCCAATATTTGTTCACAACAGATCTGATATTCTTGTGATTGGAACTGAATCGGGTAATGAAAGAAGGTTGGCTAATCTTGGTCTGGTCTTTGTCTTTCGTTTGTGTGTCTAAAAGTGATTTTTGGTCTAAAGTTCTTGCTCGCTGTCTGGCTGACTTTATTAATGGTTTGGGAAAAGATCGATCTAGGAATTTTTTCTCTAGGTTGTCTGCTTGAGTGTCGAAAGTGGGCAAGTCTGTACAGTTTTTTCGTATTCGTCTAAATTGGCCAAATGGTATGTTTGTTTTCCAAGGTTTATGATGCGAACTCCCATAATGGACATAGGAGTTCGCATCTACCTTCTTGAAAAAAGTCTTGGATTTTATAATGTTATTTTCAATATACAGTGTGACGTCTAGAAAATCAATGGTTTGTGGATGGGTATTCATAGTGAATGTGAATCCCCAATCGTTATCGTTGAAAGAATTCACTAATTGATTGATAGTAGTTGTATCACCCTGCCAAATGATTATGATGTCATCAATGTAACGCCAATATTTTATCACCTGGCTTTGGAGAGGGTTTTGGTCAAAAAATAGTTTCTCGAAGAGGCCCATTGTTAAATTAGCATATGATGGAGCTAGATTTGCCCCCATAGCTGTGCCCCTGGTCTGTAAATAGATGGTGTCTTGGAATGAAAAAATATTGTGAGTAAGTATGAATTCAGTAGCATGTAAGAGAAAATTCTTTTGAGGGATTGGCATGGTGGTATCTAGGTATAGGTAATGAGCTAGGGCCTGTAAACCAATTTCATGTCTGATGTTGGTGTACAGCGCTGTAACATCCAGTGTTACCCAATGGTAACTGGGTAACCATACTATGGACATGAGTTCTTGTAGGAGCTGGCTAGAATCCTTTAAATAGGAGGGGAGTGAAATTACATATTTTTGCAAGAAATAATCAATGTATTCAGATAGGGAGGAGGTGAGTGATCCAATACCTGAGATTATAGGACGGCCTGGGGGATTTTGTATTGATTTATGTATCTTGGGAAGAAAATAAAAGAAAGGTAGTTTTGGATTTGCTGTAATAAGGAAATCTTTTTCTTCTTTAGAAATGATGTTTTCTTTAAGTGCTGAGGTTATTAATTTCTCATATTGGGATTTAAATTGATGTGTTGGATCCTTGGGTAATATTGCATAATATGTAAGATCATGTAATAACCTATGTGCTTCTGCTATGTAGTCTGTTGTGTTCATTAATACAATCCCACCCCCTTTGTCAGCGGCTCTTATGATTATGTCTGTGTTCTTTTTTAGAGAATTGACAGCGGTTTCTCTCCAGCCTAATGGTATCCAGTCTCCTGCCCAGCCCGATGCCTGCCAGTCTCCTGTCCAGCCTGATGGTATCCAGCCTCCTGTCCAGCCTGATGCCTGCCAGTCTCCTGTCCAGTCTGATGGTATCCAGCCTCCTTTCCAGCCGGATGGTATCCAGCCTCCTGTCCAGCCTGATGGTATCCAGCCTCCTTTCCAGCCTGATGACTGCCAGCCTCCTGTCCAGCCTGATGGTATCCAGTCTCCTGTCCAGCCTGATGGTATCCAGCCTCCTGTCCAGCCTGATGCCTGCCAGTCTCCTGTCCAGCCTGATAGTATCCAGTCTCCTGTCCTGCCTGATGGTATCCAGTCTCCTGTCCTGCCTGAGGATATCCAGCCTCCTGTCCAGCCTGATGATATCCAGCCTCCTGTCCAGCCTGATTTTATCTAGCCTCCTGTCCAGCCTGATGGTATCCAGCCTCCTGTCCAGCCTGATGGTATCCAGCCTCCTGTCCAGCCTGATGCCTGCCAGCCTCCTGTCCAGCGTGATGCTTGCCAGCCTGATCCCTGCCAGCCTCCTGTCCAGCCTGGTGCCTGCCAGTCTCCTGTCCAGCCTGATGCCTGCCAGTCTCCTTTTGAGCCTGATGGTATCCAGCCTCCTGTCCAGCCTGATGCCTGCCAGTCTCCTGTCCAGCCTGATGCCTGTCAGTCTCCTGTCCAGCCTGATGGTATCCAGTCTCCTGCTCAGCCTGATGCCTGCCAAACTCCTGTCCAGCCTGATGGTATCCAGTCTCCTGTCCAGCCTAATATCTGCCAGTCTCCTATCCAGCCTGATGCCTGCCAGTCTCCTGTCCAGCCTGATAGTATCCAGTCTCCTGTCCTGCCTGATTGTATCCAGTCTCCTGTCCTGCCTGATGGTATCCAGTCTCCTGTCCTGCCTGAGGATATCCAGCCTTCTGTCCAGCCTGATTTTATCTAGCCTCCTGTCCAGCCTGATGGTATCCAGCCTCCTGTCCAGCCTGATGGTATCCAGCCTCCTGTCCAGCCTGATGCCTGCCAGCCTCCTGTCCAGCGTGATGCTTGCCAGCCTGATCCCTGCCAGCCTCCTGTCCAGCCTGGTGCCTGCCAGTCTCCTGTCCAGCCTGATGCCTGCCAGTCTCCTTTTGAGCCTGATGGTATCCAGCCTCCTGTCCAGCCTGATGCCTGCCAGTCTCCTGTCCAGCCTGATGCCTGTCAGTCTCCTGTCCAGCCTGATGGTATCCAGTCTCCTGCCCAGCCCGATGCCTGCCAAACTCCTGTCCAGCCTGATGGTATCCAGTCTCTTGTCCAGCCTAATGTCTGCCAGTCTCCTATCCAGCCTGATGCCTGCCAGTCTCCTGTCCAACCTGATGGTATCCAGTCTCCTGTCCAGCCTGATGGTATCCAGTCTCCTGTCCAGCCTGATGGTATCCAGTCTCCTTTCCAGCCTGATGCCTGCCAGTTTCCTGTCCAGCCTGATACCTTCCAGTCTCCTGTCCAGCCTGATGCCTGCCAGTCTCCTGTCCAGCCTGATGGTATCCAGCCTCCTGTCCAGCCTGATACCTGCCAGTCTCCTGCCCAGCCCGATGCCTGCCAGTCTCCTGTCCAGCCTGATGGTATCCCAGGGGCCCCAACCGTCCCGTTTTTGCCGGGACGGTCATGGGTTGGAGGAGGGGTCCCGCTGTCCCGGGATACCCCCCCTTGTGTCCCGGCAGGCAGCGGAGGGAAAAAAAGGATCAAGGCGCCAGCCGCGGCTTCTGTGTGTGGGATGCGGGTCTGGGATAAGATTGTCCCTCCCTCCCAACGAATGTGCCCCCCAGTGTCCCCTTGTATGCAGAGATAACAGTGCAGCGGAGCGGGCAGTCTTACCATCTTCCTCGCGTACCGGGCATCTCCATCTCTTGCTTCCATCTACTTCCTGTGACGTCACAGGAAGCGGAGAAGATGAGAGATGCCCGCTACGCAAGGAAGATGGTAAGACTGCCCGCTCCGCTGCGCTGTTATCTCTGCATACAGGGGGACACTGGGGGGCACATTCGGAGGGAGGGAGGGACAATCTTATCCCAGACCCGCATCCCGCACACAGAAGCCGCGGCTGGCGCCTCGATCCTTTTTTTCCCTCCGCCGCCATGGGCACCCTCCCCTTCTCCCCACTCCCTGACAATTGCAGATTTATATATATATATATCCCGGTGTATCATTTCAAAAAGTTGGAAGGTATGGGTATCCAGCTTCCTGTCCATCCTGATGCCTGTTAGTCTCCTGTCCAGCCTGATGGTATCCAGTCTACTGTCCAGACTGATGGTATCCAGTCTCCTGTCCAGCCTAATGGTATCCAGTCTTCTTTCCAGCCTGATGCCTGCCAGTCTCCTGTCCAGCCTGATGCCTGCCAGTCTCCTTTCCAGTCTGATGGTATCCAGTCTCCTTTCCAGCCTGATGCCTGCCAATCTTCTGTCCAGCCTGATGGTATCCAGTTTCCTGTCCAGCCTGATGGTATCCAGTCTCCTGTCCTGCCTGATGGTATCCAGCCTCCTGTCCAGCCTGATTCCTTCCAGTCTCGTGTCCAGCCTGATGCCTGCCAGTCCGCTAGGTTGCCTGAGGCCTTCAAGCCTGATACCTTGCCTGATGTCTTCCAGTCTCTTGTTTTTTCTGTTCCTCTTTCTGATGGTCTCCGGGCTACATTCTTGCTTCCTGTTGGCCAGTCCTTAAAATTATCTGCTGTCCAGCTTGTCCTGGTCATGTTTTGCCTTAGATTGTTGCCCTCCCTGCCCACCCAGGGTTGGTATCTGCTATCTGCGGTCCTATTAATTGTCTTCTGGATTCTGCCTGATGCCTACCAGTCTGATGCCTTGTTTGATTTTCATTCCCTTGTCCAACCTGCCCCCTTGCCTGGGGAACTCCAGCAATCCAAGGTTTTAAGAGTTGTTTGTTGTTTCCCTCCCTGCCCACCCAGTTTTGGCACTCACTGTCCATCCTGCCAAGGTGTTTGCTGCCTGCCACCTCTTGGGACCCTGGTGGTAAGGTTATAAAATTGTGGTGGACCGTCCTGAGGCCGCTCCTTAAGGGGGGGGGGGGGGGGGGGGTCAGTAACCTTGTGTTGCTGCTTTCTGCCTGCTGGTGGCGACATGGAGCAGGACTGTCATGGACTTCTATTATTCCACCAGGTGATGGCTCTGAGGAGTTTGCATTGTCCTGAAACTCCACCGTCCACCAGCAGGAGGCCTGGTAGTGCTATTGTAAGTGCTATTGGCGGAACTACCCCACGTCTAGCCAGACCTGCCTACCACTACGCTTACCACTACGCAGTACGCCGGACCATTCTTTGCCAGAGATGCGAGAAACGCTGACCGTGAGCGGGAGTCACAAGCGGAGACCTACGGTTCAAGTACACTGGGATGCCAGCCTGCCGAAGGTCCGCTAACTGCCGCTCAGCTGGAACGATGCGTGCATGTTACGAAGCATAGCTCAGCAACCGGTAAGAGAGAGGTGCCACTACCTTTGAAATATGAACTGCTTTCAATCACTAACTTTACTACTAACCAATGTGCTAGCACGTGAAGACATTAACTGCTTGACACAAATGCTCTAATTGGACTTATGCTTAGATGTTCCTATCTTGATTGACTGTATGGATACATGCTACTAACATCCTAACCTATAACCTATGAAGGAGGAAAAACAGAGCAAAGTATTAAAAATATAGGCCTTCTATCATTGTGCATGGAGACAATTAAGTACAACATATTATATAGATAGGCCAAATAGACACTTTTCTGCAGATCTATACGCTCAAGGTGATAGTAAGGCTGAGTATGTGTGAGATATATGTTTGTTGTATGGTTATTGTAAGCTGGCCAGCAATGTGGTACTTGTAGTTCCGCCATAATTATTTTGATTTTAGAACCCCAATACCTTACCCATATCCCATTTTCCCTAATTTTAATGTTAATCACTAATGAATTAATAAAGATTTTGATACATTGATACATATACACTGGATACCTAATTATTTTGTATTTTAAAGTGTAAAAGACAGGTTGTGTAATTCAGTGCAGTGCTAATTTGCTAAAGCGTATATCGCAGTATTAGGGTTAATTCCCATAGATAAGTAACGCTATAGCCTGCACGGAAATACAGATCCAAGAGACCTAGTCACCTCTATTGTTAATAGTGCTATTGTAAGGACTTGCAGTTCTTTGTCTGGCCTGTAGAGGCCTCTAATGGAACTCTCATCACCAGCTGCATCCTGTGTTTGCTATCACATGGACTATTTAAGGACTGCCTCTTCCCCCTGCTAATTGCCGGGATTTTGAGCTCCCAGGTCTGAGTTTCTGGGCACCCTGGTTCCTGTTCCTTGTCCTGATTTCTGTGTATGCCTCCCTGTTGCCGAACCTGTTTATTCTGTCTGAGACCTTGCTTTTGTCTAACCCCTGGTACCGTGCTTCTCTGATAACCTGTTGCTGACCTTGCTCTCCTGCTGACTCTGATATTCTGCCTGATCCCTTTTGTACTGTGATTGTGTATATATTTTCTGTACATATTTAGATAGTTAGATAGCCAGGGTGTTATATATATCTACCACTGCTTTCCTGGATTGTTGTGTACAGTGGGTTGCAAAAGTATTCGGCCCCCTTGCAGTTTTCCACATTTTGTCATATTACTGCCACAAACATGCATCAATTTTATTGGAATTCCACATGAGAAGTGGAACAGAAATCATACATGATTCCAAACATGTTTTTACAAATAAATAACTGCAAAGTGGTGTGTGCATAATTATTCAGCCCCCTTTGATCTGAGTGCAGTCAGTTGCCTATAGACATTGCCTGATGAGTGCTAATGACTAAATAGAGTGCACTTGTGTGTAATCTAATGACAGTACAAATACAGCTGCTCTGTGACGGCCTCAGAGGTTGTCTAAGAGAATATTGGGAGCACAAAACCTTGAAGTCCAAAGAACACACAAGACAGGTCAGGGATCAAGTTATTGAGAAATGTAAAGCAGGCTTAGGCTACAAAAAAAAAATTTCCAAAGCCTTGAACATCCCACGGAGCACTGTTCAAGTGATCATTCAGAAATGGAAGGAGTATGGCACAACTGTAAACCTACCAAGACAAGGCCATCCACCTAAACTCACAGGCTGAACAAGGAGAGAGCTGATCAGAAATGCAGTCAAGAGGACCATGGTGACTCTGGACGAACTGGAGAGATCTACAGCTCAGGTGGGAGACTCTGTCCATAGGACAACTATTAGTCATGCACTGTACAAAGTTGGCCTTTATGGAAGAGTGACAAGAAGAAAGGCATTGTTAACAGAAAGCATAAGAAGTCCCGTATGCAGTTTGCCACAAGCCATGTGGGGGACCCAGCAACCATGTGGAAGAAGGTGCTCTGCACATCACTCAGAACACACCATCCCCACGGTCAAATATGGTGGTGGCAGCATCATGCTCGGGGGGTGCATCTCTTCAGCAGGGACAAGGAAGCTGGTCAGAGTTGATGGGAAGATGGATGGAGCCAAATACAGGGCAAACTTGGAAGAAAATCTCTTGGAGACTGCAAAAGACTTGAGACTGGGGCGGATGTTCACCTTCCAGCAGGACAATAACCCTAAACATAAAGCCAAAGCAACAATGGAATGGCTTAACCACTTGAGGACCACAGTGCTTTCAGAATAGGCCACTGTTGGTGGGGTCTGATTGCTCCCCAGTAGTTTGCTTATTTTTTTACAAATATTTTTTGTATATTTTTTTTTCTGCCTCCCTCCCATTCCCCCGCCCCCCAGCTAATCATAGCGATCGGCTGTGATAGGCTTCAGCCTGTGAGAGCTGATCGCTCTCTTGTGCCCCAGGTGGACAGCTATGTCACACGGCTGTCCCCAGTACAGTGATCGTCGATGGGAAACTGAAGCGAGACCTACCAAGCGGAGATGCGCGACCTCCTGCAATTGCCGGCCCCAAGACTTGACGCCAATTGGCGTTAGGCGGTCCTGGGGCTGCCGCCCATTGGCGTGACGCGGTCTTTAGGTAGTGTTGGGCGAACACATGGATGTTCGGGTTCGCGAACGTTCGCCGAACATGGCCGCGATGTTCGGGTGTTTGCGCCGAACTCCGAACATAATGGAAGTCAATGGGGACCTGAACTTTCGTGCTTTGTAAAGCTTCCTTACATGCTACATACCCCAAATTTCCAGGGTATGTGCACCTTGGGAGTGGATACAAGAGGAAAAAAATATTTGAAAAAGAGCTTATAGTTTTTGAGAAAATTGATTGTAAAGTTTCAAAGGAAAAAATGTCTTTTAAATGCGGAAAATGTCATTTTTCTTTGCACAGGTAACATGCTTTTTGTCGCCATGCAGTCATAAATGCAATACAGATAAGAGGTTCCAGGAAAAGGGACCGGTAACGCTAACCCAGCAGCAGCACACGTGATGGAACAGGAGGAGGGCGGCGCAGGAGGAGAAGGCCACGCTTTGAGACACAACAACCCATGCCTTGCATGAGGACAAGAAGCGTGCGGATAGCAATGCATTTTGTCGCCATGCAGTCATAAATGTAATACAGATGAGAGGTTCAATAAACAGGGACCGGAAACGCTAACCCATCACAGATGTTCATTGTTCATGTTACTTGGTTGGGGTCCGGGAGTGTTGCGTAGTCGTTTCCAATCCAGGATTGATTCATTTTAATTTGAGTCAGACGGTCTGCATTTTCTGTGGAGAGGCGGATACGCCGATCTGTGACGATGCCTCCGGCAGCACTGAAACAGTGTTCCGACAAAACGCTGGCTGCCGGGCAAGCCAGCACCTCTATTGCGTACATTGCCAGTTCGTGCCAGGTGTCTAGCTTCGATACCCATAGTTGAAGGGTGCAGATGGATTGTTCAACACAGCTACGCCATCTGACATGTAGTCCTTGACCATCTTCTCCAGGTGATCGGTGTTGGAGGTGGATCTGCATGCTTGCTGTTCTGTGGGCTGCTGCATGGGTGTCAGAAAATTTTCCCACTCCAAGGACACTGCCGATATCATTCCCTTTTGGGCACTAGCTGCGGCTTGTGTTGTTTGCTGCCCTCCTGGTCGTCCTGGGTTTGCGGAAGTCAGTCTGTCGGCGTACAACTGGCTAGAGGAGGGGGAGGATGTCAATCTCCTCTCTAAAGTCTCCACAAGGGCCTGCTGGTATTCTTCCATTTTGACCTGTCTGGCTCTTTCTTCAAGCAGTTTTGGAACATTGTGTTTGTACCGTGGATCCAGAAGGGTATAAACCCAGTAATTGGTGTTGTCCAGAATGCGCACAATGCGTGGGTTGCGTTCAATGCAGTCTAGCATGAATTGAGCCATGTGTGCCAGAGTCCTGCCAGAATCCTCATCATCCTCTTGTGAGCGTTGTGATAGTTGTGATGCATCATAGTCGTCACCTTCTTCCTGGTCTGCTTCTGCTCACCATTCGCGCTGAATTGTGGAAGTCCAACGTGCACCGCTCTGGCCCTCGTCAGTGGTGGAGTGAAATTCCTGCTCCAACTCCAGCTGTTCCTCCTCCTCTTCTTCGTCATAGCTGCTGGGGCCAGCACGCTGATCGTTTTCTCCTTCAGATTCCCCCAGTTGCATCATGACAGCTGTTTCCTTGATTTTCAACATTGACTTCTTCAGTAAACACAGCAGTGGTATGGTAATGCTGAGTGAAGAGTTGTCACTGCTCACAAGTAGTGTTGGGCGAACAGTGTTCGCCACTGTTCGGGTTCTGCAGAACATCACCCTGTTCGGGTGATGTTCGGGTTCGGCCGAACACCTGAAGGTGTTCGGCCAAACTGTTCGGCCATATGGCCGAACTAAGAGCGCATGGCCGAACGTTACCCGAACGTTCGGCTAGCGCTGTGATTGGCCGAACGGGTCACGTGTAGTGTTGGGCGAACATCTAGATGTTCAGGTTCGGGCCGAACATGGCCGAACTCCGAACATAATGGAAGTCAATGGGGACCCGAACTTTCGTGCTTTGTAAAGCCTCCTTATATGCTACATACCCCAAATTTACAGGGTATGTGCACCTTGGGAGTGGGTACAAGAGGAAAAAAAAATTAGCAAAAGGAGCTTATAGTTTTTGAGAAAATCGATTTTAAAGTTTCAAAGGGAAAACTGTCTTTTAAATGCGGGAAATGTCTGTTTTCTTTGCACAGGTAACGATTTTTGTCGGCATGCAGTCATAAATGTAATACATATAAGAGGTTCCAGGAAAAGGGACCGGTAACGCTAACCCAGCAGCAGCACACGTGATGGAACAGGAGGAGGGTGGCGCAGGAGGAGAAGGCCACGCTTTGAGACACAACAACCCAGGCCTTGCATGAGGACAAGAAGCGTGCGGATAGCAATTTGCATTTTGTCGCCATGCAGTCATAAATGTAACACAGATGAGAGGTTCAATAAACAGGGACCGGAAACGCTAACCCATCACAGATGTTCATTGTTCATGTTACTTGGTTGGGGTCCGGGAGTGTTGCGTAGTCGTTTCCAATCCAGGATTGATTCATTTTAATTTGAGTCAGACGGTCTGCATTTTCTGTGGAGAGGCGGATACGCCGCCGATCTGTGACGATGCCTCCGGCAGCACTGAAACAGCGTTCCGACATAACGCTGGCTGCCGGGCAAGCCAGCACCTCTATTGCGTACATTGCCAGTTTGTGCCAGGTGTCTAGCTTCGATACCCAATAGTTGAAGGGTGCAGATGGATTGTTCAACACAGCTACGCCATCTGACATGTAGTCCTTGACCATCTTCTCCAGGCGATCGGTGTTGGAGGTGGATCTGCATGCTTGCTGTTCTGTGTGCTGCTGCATGGGTGTCAGAAAATTTTCCCACTCCAAGGACACTGCCGATACCATTCCCTTTTGGGCACTAGCTGCGGCTTGTGTTGTTTGCTGCCCTCCTGGTCGTCCTGGGTTTGCGGAAGTCAGTCTGTCGGCGTACAACTGGCTAGAGGAGGGGGAGGATGTCAATCTCCTCTCTAAAGTCTCCACAAGGGCCTGCTGGTATTCTTCCATTTTGACCTGTCTGGCTCTTTCTTCAAGCAGTTTTGGAACATTGTGTTTGTACCGTGGATCCAGAAGGGTATAAACCCAGTAATTGGTGTTGTCCAGAATGCGCACAATGCGTGGGTCGCGTTTAATGCAGTCCTAGGCCGAAGAGGTCATAGCCTAGGGTCACAAAACCTGTTTATTTGGGCAATTTCAATGGTGGCGAGTCTGACGTACATAAATCGCAGCAATGGCCGTTAGCAACGTCTGAATCTCACGAAATGTCTCATGCAGGTAGAAGACATATTGTTAGACTTGGGCTCCAAAGATGGGTTCCCTACATCTCTGCAAACCAGAGTTACAGGGCTCCAAATTTGGTAAAATCCCCCATAGGATTTCATTGCCTCCCTATTTCACTTTCCAAAATCTCACATCTTTTCAAAGGGCAATGGCTCAGCAGTACCAAATTTTCTAGCATTGTAGGGACCCTTAGGGGGAACATGACTGGTGAGTTTCGGGCCCCTAGGCTGAAGAGGTCATAGCCTAGGGTCACAAAAACCTGTTTATTTGGGCTATTTCAATGGTAGTGATGGTGGCGTACATAAATCTCAGCCATGGCCGTTAGCAACGTCTGAATCTCACGAAATGTCTCATGCAGGTAGAAGACATATTGTTAGACTTGGATTCCAAAGATGGGGTCCCTACATCTCTGCAAACCAGAGTTACAGGGGTCCAAAATTGGTAAAATCCCCCATAGGATTTCATTGCCTCCCTATTTCACTTTCCAAAATCTCACATCTTTTCAAAGGGCAATGGCTCAGCAGTACCAAATTTTCTAGCATAGTAGGGACCCTTAGGGGGGACATGACTGGTGAGTTTTGGGCCCCTAGGCCGAAGAGGTCATAGCCTAGGGTCACAAAAACCTGTTTATTTGGGCTATTTCAATGGTAGTGATGGTGGCGTACATAAATCTCAGCCATGGCCGTTAGCAACGTCTGAATCTCACGAAATGTCTCATGCAGGTAGAAGACATATTTTTAGACTTGGATTCCAAAGATGGGGTCCCTACATCTCTGCAAACCAGAGTTACAGGGGTCCAAAATTGGTAAAATCCCCCATAGGCTTTCATTGGGCCTCCTATTTACCGTTCCAAAATCTCACACCATTTCAAAGGGCAATGGCTCAGCAGTGGCAAAACTCACTAGTCATGATCCCCCTAAGGGTCCCTACAATGCTAGAAAATTTGGTACTGCTGAGCCATTGCCCTTTGAAAAGATGTGAGATTTTGGAAAGTGAAATAGGGAGGCAATGAAATCCTATGGGGGATTTTACCAATTTTGGACCCCTGTAACTCTGGTTTGCAGAGATGTAGGGACCCCATCTTTGGAATCCAAGTCTAACAATATGTCTTCTACCTGCATGAGACATTTCGTGAGATTCAGACGTTGCTAACGGCCATGGCTGAGATTTATGTACGCCACCATCACTACCATTGAAATAGCCCAAATAAACAGGTTTTTGTGACCCCAGGCTATGACCTCTTCGGCCTAGGGGCCCGAAACTCACCAGTCATGTTCCCCCTAAGGGTCCCTACAATGCTAGAAAATTTGGTACTGCTGAGCCATTGCCCTTTGAAAAGATGTGAGATTTTGGAAAGTGAAATAGGGAGGCAATGAAATCCTATGGGGGATTTTACCAATTTTGGACCCCTGTAACTCTGGTTTTCAGAGATGTAGGGACCTCATCTTTGGAATCCAAGTCTAACAATATGTCTTCTACCTGCATGAGACATTTCGTGAGATTCAGACCTTGCTAACGGCCAGTGCTGAGATTTATGTACGCCACCATCACTACCATTGAAATAGCCCAAATAAACAGGTTTTTGTGACCCTAGGCTATGACCTCTTCGGCCTAGGGGCCCGAAACTCACCAGTCATGTTCCCCCTAAGGGTCCCTACAATGCTAGAAAATTTGGTACTGCTGAGCCATTGCCCTTTGAAAAGATGTGAGATTTTGGAAAGTGAAATAGGGAGGCAATGAAATCCTATGGGGGATTTTACCAATTTTGGACCCCTGTAACTCTGGTTTGCAGAGATGTAGGGACCCCATCTTTGGAATCCAAGTCTAACAATATGTCTTCTACCTGCATGAGACATTTCGTGAGATTCAGACTTTGCTAACGGCCATTGCTGAGATTTATGTACGCCACCATCACTACCATTGAAATAGCCCAAATAAACAGGTTTTTGTGACCCTAGGCTATGACCTCTTTGGCCTAGGGGCCCGAAACTCACCAGTCATGTTCCCCCTAAGGGTCCCTACAATGCTAGAAAATTTGCCACTGCTGAGTAATTGCCCTTTGAAAAGATGTGAGATTTTGGAACTGTAAATAGGAGGCCCAATGAAAGCCTATGGGTGATTTTACCAAATTTGGAGCCCTGTAACTCTGGTTTGCAGAGATGTAGGGAACCCATCTTTGGAGCCCAAATCTAACAATATGTCTTCTACCTGCATGAGACATTTCGTGAGATTCAGACGTTGCTAACGGCCATTGCTGCGATTTATGTACGTCAGACTCACCACCATTGAAATTGCCCAAATAAACAGGTTTTGTGACCCTAGGCTATGACCTCTTCGGCCTAGGACTGCATTGAACGCGACCCACGCATTGTGCGCATTCTGGACAACACCAATTACTGGGTTTATACCCTTCTGGATCCACGGTACAAACACAATGTTCCAAAACTGCTTGAAGAAAGAGCCAGACAGGTCAAAATGGAAGAATACCAGCAGGCCCTTGTGGAGACTTTAGAGAGGAGATTGACATCCTCCCCCTCCTCTAGCCAGTTGTACGCCGACAGACTGACTTCCGCAAACCCAGGACGACCAGGAGGGCAGCAAACAACACAAGCCGCAGCTAGTGCCCAAAAGGGAATGGTATCGGCAGTGTCCTTGGAGTGGGAAAATTTTCTGACACCCATGCAGCAGCACACAGAACAGCAAGCGTGCAGATCCACCTCCAACACCGATCGCCTGGAGAAGATGGTCAAGGACTACATGTCAGATG
The DNA here is from genome assembly GCF_040937935.1 of Hyperolius riggenbachi. NCBI lineage: Eukaryota > Metazoa > Chordata > Amphibia > Anura > Hyperoliidae > Hyperolius > Hyperolius riggenbachi. The sequence goes on along the minus strand of NC_090646.1, from coordinate 27,260,906 downwards.
GCGTAGCTGTGTTGAACAATCCATCTGCGCCCTTCAACTATTGGGTATCGAAGCTAGACACCTGGCACAAACTGGCAATGTACGCAATAGAGGTGCTGGCTTGCGCGGCAGCCAGCGTTATGTCGGAACGCTGTTTCAGTGCTGCCGGAGGCATCGTCACAGATCGGCGGCGTATCCGCCTCTCCACAGAAAATGCAGACCGTCTGACTCAAATTAAAATGAATCAATCCTGGATTGGAAACGACTACGCAACACTCCCGGACCCCAACCAAGTAACATGAACAATGAACATCTGTGATGGGTTAGCGTTTCCGGTCCCTGTTTATTGAACCTCTCATCTGTATTACATTTATGACTGCATGGCGACAAAATGCAAATTGCTATCCGCACGCTTCTTGTCCTCATGCAAGGCCTGGGTTGTTGTGTCTCAAAGCGTGGCCTTCTCCTCCTGCGCCACCCTCCTCCTGTTCCATCACGTGTGCTGCTGCTGGGTTAGCGTTACCGGTCCCTTTTCCTGGAACCTCTTATATGTATTACATTTATGACTGCATGCCGACAAAAAGCATGTTACCTGTGCAAAGAAAACAGACATTTCCCGCATTTAAAAGACAGTTTTCCCTTTGAAACTTTAAAATCGATTTTCTCAAAAACTATAAGCTCTTTTTGCTAAATATTTTTTCCTCTTGTACCCACTCCCAATGTGCACATACCCTGTAAATTTGGGGTATGTAGCATGTAAGGAGGCTTTACAAAGCACAAAAGTTCGGGTCCCTATTGACTTCCATTATGTTCGGAGTTCGGGTCGAACACCCGAACATTGTGGCCATGTTCGGCCTGTTCGGCCCGAACCCGAACATCTAGATGTTCGCCCAACACTACTCACAAGCAACGTGGATTGCTCAAAATTTTGGAGGACTTGGCAGAGGTCCAACATGTTGGCCCAATCGGATCCACAGAAGCTTGGCAGCTGTCCGGATGCGCCTCGGTACTGCGCCGTCATGTACTGGACCACTGCACTCTTCTGCTCGCAAAAGCGGGCTAGCATGTGCAGCGTAGAATTCCAGCGCGTAGGGACATCACACAGCAAGCGATGGTGGGGGAGATTGAAGCGCTCCTGCATCTTGGCGAGTGCCCCCGAAGTAATACTGGAATTTCTACAATGTTTGGCCACTCATCGCACCTTCAACAGAAGATCAGCCATGCCTGGGTATGTCCTCAGGAACCGCTGAACTACTAGGTTCATCACGTGCGCCAGGCAATGGATGTGTGTCAGCTTAGCCAACTTTAAAGCGCAAATGAGATTACTCCCATTATCACACACAACCATGCCCGGTTTCAGGTCCAGCGGTGCCAGCCACAAATCCGTCTGTTCCTTTATTCCCCTCCAAATTTCCTCCCCTGTGTGCTGCTTATCCCCAAGGCAGATCAGCTTCAGCAACGCTTGCTGACGCATGCCAACAGTTGTGCTGCACTGCTTCCACGATCCTACTGCTGCTGGGTTAGCGTTTCCGGATGAGGTACAGCTTTGAGATGCGTTGGAGGAGAAGGAGTCAGAGAGGTAGGTGCTGCTGTTGTTATCCAGTGGGAGGGACGGCGGTGCAGCTGTTTGCGGCGTGGGCAACACCCGCGCCGTAGCAGGTGAGGAATCGCTGCCAGGCTCCACAAGGTTCACCCAGTGCGTGGTAAGGGAGATGTATCGACCCTGGTCGAACGCACTCGTCCAGGTGTCAGTGGTGAGGTGAACCTTGCAGGCAACGGCATTCTTCAAGCTTCGGGTTATTTTGCTGACCACGTGCTCATGCAACTCAGGCACTGCAGAGCGCACAAAGTGGTAGCGGCTGGGAACCACGTAACGTGGGATGGCCACTGACATCATGCCCTTGAAGCTGTTTGTCTTCACCACTCGATATGGCAGCATTTTGCAGGCCAGAAGTTTGGCTATGCTGGCTGTTAGTGCCACGGCCCGGGGGTCATTTGCTGGCAATTTCCTCTTGCGCTCAAACATTTCCGAGACAGACAACTGAATCGTAGGGCTGCACACTGAAGGGCTGTTGGTTGTTGTGTTTGATGAAGACTGGGAGACCTCAAGAGCACTACTCCGGAAAGTGACAGTGTCAGCGTCGTCTGATGTTTGTGAATGTTGTTGTGAACCACGCAATGGCTGGGCTACTGCTGCTGCTGAGGAGGGTCTGGTGGTGAGTCTGGTGACCCCAAGGGATCCAGCGTTGCTGGTACCCTGTCCTGCCGCATTTGCCCACAGAGTGGGATGTTTGGATACCATGTGGCGGGTCATGCTGGTGGTGGAGAGGTTGTTAATATTTTTCCCCCTGCTCAGGCGGGTCTTGCACACCTTGCAAATCACCATGGTACCATCCTCACTGCAATCTTCAAAGAAAGGCCAGACTTTGGAGCACCTGCCTTGCTGGCGATTTCTGTTTGCGCCTCTTTTGCGTCTCACTTGAACTTCCACGCTTGTGGTGCCTGAAATTTTGCGCCACCTACCTTGTGGCACAAGGCGAACTCGTGCAGCAGTGGATTCTTCAACAGACTCATCTGTGCTGCTACAACGGCGATGTTCTCCTTCACATACAAAATCTGGGTCTGTCTCCACATTGTCCAAACCCTCCTCTTCCATCTCCTCAAACTCGTCATATGTGATTGTGGGCCGCCGCCGTGGAGTAGAGCTCCCCAGAACAACCTCTGCGCAGCTCACTCCAACGTCGTCTTCCAGATCTTCTCGGCCGACCTCCTGCAATTGAAACCCCTCCTGCCCAACTTGCTCTGGGATTTGGGTTTCAAAGTCCTCGGACTCGCCTTGCATTTCAGTGCGCGGTGCATTTCCCACAGTAAATGGTTGTGAATCCGGGCACAACATTTCTGGCTGTTCCATTGACCTTTGAAAGGTGGAAGTTTGTTAGGCTGGGAATAGCTCCTGCGAATACCCCATTGTGTCCTGAGGAAATTCTTCGGACTGGTTATTTGGCAGTTGTGTGCGTGGTGTCGCAGCCGGTTGTGTCAGCTTTGTGCCCACTGGCTCCTTGTAACTGGCTGAGGACTCGGACCTCGTGTGTGATGTGCTGGTGCTGCTTAACCCACTGCTGGACGCTTGAGAGGTCATCCAATTAATTATCTGGTCCTGTTCTTTTGGATTTGTGAGGGTTGATTTCCTGGACAACATGGGCGGTATTGAGTGTGTTTTCTTCGGTGCTCCGCTGTGGCCTGTACGTGAACCGTCAGCGGAAACACCTCTTCCCTTGCACCTCCCTCTTTCACAGGATTTCTTCTTCATTTCACTTATCCTTAAAGTACACGCTGACTGGCAGCAGTACAGTGGCAGTACAGAAATGCTATACAGTGGTGGGTGAGCGGTGTACCACTATTCCCAGCAGCGACACAGAGCACAATGCTATACAGTGGTGGGTGAGCGGTGTACTACTATTCCCAGCAGCGACACAGAGCACAATGCTATACAGTGGTGGGTGAGCGGTGTACTACTATTCCCAGCAACGACACAGAGCACAATGCTATACAGTGGTGGGTGAGCGGTGTACTACTGTTCCCAGCAGCGACACAGAGCACAATGCTATACAGTGGTGGGTGAGCGGTGTACTACTATTCCCAGCAGCGACACAGAGCACAATGCTATACAGTGGTGGGTGAGCGGTGTACTACTGTTCCCAGCAGCGACACAGAGCACAATGCTATACAGTGGTGGGTGAGCGGTGTACTACTATTCCCAACAGCTACACAGAGCACAATGCTATACAGTGGTGGGTGAGCGGTGTACTACTATTCCCAGCAGCGACACAGAGCACAATGCTATACAGTGGTGGGTGAGCGGTGTACTACTATTCCCAGCAGCGACACAGAGCACAATGCTATACAGTGGTGGGTGAGCGGTGTACTACTGTTCCCAGCAGCGAAACAGAGCACAATGCTATACAGTGGTGGGTGAGCGGTGTACTACTATTCCCAGCAGCGACACAGAGCACAATGCTATACAGTGGCGGGTGAGCAGTGTACTACTGTTCCCAGCAGAGACACAGAGTGGCAGTAAACACAATGCTATATAGTGGTGGGTGAGCGGTGTACACAGAGTGGCAGTAAACACAATGCTATATAGTGTGGGTGAGCGGTGTACTACTGTTCCCAGCAGCAACACAATGACTGGGGGGACCCTGGCTAGCCTGGCTGGAGAGATAACTACCCTGCCTGCCTACCCAAAGCTAAACCCACAGACAAATGGCGGAGAAATGACGTGGATCGGGTATTTATTTACTCGAACCACGTGACCCGTTTCGGCCAATCAGAGTGCGTTCGGGTCCAAACCACGTGACCCGTTCGGCCAATCACAGCGCTAGCCGAACGTTCGGGGAACGTTCGGCCATGCGCTCTTAGTTCGGCCATACGGCCGAACGGTTTGGCCGAACACCATCAGGTGTTCGGTCGAACTCGAACATCACCCGAACAGGGTGATGTTCTGCAGAACCCGAACAGTGGCGAACACTGTTCGCCCAACACTATATTTAGGTAGTTAAAACAAAACATATCTATGTGTTAGAATGGCCCAGTAAAAGTCCAGATCTAAATCCAATCAAGAATCTGTGGCAAGATCTGAAAACTGCTGCTCACAAACGCTGTCCATCTAATCTGACTGAGCTGGAGCTGTTTTGCAAAGAAGAATGGGCAAGGATTTCAGTCTCTAGATGTGCAAAGTTGGTAGAGACATACCCTAAAAGACTGGCAGCTGTAATTGCAGCAAAAGGTGGTTCTACAAAGTATTGACTCAGGGGGCCGAATAATTATGCACACCCCACTTTGCAGTTATTTATTTGTAAAAAATGTTTGGAATGATGTATGATTTTCGATCCACTTCTCACATGTACACCACTTTGTATTGGTCTTTCACATGGAATTCCAATAAAATTGATGCATGTTTGTGGCAGTAATGTGACAAAATGTGGAAAACTTCAAGGGGGCCGAATACTATTGCAACCCACTGTATATGCTGTGTGCTGTGCATGGGTTTGCATAATATTTGCATTCACGTTTGTATGTGTGCATTCTCAATAAATCATTATTTTTGCACCTTATTCCCTGGTTCCAGTGTCTGTATACTGCAAACTGTGGTCAAACCCTGTTTCTCCATTCAGGCTTGTGACAGCGAAATTGTAAAAATGTACGGGAAATGTTGTGTAATCGTAATTAGCTGATTCCGATCATCATTACTTTTCAGTAAATAATTAGAGATATTCATAGAACTGTTTGGAAGCTCTTACTGCATTCATTGTCTCTCTCTGCCTTTCAGGTTCCCTGTTATGTTATGAATCCTTTATACTGGAAGTGGACATAAACAAAAACATTTTGACTGTGAATTCACACATTCATAAACATGCATGTCCAGCAAAAGTAATCACTCTTCCTCACCATCTCCTCTTCATGTAGCTTCTTTTGCTTAGCATGCCCAGTTAGAACTCACTTATGTGAGGGGAAATATATGATTATTTCTGATTATTATTATTATTATTATTATTATTATTATTATTGATGATGATGATAATTTATAAAGCACCAACAGATTCCATGGTGGTCATGCACTCTTCTGATATAAAGGATCAGAAGGAACAGGTCCTAGCTAGGGATGATCGGAACACGCAAATTCCGTTCCGCCGGAAATCACGGATTCCGTCAGTGTTAAATTCTGTCGCTATGAACATTCCACCGGATTTGTACAAAATTCCGCGGAATTCCGGATTCCGTCGGAAAAATTATAAAATCGCTAAAATAAGCTTGTTTATCCTATATGGTAGCCCACAGTCCCTACTAACTGTTCACTTAGTCCTTTCCCTTACTCCCTCTCTTTTCCCTCCTTCCAGAGGGAGGAGGGTCTCATCTTCCAGGGAATTGTAGTATTTCAAAAGCCAGCTTACATACCGTGGCTGGAAATTGAACCCAGGTCTCAGTGTGTGGTAGGTATCTGACTTAACCCCTATACTACCAACCACAATACATACTGAAGCCAGCCTAGCATGTACCATTATGATCAATCCAAGAGAAAAAGTAGCGTGCTTAAGGATTTGTAGTATTTCAAAAGCCAGCTTACATACCATGGCTCTGAATTGAACCCAGGCTGGGCTGGGAATTGAACCCAGGTCACAGTGTGTGGTAGGTATCTGACTTAACCCCTATACCACCAACCACACTACATGCTGAAGCAAGCATAGCATGTACCATTATGATCAATCGAAGAGAAAAAGTAGCGTGCTTAAGGATTTGTAGTATTTCAAAAGCCAGCTTACATACCATGGCTGGGAATTGAACCCTGGGTTCAATTCCCAGCCATGGTATGTAAGCTGGCCCTGGAAGATGAGACCCTCCTCCCTCCGGGAGAAAGGGATGAGGGAGAAAGGTATAGGTGAGGAAATAAATGTTAATTCCGTAAAAATTCAGCGGAATTCTGTTTTAGAGGTATAGCAATTCCGTTTTGACCGGCGGAATCGGAATTGGCCAAATTCCGTCCGGAATCGCGGAATTAAGAATTCCGTGGAATCCAGCGAGCATCCCTACTCCTAGCCCTGATACACTTAACCTCCCTGCCGTTCTGATTCTGTGCAGCGCACAGCCGCGGGAGGGTTCTTTTTCTAATTTTTTTTTAGCATGTTGCTAGCCTAGCGCTAGCTACATGCTTCCCCCCTCCCTTCACTATCCCACCCACCCCTCTGATCCCCGCCGGCGCAAAATCCCAACAGGAAATCCCATTCTGAACGAGATTTCCTGTTTGGGCTTCCCCCATCGCCATGGCGATGATCGGACTGATGTCATCGATGTCATGACGTCAGAGGGAGTCCCGATCTACCCCATAGCGCAGCTGCAGAAGGGGTCTGCAGGGGAGGGGGTATCAGCGATGAGCGGCGGCAATCAGATAATACACGCAGCTAGCAAAGTGCTAGCTGCGTGTATCAAAAAAAATTATGCAAATCGGCCCACCAGGGCCTGAGGAATTCTCCGTGGTGGGTTACCCCGAGCTCACCGACAAGGAGGTTAAATTAAGAGGCCCCTGTGTGTGTGATACACTTGTGGTATCCTACCCTATGCAAAGGAACAAAAGCAGAGGGGGATATGGATCTTGGAAATAAAAGACAGCTAAGGGGTGGCCTGATTAACATGCATTAAAATGTCAGAGGGTAATACAAAAGCTTTGCATCAGCTTTTTGTCTCTAGGTTTGTACAAAGGACTGGGGGGGGGGGGGGTGGGCATGATCTGCGTATGGAGGAAACAAAGTTTTGCCATCTATTTAGGAAGGGGCTCTTTACAGAAGGAGTTGTTAAAATGTAGCATATTTTACCAAAGGAAGTAGTTGCGGAAAGGAGAGAAAAGTACATTATGCTTATTTATTTATTTGTAGTTTGTTTGCAAACAGTCTAACGCGGCTTAAGCTGCTAGAACGCACAGTATGCTGCACTGCAAACGAACGTGCAGCGTTACTGTGTAACGCACCGTGGGCACTGTAAACAGCCCATTGATTTTTTATTGCTGTGCGGTGCGGTGTGTTACAGGCTGCTCTAACGTGCGCCTGTAACGTCTCACTGTGAAAGCAGCCTAAAAGGGATACTGAAAGACCTAGGATCAGTTTTCAACTTTTCAACTTTTAAAATATCAATATCAAATTTTGCAAATTTGACTAAATAAATTCCAAGTCATGATTGAGAGTAAACAAAGAAGCACCACCCACCTGTGTATACCCGTAGATTCTGAGTATCTGAGCCATCACTACTGTTGTCTCTGAATAATGGTCTCCAATGAATCCCACCAGCTTGTCAGATTTAGGACCCGAGTAATTTGGGATTATTTCCTTGTGTTTGGACAAAATGTGTAGAACATTTTTTGTGGCCACAGAAACATCATTACAGGAATCAGTGATAAAAATGCCTAATGTAATATTTGGTAAAATTTCAGGATTTTGGTTGATTTTCCGCAAAGTGTTTTCAAAAACATACACATTTAAAAGTTTTTGGCCATCAACGCTGAAAAAAATAAAAAGTAACTTAAATCTAAAATAGACACATTAGTGGGTGAATCTTGCCATGGAGGGAGCGTGCCAGTCCCTGATGAGGCCAACATAGAGGCAAAACATGTTGGACTGTACAGGCGGGCCATAGCCATACATCTATGACCCCATACCTATTGGTGGACATAGCATTTTGACCTACCAGCTCAGCATGGACTGAATATCCAATGCACCTTCTGCCATCTCCAGGATGGGTAACTTATTCAGAGCCTAAGACATACTGTTGAGTATATTGCCATGCACATTCAGTCTGCCATTTGGCTTGCCTTTAGTTGATTACTGAATGCTGGATGAACTGTCTGCTCTTTATATGCTACAATTGGTATTGGGACTACCGTTCTGCCATTGGGAATGGTGTCTACACTAATAGTTTGATTGGTTATTGGACCGGCTCATTTCTGGTGTACTAGCATCATTGCAAATCGCTATCTGTTGTAAGTGGCAAGAAGCAATCTGGACCGCTTTAGAAGTATACATAATTCACCTATATAGCACATGTCATGAGAGGGATCATGCAACCCTACCATACTGCATCTAAATCTGGAGGCAATCCTACTTAACCAGCTGAGCGGTCTGGACGAGCTCAGCTCGTCCAACACCGCCAGCGGCTGCCGCTCAGGCCCTGCTGGGCCGATTTTGATGAAATAAAAAGCAGCACACGCAGCCGGCACTTTGCCAGCCGCGTGTGCTGCCTGATCGCCGCCGCTCTGCGGCGATTCGCCGCGAGCAGCGGCGAAAGAGGGCCCCCCTAGCCGCCTGAGCCCTGCGCAGCCGGAACAAAAAGTTCCGGCCAGCGCTAAGGGCTGGATCGGAGGCGGCTGACGTCACGACGTCGGCTGACGTCGATGACGTCACTCCGCTCGTCGCTATGGCGACGATATAAGCAAAACAAGGAAGGCCGCTCATTGCGGCCTTCCTTGTTTATTCTGGGCGCCGGAGGCGATCGGAAGATCGCCTCCGGAGCGCCCTCTAGTGGGCTTTCATGCAGCCAACTTTCAGTTGGCTGCATGAAATAGTTTTTTTTTTATTTAAAAAAAACCCTCCCGCAGCCACCCTGGCGATTTAATCAGAACGCCAGGGTGGTTAAAGAGAGCCTGTAACAAAAAAAACTTCCCCTAGGGGGGACTCATCTCGGGAGGGGGAAGCCTCAGGGTCCCAATGAGGCTTCCCCCACCCCTGTAGCTGCAGGCAGTCCAGCGCTGGCTCCCCCGAAGTGTCCCAGAATCCTCCCCGGCAAGCCTGACAAGCACTGATAAGTGCTGATTTATTTACCTTTCCTGGCTCCAGCGGGGGCGCTGTTGCGGCTCTCCGCACAGAGATAGGCAAAAATAGTCGATCTCCGTTGGGTCCGCTCTACTACGCAGATGCAGGAGACTTGCGCCTGTGCAGTAGAGCGACCCGTCAGGGATCGGCTATTTCCGCCTATCTCCGAGGATGAGAGCTGATACTGAGCCTGCACTGGAGCCGGGAAGGTAACTATTTACGTCCCCGCTGTTCGGGGAGCTTTATCGCTGCCACCATGGGACCGAGAAGGATGGGGAAGCTTCAATAGGATCTGGAGGCTTCCCCTACCTGAGGTGAGAACCCCCAGGGGAGGTTTTTTTGTTACAGGTTTTCTTTAAGAAATTATGCAAAGGACATTTCACCAGCTGAATAGCTTTTTGACACTTTTTTGACCATCCCACTATACAGATTTTGGGGACTGCAACCCCAATTTTTTGTAGGATTCATAGAAGGGCTTTAAAAAAAATAAAAAAAATAAAAAAGGGACAGGGCATTACCTATTCTTGGGGGGTTTATTTCTATTTGTATGTGATAGTATTATAGTTAGTGGTTAATTAAAGTATTTTTTTTCTTACATGCACCTAAGAATCAGTTCTTTCTTTTGTTGATCTATAAATTAACTAATATAGTGCTATCACTACATTTTCTTTCCCATTTCAATGTGCATGTAGCTAGGAAGCCTGAGAGCATTGCATATCATAGCAACAGTATACTGTGTGTGCGCGCGCTCCTTTTTGTATGGACCTTTTACGTACATTTGATAAAGCTGCCTGTTTAATGGCGCAGGATAGTGGTAGTAGAATATCGGTTAAATTACCAATATTCTACTACTTCATTCATATAGCAAAATATTGTTAATATTTAACCTTAACACCACCCAACCAGTGGGTGCCTAATCTTAACCCCACCTGATTGGAAACTAACCTTAACCTAGGCATCGGTGTCCCCAGTAGAGCCAGCAGCCTTTACTCACCTCCTACCGAACCAGTATTTGCCGCACACTGCCAGTATGAATAAAGTACACTGCAATATATAGTAATGTCAAAAAATATAAAATATTTTATTGTAAATATATTAATAAAAAGCCAATTTTGCTTCTATCAGTGATTGCTAGACTCGACCGAAGATACACCTATATCTCCCCCCCTCCCCCCATGTGTATTGCCACATCCATATATATATATATCAGACTATACTGGTACCTCTCAAAACCTCCAATGCAATTGCCGTGAGGTATCCTGAGCCACAACCGGGTAGTGTAGCCAGGTAATCAAAATGATATACTCTCACAGAGGTAGAAAAAATCTAGGGACCAATATGATCAAGACTATACACAATGCCAAATAAGCCCACCCATAAGTCGCCTGGTTTCACACCTCCACTACAATAACAGCCTAATATCAAGCCCCTCAAACTAACTGTTGCCGATACTACAGCCTAGCTATATGCTAATGTCCATAGACAGAAAAGCGTGGTACCACAAAAATTGGATATAAAAAATAGCATGCTTCAAAAACTTGTGTTTCACCACATAGTAGATGTAGAATTCCAATTATGTATCAAAAATGGCATAGACGTAGATACATATCTTCACTGCAGCAACAGATATGTATATTGTCCACCTTCTAAATAGGCCTCCTTGGTTGTGAGGTAAGCTATAAAGTTCTCATTATACACAGCACTTATAGATTCATCGTCCAATTTTTACATCACAAAGTAATTTCCATTTTCATGCAAGGAGTGTCATACATCAATATAGCAATATCTTCCTGTCCAATCGCAACAGGGACCCCTCAGCAGATAGCATATAAGTTTTGCATCAAGGAATACTTTCCATTCTTATGCAAGGAGTATCATTCATCAAAGTAAACTTTTCTTCCTGTACAATCACAACAGGAACTCCTCAGCAGATAGGTATCCCCAAACATTATAGCATAGTGTCTTTCTATACTTATCGTTCTCTTCGACGACTTCTATAATATGCTGTGCACCTCCATGGTAGTTCACTGGGCCCAGGCTGTTTGCAGTATTGGGTGATGCATATCCCATGCTGACATGTGATACACATCCGCACGCCAAGCCGCCATGTCAGTGTGGGATATGCATCACCCAATACTGCAAACAGCCTGGGCCCAGTGAACTACCATGGAGGTGCACAGCATATTATAGAAGTCGTCGAAGAGAACGATAAGTATAGAAAGACACTATGCTATAATGTTTGGGGATACCTATCTGCTGAGGAGTTCCTGTTGCGATTGTACAGGAAGAAAAGTTTACTTTGATGAATGATACTCCTTGCATAAGAATGGAAAGTATTACTTGATGCAAAACTTATATGCTATCTGCTGAGGGGTCCCTGTTGCGATTGGACAGGAAGATATTGCTATATTGATGTATGACACTCCTTGCATGAAAATGGAAATTACTTTGTGATGTAAAAATTGGATGATGAATCTATAAGTGCTGTGTATAATGAGAACTTTATAGCTTACCTCACAACCAAGGAGGCCTATTTAGAAGGTGGACAATATACATATCTGTTGCTGCAGTGAAGATATGTATCTACGTCTATGCCATTTTTGATACATAATTGGAATTCTACATCTACTATGTGGTGAAACACAAGTTTTTGAAGCATGCTATTTTTTATATCCAATGTTTGTGGTACCACGCTTTTCTGTCTATGGATATTAGCATATAGCTAGGCTGTAGTATCGGCAACAGTTAGTTTGAGGGGCTTGATATTAGGCTGTTATTGTAGTGGAGGTGTGAAACCAGGCGACTTATGGGTGGGCTTATTTGGCATTGTGTATAGTCTTGATCATATTGGTCCCTAGATTTTTTCTACCTCTGTGAGAGTATATCATTTTGATTACCTGGCTACACTACCCGGTTGTGGCTCAGGATACCTCACGCCAATTGCATTGGAGGTTTTGAGAGGTACCAGTATAGTCTGATATATATATATATGGATGTGGCAATACACATGGGGGGAGGGGGGGAGATATAGGTGTATCTTCGGTCGAGTCTAGCAATCACTGATAGAAGCAAAATTGGCTTTTTATTAATATATTTACAATAAAATATTTTATATTTTTTGACATTACTATATATTGCAGTGTACTTCATTCATACTGGCAGTGTGCGGCAAATACTGGTTCGGTAGGTTGTGTTTGTTTGTCAATTGATGATTTACCAGGGCCTGCACCTGATGTCGATTAAGCTGCATGTATCGAATTAGTAGCTATTAAAAATAATTATATTCTTCCTTTTTCTTAGCCTTTACTCACCTCCCTGGATCCTGCGATGAGCAGCTCTACTCCTATTCACTCTGGCCACTCTTTCCACTCCCGACATGATCGCGCACACCCGAGAGGGGAGATTAAGCTGCCATATGACTGCCGACATCTCACTTCAGTGATCAGAAGCCATGGCAACTGGCTCCTGATCATGTGATCACAATGAATGCTGGCTGATCGTAGTGATCACTGTTGAGCAGCACAGTAGGAGGGGAAGAAGAGGATCGGGACTCACCTTTCTGATGTTCCCCCATCAATCATTACGCCCCTCCGCTCAGCATCACCACTAGTCCACTAATTAGCCTGCCCAGCATCACCACTAGTTGACTAGCATGCCCAGCATCACTACTAGTCCACTAGCCAGCCCAGTGTCACTGTTACCAGGCCAGCCTGGCCAGCATCACTACTAGCCACTCCAGCATCACCACAAGTCAAGCCAGCCAGCCCAACATCAACACTAGCCAGGCCAGCCTGCCCAGCCTCACCACCAGCCACTTTAGCATTACTGCCAGCCAACCCAGCACAACCTAGCATCATCACTAGCCATAGCATCACCACCCGCCAGGCCTCAGCATTACCACCAGCCAAGCCTCAGCTTTGCCACCAGCCAGCCCAGCATCATGGCAGCATAGCTGCCATGGCCACGCCCACTGTTCCGCTATATGACCATGCCCATTTTTGTCATGGCTTGCTATGCACACTGTCATTGGCTCGCCCCTGGTGCCCAGGGTTGCCTCGGATCTCCCAGCATCCTGGAAACAACCCTGGTGCTGGGCAAACTTTATGCGGCCCGGGCTGCATTCTGCGGATCTTGGGCCGCATTCCTAAAATACACCCCTTCCTTTCTCCTTCCCTGCAAAGTCGATAGCGGGCAGTAAGGGGGAACTTGAAACTCACCTCATCGCTGAATCCAGCGTTGCATCTCCATGGTAACAAGGTGTCACATGACATGTCAGCACGTGCCAGCATATTATGTGCTGGCAACTAGTCTGCTAATATACCAATGGGAAGTTCTGGAGGGAAATTTAAAGATGCTTAAGTTCTAGTTATACTTAGTATAGCTAGAGTTCCGTCCACCCCTCCTGCACAGCTCCCGCTCTCCTCTCCGCCCACGGCACCTATCGCACCCAACCACACTGGCACCCTGGTGCATTCATAGCACCCTGATATCATCCCATGGATTGGGCAAGGGCTCTGGGGGAGAGGGGGAGCCTTGGCCCATGGATCATACAGGCTGGTACAGCTCATGGTCCAAAGCCCCACATGGCGGGGCTCCGCATTCTGACTATCTCAGCCTTTTTGCGGGACAAGGGGTTAAAGAGGCTCGAGAAGGGGGACCTCATGTCATTTTTTAAATAAAAAGTTTCAACCTCTGAACAAAAATATTTTAATGGTCTAAAAAATAGGTAAAGTTGCCAAGCGGCTGTATAGTGATCCCTGGCCCAAACATTTCCACATTTTCCACAGGGTTTCCAGTATGCACTGCTTAATGACCCCCTGGATACCCTGCCATGAATTTCAATGCTCTTTCTTTTGATACTGTATCTGTAGATTTACACTATCGATAGGTTGATACATTATCTGTCATTTAACCACATTTAAATACACTTTTTTTTCCTATCGTAACTTTAAAATTGATTTTCTCCAAAACTACAAGGTCTTTTTGATTTTTTTTTCTCTTGTTCCCACTGTCCTCCTTAACATAATCTGAAAATGATGGTGTTTCTAGCATGGGGCTTTGCTATTAACCGCTAAAGTCAATGGCCATTGACTAAGTTAAATGCAAATGCAATCTTTTGACATACATTTTTGGATCAAAAAGAACGGCCAATGTTCTCCGGGAACCGTTCACCGGCGAACAGTTCGAGCCATCTCTAGCTCCGTGCTCCCTAATTATTGTTACTGTTGAATAATCCAGGGAACATGTAAAAAATGTAAAAAGAAAAAAAAACTAATAGTTTTTGAGAAATACATTTGACAATTTAAAGGAGGCATTTAACCACTTGAGGACCGGCATATAAACCCCCTTAAAGGACCACAGCAGTTTGTACAATTTATAGGTCCCCTGTTTAGATAGCCAGGCTAGGTATCCCCAGTATACATAGCTAGGCATGGGTGTCCCCAGTATAGATAGGTGTCCCCAGTATAGGCAGGAGGCATTACTCACCTTCTCAGCTCCAGCAAAGAGCAGGTCTCCCTGCCTCCGCTTTCCCCGCCATCCAGCCTCACACTACCGCTAAGTTCCCGCTTCCTGGCTTGATGACATCATCAAGCCAGGACCCGACACTAGAGGAAGTGCGAGGCTGGATGTCAGGCAGAACGGAGGGGAAGCGACGATTGCTGGAGGAACATCAGGAGAGGTGAGTCCCAGTCCTCCTGCTTTCTTCTGCCACTGCTGCTGCTTCAGTGATCATTACGTTCGGCGTTGATTGCAGTGATCATGTGATCAAGAGCCAATCGCCACAGCTCCTGATCAGTGAGGGGAGATGTCAGCTGTCACAGTTATGTATACAGTTACTGTATACAGTACTGTCACCAGCAGGCAGTCACACAGAGGACGCAACTGTAATGTCCTTGGTCCCAGAGGGGTTGAACTAGTATGTGTTATGTTGAAGCAGATTATAGCTAATTGTACTGCTTCCGTATTGTCACCATATTTGGTATATATGTCAAGGGTGGGTCTTTTTTTTTTCCCTAAACCACTTGAGGTCCAGAGGTTTATATCCCCTTAGGGCCTGTTTCCACTACACGCAGATTGGATGCAGAATGGATGCAGAAAAACTGACTCCAATGGATGCCTATGGGAAAATCTGCATCAGAAAAATTGCTTTTAGTGGAAACAGGCCCATAGACATTCATTGGAGTCAGTTTTTCTGCATCCAGAATCTACGTGTAGTGGAAACGGGCCATTTTTTTACAATTCGGCACTTCACAACTTTATTACTACAACTTAGCACCCAAATAAAATTCACCCCTCTTTTCTTCTCACTAATAGAGCTTTATTTTAGTGGTATTTGATTGCTGCTACAATTTGTATTTATTTTATTTAGTCCCCCCTCTTCCCCCTAAATTGGCCCTAGGCAAAGATACATGCACTACACTAAACATACATAGCCATGTGACTGTGGTAGGAATTAGATTGTGTGTATTAATACGGCAAAAAAACAGAAAAAAAGTGTGCCAGATAAATATTGTTAACAACATTAGAACCTTAAAGTTTTGGAAGTATGTTATTGTTTTAGAAGCTTGCAATGTTATAGTTTTTGTCATATTATTTCATTTGTATGTACAGATTTTATGTTATCAAATATATTATTGTTTCTATGTGTAAAAGGGTGTTTCTGCAGAGGGAGTGGTTAGGCGTGCATGAAAAAAGGGAGCAGTGAAAAAAGGGCCCGACTTTGTAACGGAATGGCGCCAGTGGATAACGAAATCTGATAACAATAAACATTGTTGTCAAACTTGGTTAACAATAAATAATGTTGTAAAAACAGACAGGAAATAATAACGAAAAAATATTAACGTTGAAAATCGTTACACAATTCTACAATGCAGCTTAACCAAACCCTGCTCTCACACAGCACCCTCCCCTGGTGGTACCTAAAACTAACCACTCCCCTGGTGGCGCCTAACCCTAACCACCCCCCCCCCGGTGTGCCTAACCCTAACCACCCCCCCTGGTGTTGCCTAAATCTAACCGCTGCCCGGGTGGTGCCTAACCCTAACCACTCCCCCTTGAGTTGCCTAACACTAACCACTCCCTCTGCAGAAACACCCTTTTCATATAGAAATTATAATATCTTTGATAACATAAAATCTGTACATACAAACAAAATAATATGACAAAAACTATAGTGTTGCAAGCTTCTAAAATGATAACATAGTTCAAAAACTGTAATGTTCTAATGTTGTTAATGACATTTATTGCGGCGCCCTTTTTTTTGCTTTTTTCGATGTATTAACGATAATTGCATTAAAGTCTACGGCGGCGCCCTTTTCGCCCACCCTCAGCCAGCGCCCTTTTTTCCTGCTATCGTGGTTAGGGTTAGGGACCACCCGGGCGGCGGTTAGTTTTAGGAAATAACGGGGGGGGGAGTGGTCAGGGTTAGGCATCACTGGGGGTAGTTAGGGTTAGGCCCCACGCAACACCCGGGGGGGGAGGGGTTTAGGGTTAGGCACCACTGGGGTGGTGGTTAGGGGGGTAGTTTGGGTTAGGCGCCACCAGGGGAGTGATTAGTTTTAGGCACCATCAGGGGCAGAGTTCTGTATGAGAGTAGGGTTGAGTTAAGCTGTATTGTTGAATTATGTAACAATTTTTAACGTTGATATCTTTTCATTATTATTTCCTGCCTGTTTTCAAAATGGTATTTATCGTTAACCAAGTTTGACAATGATGTGTATCGTTATCAGATTTCGTTATCCACCGGCACCATTTCATTATCCAGCCGGGCTATTTTTTCCCGGTGCCCTTTTTTCATGCACGCCCTTTGAGGAACAGTTAAGTGACGGGGAAGGGGGGAACAGAAAAAAGGGTGCATATGGCGAATGAACTAAAAGGGTGCACCATAGACTTCAACGCAAAATATCGCGTGTATCAAAAAAGGGCGCCTGGAAAAAAGGGCGCGGGGTTTAGCCGAAATTGTACGTTTGAATGCAAAACCATATTTTTCGTGTAAGATGTTATAAACGATAATTTAGTGCTAAATAGGTTAAATAAACGGAAATGAAATGGCAAAATACCGTCTATAACAGTAAACGAATTCTGAAATGAAACGTCAAATAGCGTCTATAGAAAAAACGATATTTACACTTGTATTAAGCATAGTTTTAGAATGGTAGGTTTTACAGGTATTTTACTACAATAATACCTAACTTTAGGGTCACACATATCTCTCCTTATCCCTATCCCTCTCACCTAGACCCCCCCTTTGTGTAAATACACATAATGTAATAAATTGTATATATTACATACAGTGGGTTGCAAAAGTATTCGGCCCCCTTGAAGTTTTCCACATTTTGTCACATTACTGCCACAAACATGCATCAATTTTATTGGAATTCCACGTGAAAGACCAATACAAAGTGGTGTACATGTGAGAAGTGGAACGAAAATCATACATCATTCCAAACATTTTTTTACAAATAAATAACTGCAAAGTGTGGTGTGCATAATTATTTGGCCCCCCCGAGTCAATACTTTGTAGAACCACCTTTTGCTGCAATTACAGCTGCCAGTCTTTTAGGGTATGTCTCTACCAGCTTTGCACATCTGGAGACTGAAATCCTTGCCCATTCTTCTTTGCAAAACAGCTCCAGCTAAGTCAGATTAGATGGACAGCGTTTATGAACAGCATTTTTCAGATCTTGCCACAGATTCTCGATTGGATTTAGATCTGGACTTTGACTGGGTCATTCTAACACATGGATATGTTTTGTTTTAAACCATTCCATTGTTGCCCTGGCTTTATGTTTAGGGTTGTTGTTCTGCTGGAAGGTGAACCTCCGCCCCAGTCTCAAGTCTTTTGCAGACTCTAAGAGGTTTTCTTCCAAGATTGCCCTGTATTTGGCTCCATCCATCTTCCCATCAACTCTGACCAGCTTCCCTGTCCCTGCTGAAGAGATGCACCCCCCCGAGCATGATGCCACCACCATATTTGACAGTGGGGATGGTGTGTTCAGAGTGATGTGCAGTGTTAGTGTTCCGCCACACATAGTGTTTTGCATTTTGGCCAAAAAGTTCCATTTTGGTCTCATCTGACCAGAGCACCTTCTTCCACATCACATGGTTGCTGTGTCCCCCACATGGCTTGTGGCAAACTGCAAATGGGACTTGTTATGCTTTCTGTTAACAATGCCTTTCTTCTTGCTACTCTTCCATAAAGGCCAACTTTGTACAGTGCATGACTAATAGTTGTCCTATGGAGCGAGTCTCCCACCTGAGCTCTAGATCTCTGCAGCTCGTCCAGAGTCACCATGGGCCTATTGACTGCATTTCTGATCAGCGCTCTCCTTGTTCGGCCTGTGAGTTTAGGTGTATGGCCTTGTCTTGGTAGGTTTACAGTTGTGCCATACTCCTTCCATTTCTGAATGATCGCTTGAACAGTGCTCCGTGGGATGTTCAAGTCTTTGGAAATCTTTTTGTAGCCTAAGCCTGCTTTAAATTTCTCAAAAACTTGATCCCTGACCTGTCTTGTGTGTTCTTTGGACTTCACGGTGTTGTTGCTCCCAATATTCTCTTAGACAACCTCTGAGGCCCTCACAGAGCAGCTGTATTTGTACTGACATTATATTACACACAGGTGCACTCTATTTAGTCATTAGCACTCATCAGGCAATGTCTATAGGCAACTGACTGCACTCAGATCAAAGGGGGCCGAATAATTATGCACACACCACTTTGCAGTTATTTATTTGTAAAAAATGTTTGGAATCATGTATGATTTTCGTTCCACTTCTCATGTGTACACCACTTTGTGTTGGCCTTTCATGTGGAATTCCAATAAAATTGATTCATGTTTGTGGCAGTAATATGTCAAAATGTGGAAAACTTCCAGGGGGCCGAATACTTTTGCAACCCACTGTATATTGTACTATAACTATACCTAACCTTACTCTCACACAGAGCCCTCCCTGTACCTATCCCTAACCCCTAGACCCCCCTGGTGGTGCCTAAACCTAAGACTCCCCTGGTGGTGCCTAAACCTAAGACCCCCCTGGTGGTGCCTAAAACTAACCACCCCCCTGGTGGTGCCTAAACCTAACCACCCCCCTGGTGGTGTATATTGCACTGTAAGTATACCTAACCCTCCCTGTACCTATCCCTAACCCCTAGACCCCCCTGGTGGTGCCTAAACCTAAGACCCCCCTGGTGGTGCCTAAATTGAACCACCCCCCTGGTGGTGCCTAAACCTAACCACCCCCCTGGTGGTGTATATTGCACTGTAAGTATACCTAACCCTCCCTCAGGGCCGGGCCGAGGCATAGGCTGGAGAGGCTCCAGCCTCAGGGCGCAGTGTAGGAGGGGGCGCACAATTCATTCAGCTGTCATTCCTAATTGTGTTTGAAGCAGAAATAAATAAGAAAAGGGGATACATAGCAGTGACTGCAAGCCAGATAACTAGATACTAAGGTGTTGTGGAGGTTGTGGGCCCTTTGGCCCTCTTAGTCTAATAGCAATCAGTGTGTGATGGCTGGGGTGGGAGGGATGGAGGGGAGCACTTTGGTGTCTCAGCCTTGGGTGCTGGAGGACCTTGTCCCAGCTCTGCCCTCCCTGTACCTATCCCTAACCCCTAGACCCCCCTGGTGGTGCCTAAACCTAAGACCCCCCTGGTGGTGCCTAAACCTAAGACCCCCCTGGTGGTGCCTAAACCTAAGACCCCCCTGGTGGTGCCTAAACCTAAGACCCCCCTGGTGGTGCCTAAACCTAAGACCCCCTGGTGGTGCCTAAACCTAAGACCCCTCTGGTGGTGCCTAAACCTAAGACCCCCCTGGTGGTGCATAAAACTAACCACCCCCCTGGTGGTGCCTAAAGCTAACCACCCCCCTGGTGGTGTATATCACACTGTAACTATACCTATCCCTAACCCCTAGACCCCCTAGTAATGCCTAAACCTAACCATCCCCACTGCACAAACACGCTAAACACATATAAACAATAATATATTTAATCCTTAAAATACTTCACTCCAAATAACATGAATAAAATAATGTATATATTTGTCATAGAATAACTAGCCTTAAAATCACGTATACATTAATAATGTTATAAGTAGAAAAAGGTATATATAATATATATACACATACAATACAATAGTAAGCCTTACAATCACTTATGCATTAGAAATCTTAAAATAACAGCAATATTTAAAGCGATATTTTAGTAACTATAATCAACGCATTATAAGTGTAAAAACAAAGTTAATACCAAAAGCGATGTATTTCTAATACAATCAGGTTGAGAAACGTTATTTAAGCATTATACATATGAAAACGAATTTTAAATGATAAAAGAAGTGTAAACGAAATTTTAGTTGTTATAGTTTTGTAAGCGCAATTTTAAAACGAAAAAACTAGTTAAAACTCATATAAGCGAAATTTACAAACGAAAAAATAAGTATAATACAAAGTCAAAACGAACTTGTAAACGATATTTGTTATAAACTTTATCCTGTAAACGAAACCTTTTGTTAACACGATCCCTGTAAACGCTATTTCTCGGGCGCCCTTTTTTCCTGTCGGGCGCCGAATAGCCGATATTTTGCATTGCAGTCTATGGCGGCGCCCTTTTTGTCCACTATCCCTGTGCGCCCTTTTTTACTAGCCCGCAAAATATCGGCTACTGGGCATCAAAGACTGGGACCGTGAAATCAAATTTTTTTGTTCACAGAATACGTTTTGTAACAAATATTGGTTAGAAATTTGTTTTGACTATCGATTTACCTTATATTAGCATTTTAAAATTTGTTTTTAGGAGTACAATGGGTAAATTATCGCTTTAAAGCTTATTATCTTACAAACATACTGCTTTTTGAATTACCGTAACCTTGTTTTCAGAATTACAATGCGTAAATTATAGTTTTCAGATTAGTCTGATATATATATATTTTTTTATATTAACGTTATTTTAAGATTATTTTAATACGTACATTATTGTTAGTCTATTTATTCTATTACAAATATAAAGCTTTTTGATTTTTTTATATTTCTGTTATTTTAATGTGTATTTTATTGTTAGGCTTTTTATACTATTAGAAACATATAGCTTTTTATATGCATCTTATTTGCAGCAAAGTAGGTGGGTTTTTAGGGTTAGGCACCACCACAGGGGTTTTAGGGTTAGACAACACAAGGGGGGTTCAGGTTTAGGCATTACCAGTAGGGGCTTAAGGTTAAGCACCACCAGGGGGTTCTTAAGGTTAGGCACCACCAGGAGGGTTTAGGGTTAGGCACCACCGGGGCGAGGGGGGGGGGGGCTTAGGGCTAGGCACCTCCTGGGATGTTTTAGGGTTAGGCACCACCAGGGGAGTCTTAGGTTTAGGCACCAACAGGGGGTTCTTAGGTTTAAGCAACACCAGGGGAGGTCTAAGGGTTAGGGATAGGTACAGGGAAAGGTACAGTGAGGGTTCTGTGTGAGAGTAGGGTTAGGTATAGTTGTAGTAAAATATCTGTAATATTTACTATTAATTTCCTATGCTTAATACAAGTGTAAATATTGTTTTATGGTTATAGATAAAATTTTTCTGATTTTATTACCATTACGTCAACATATTTATACTTGATTTTAGATTATGATTTAGAAACCATCAAAATTGTTATAGATAATATCTTAAAATGTCATCTATATCCCGCACCCTTTTTTTCAGACACCCTTTTTGTATGTATGCACAAGGATATCCTCTGCACAGTGTTGCGCAAGATTGCAGTGCTATATCAACATTACTTTCATTTTTTTGTAAAAAAACAAAACAAAAAAAAACAGCCTGCCAGCTCTGATCCCGGGCTGGCAGGCTGATCGCTGCGGCCCCCTGTAAACAGTGACAGGAGCTTGCACTCAAGCAAATGCAAGCTCCCTGTAAATCTCGCCTCTCACGAGATGACGCCATATGGCAGTGCTGAGGAACAACTGATTCTCGCTGCCACCACCGATATGCGTTAGGCAGTTGGCAACAGGTTACAGACCTTGCAGATCTTGAGAAAATCAATTTAAGAAGCTTTGCATTTTAAACCCACTGCAATGTTGGATTGCAGCAGCTTTGGTCTTCATTTCACCATGCTTTAAAACAGGAGGATTAGCCATACTATGCCAGGGGAAAAAAAACAACACATATATAAGTAGAGAAATACTTGATCTACTTACAAAACACATGTATTGTACTGTCCACGTTTTGATTTCAGTGAATTGTATATAATAAATGAAGAGAATTCTGTCCTTGGTAGGAACCATGTCTTTTGCCCACAGTTTGAGGCTACACAGATGTCATTTCTTCCCTTAACTTTTTTTTTCTTTTCTCCTCAATCACTGAGTCACCTCCGCCTTGCTTGTAAACACAAGTGAGCAGAGGATAATATTTAAGCTAGGCAGCTAGGCAGGGAAATAAAGGGAAGAGGAGGAATAAATCTATATATATAAAATCGGATGTGTGTATGTATGTGTGTGTGTATGTATGTATGTGCCGCGATCACGTGAAAACGGCTTGACCGATTTGAACGAAACTTGGTACACAGATCCCTTACTACCTGTTATGATATGTTCTGGGGGTCTCGCGGGCCCCCTGCACACGTGGGCGGAGCTACAAACAGCCAATCAGATTCCACCCATTCAAGTCAATGGAAAAAATGTAAAAGGCTGCCATTCTCCCAGTAAACAAGCCAGACTCCCCACACTTGGCACAGTTGGTCACTTGGTGACCGAGGTTACAAATCCAGGAAAATGGGCGGAGCATAAAACAGCCAATCAAATTTCAGCCATTCATTTTAAATGGGAAAATGTAAACTGCAGCCATTCTTAGACTGTTAGTCGCAGGGTTCTCAAACTTGCCACAGTTGGTCACTGGGTGAATGCGATTAAGATTCAAGAAAGTGGGTGGAGCCTACAACAGCCAATCAAAATTCACCTATTGATTTTCAAGGGGAATATTTAAACTGCTGCCATTCTTACAACTGTTAATGGCAGAGGCTTTAAACTTGCTACAGTCGGTCTTGACTGGGGTCAAAATTCACAAAAGGGGCAGGGCCACAAACAGCCAATCAGATTACCTTGGTGGATAAACTGCTTCCATTCACACATTTTTGATGCCAGGAACCTGAAAGCTCACAAACTCGGTCATTGAGTGACTGTGTGTCCAGGTTACAAAAAGTGGGCAGAGCCAAAAACAAATTTTACTAGGAAAATATAAACTGTAGCCATTCTTACACCGTTCATGGCAGTGTTCTCAAACTTTGCACAGTTGGTCACTGGGTGAAGGAGATTAAGAATTTGGAAGGTAGGTGGAGCCTACAACAGCCAATAAAAATTCACCTTTTGGTTTTCAAAGGAAATATTTAAGCTGCTACCATTCTTATACTGTTAATAGCAGAGGCCTCAAACCTGGTACAGTTGGTCACTGGGTGATTAGGGTTCAAATTCAGAAAGGGGGCGGAGCCACAAACAGCCAATCAGATTTGTTTATTTTTCAATGGGAATATACAAAGTATTGATACCAAGGACCCCAAAGCTGATACACTTGATAATTGAGAGACTGTATGTCAAGGTTAGAAAAAGTGTGCGGCGCCAACAACTTAATTTTTTACATGGCAGGGTTCCCAAACTTGACACAATTGGCCACTGGGTGACTGGGATTAATATTCAGAAATGTGGGTGGAGCCTAAAACAGTCAATCAAAATTTACCTATTGATTTTCAAGAGGGAACATTTACATTGCTACCATTCTTACACTGTTAATGGCAGAGTTCTCAAACCTGATACAGTCAGTTATTGGGTGACTGGGGTCCGAATTCACTAAAGTGGGTGGAGCCACAACCAGCCAATCTGATTTTTTAGATTGATTTCAGCCATTCTGTTATTGGCAGGGTTCTCAAACTTGACACAGTTGGCCACTGGGTGACTGGGACTAATATTCAGGAAAGTGGGTGGAGCCTACAGCAGCCAATCAAAATTAACCTTTTGATATTCAAGGGAAATATTTACATTGCTTCTATTCATACACTCTTAATGGTAGAGGCCTCAAATCTGGTACAGTCAGTCACTGGGAGACTGGGGTTTAAATTTTGAAAAGGGAGTGGGCCAAAACAGCCAATCAGATTTGTTTAATTTCAATGGTAAAATGCAACTTATTGATGCCAAAGACCCCACAGCTCATAAACTTGGTCATTGAGTGACTGTATGTCAAGGTTAGAAATAGTGGGCAGAGCCAAAAACAACTAACTTTTTACATGGGAAAGTATAAATTGCAGCTATCCTTACACTGTTAATGGCAGGGTTCTCAAACTTGACACAGTTGGTCACTGGGGGACTAGGATTAATATTCGGAAAAGTAGGTGGAGCCTACAAGAGCCAATCAAAATTCACCTATTGATTTTCAAGGGGAATATTGAAACTGCTGTCATTCTTACACTGTTAATGGAAGAGGCCTCAAACCTGCTACAGTCGGTCATCAAGTGACTGGGGTTCAAATTCAATAAAGGGGTAGAGCCACAAACAGCCAATCAGATTTGCTTTTTTTGGATAAACTGCTTCCATTCACACAATTTTGATGCCAGGAACCCAAAAGCTCACAAAATTGGTCATTGAGTAGTGACTGTGTGTCAAGGTTACAAAAAGTGGGTGGAGTCAAAAACAGATTTTTCTGGGAAATTGTAAACTGCAGCCCTTCTTCGCTGTTAATGGCAGGGTTCTCAAACTTTGCACAGCTGGTTACTGGGTGACTGGGATTAATAATCAGAAAAGTGGGTGGAGCCTAAAAAAGCCAATCAAAATCACCTGTTGATTTTCAAGGGGAATATTAAAAATGCTACCATTCATTGCACTGTTAATGGCACAAGCCTCAAACCTGGTACAGTTAGTCATGGGGTTCAAATTTAGAAAAGGGGACAGAGCCATAAACAGTTTCATTTCTTGGGAAAATACAAATTATTGATGCCAAGGACCCCAAAGCTCACAAACTTGGTCATTGAGTGACTGTATGTCCAGGTTACAAAAAGTAGCCGGAGCAAAAACCAAATTTCACTGGGAAAATGTAGACTACGGGCCTTCTTACACTGTTAATGGCAGGGTTCCCAAACTTTGCCCAGATGGTCACTGGGTCACTGAGATTAATATTCAGGGAAGTGGGTGGAGCCTATAATAGCCAATCAAAAATCACCTGTTGATTTTCAAGGGGAATATTTAAATTGCTGCCATTTTTATACTGGTAATAGCAGATGCCTCAAACCTGCTACAGTTGGTCATTGAGTGACTGGGGTTCAAATGCAGGAGAGGGGCAGAGCCACAAACAGCCAATCTTATTTGTTTAATTTCTATGGGAATATACAAATTATTGATGCTAAAGACACCAAAGCTCACAAACTTGGTCATTGAGTGTTTGTGTGTTAGGGTTAGAAGAAGTGGGCGGAACCAACACAAGTCAAATACATACCCAGGCAACGCTGGGCAATCAGTGGGTGGAGACAAATACAAATTTCACTGGGAAAATGTAAACTGCAGCCATTCTTACACTGTTAATGGGAGGGTTCTTAAACTTTGCACAGTTGGTCACTCAGTTAATGGGATTAATATTCAGAAAAGTGGGTGGAGCCTACAAAAGTGTATTAAGCTTCACCTATTGCTTTTCAAGGGGAATATGTAATTGCTACCATTCTTGCACTGTTAATGGCACAGGCCTCGATCCTGGTACAGTTGGTCATTGGGTGACTGGGGTTCAAATTCAGAAAAGGGGTGGAGCCACAAACAACCCATCATTTTTCATTTCAATGCAAATTATTGATGCCAAAGACTACAAAGCTCACAAACTTGGACATTGAGTAATTGTGTGTTAGGGTTAGAAAAAGTGGGTGGAGCCGACACCAGCCAAATACGTACCCGGGCAACGCCGGGCAATCAGCTAGTGATAGATAAAAAGAACCCCCCCCCCAGCATGCAACTGAATGGCAATTTTTTTTTTTTAGCATGTAGCTAGCCTAGCGCTAGCTACATGCTTCCACCCTCCTTCCGGCGTCCCCCCGTACGCGCCGATCGCCGCCGGCGCATATGCCCATCCGGAAATCCCGTTCTGAGCGGGGTTTCCGTCTCGGGGGGGGGGCACCCTCTGATGCGGCGGGTAGCGGCGAATCGGCGCAGGGCGGCGGCGATCGTAAGTAACACGCAGCTATCAAAGTGCTAGCTGCGTGTATAGAAAAAAAATTATGCAGATCGGCCCAGCGGGGCCTGAGAAATCCTCCTGCGCAGCTTACCCCGTGTTCAGCACGGGGTTACTGCTAAAGAGGTTAAAGGGCCAGTGCTCCTAAGGTATGTGATAACTCCAAACCATAACAGTAGAAAAAGTTTTGAAAATGTTGCTGTTGCTGTCAAAATTTGATTTTAATGGTGACAATCCTGCTTTAATCCACAAGGGATTTGTTTCCTGAGCCAAATGGTGAAAGTTTTAAAATTTAAAGTGACAGTAGGCATTTCCTTTAAGGGCTGGGGACACTGCCTCACTTGTATTGTAATTATATTGGCTGCACAAGTCTCCAAAATTGTTCTGCATTTGCTCACATGAAAAAAAGGAAAATTGGCATATTTTATGTGGTCCCAGCCTAAGAAAAAAACCCTTCCTTAACCACTTAAGTACCAGGGTGTTTTCTAATGATCGGTGCAGCGTGGGCTCTACAGCCCGCAGCACCGATCAGGATTGTGGCCGGGCGATCAGACGGGCGATCAGACTTCCCCCCCTTTTTTCCCCACTAGGGGGATGTCCTGCTGGGAGGGTCTAATCGTCGCCGGCTATTACGGAGTAGCGGGGGGGGGGGCTCCTCATAGCCCCCCTCCGCAGCCATTTCCGCCCTCTCCCCGCTTACCTCCCTCTCCCTCTTGTTCTGTAATGCGCAGGACGGAAGCCCATCCTGCGCATCCTAGGATAGGCTTTGGCCTATCAGATGCCGGCGATCCCCGGCCAATCAGAGGCCGGGGATCGCCGATCTGCCTTACGTAGAGTGACCAGATTTTTGTGGGTCCAACCTGGGACGGGTAGGGGGGCGTGGGGCAGGGAAGGGGAGGGGGCGCGGTGAAAAATGGGCGTGGCCATGACATTGTATGGGCGGAGCTAACGTAATGATGTAACAGCGAGGCATAAGAAAGCAGTGTTTACACCATGATGTGGACAAACGAGACTTTGCATCATGGGTGTGCAGAAACTGTGTGATGCTAATAGTATACCGTAACCACAAAGCAGCAAACATAGCCATCTATGACCATTAAATAATAAATGCAGTTACAGTTACCCCGGACACCAGAAAATAAACGCAATAGGCAACATGTCAGCACAAAATAACCGCAATGCGGGCAACATATCGGTATAAAATAAATGCAATGCGGGCAAACATGTCAGTATAAAATAAATGCAATGCGGGCAAACATGTCAGTACAAAATAAACGCAATGCGGGCAAACATGTCAGTACAAAATAAATGCAATGTGGGCAAACATTTCACCAGAAAATAAACGCAATGCGGGCAAACATTTCACCAGAAAATAAACGCAATGCGGGCAAACATGTCAGTACAAAATAAACGCAATGCGGGCAAACATGTCAGTACAAAATAAACGCAATGCGGGCAACATGTCAGTACAAAATAAACGCAATGCGGGCAACATGTCAGTACAAAATAAACGCAATGCGGGCAAACATTTCACCAGAAAATAAACGCAATGCGGGCAAACATTTCACCAGAAAATAAACGCAATGCGGGCAAACATTTCACCAGAAAATAAACGCAATGCGGGCAAACATTTCACCAGAAAAGAAACGCAATGCGGGCAAACATTTCACCAGAACAGAAACGCAATGCGGGCAAACATTTCACCAGAAAAGAAACGCAATGCGGGCAAACATTTCACCAGAAAAGAAATGCAATGCGGGCAAACATTGCACCAGAAAAGAAACGTAATGCAAGCAAACATTTCACCAGAAAAGAAACGCACTGCGGGCAAACATTTCACCAGAAAAGAAACGCACTGCGGGCAAACATTTCACCAGAAAAGAAACGCACTGCGGGCAAACATTTCACCAGAAAAGAAATGCACTGCGGGCAAACATTTCACCAGAAAAGAAACGCACTGCGGGCAAACATTTCACCAGACAAGAAACACAATGCGGGCAAACATTACACCTGGAAAATAAAGCATTTACTCACCTGGCAGAAGTCTCCGGCCTCTGGCGCACTCCTCCCGGGACCACCTTCCCCCTGCATATCTCCCGCGCTGACTGGGCTGCGGCAAGATGGCGCCCGAAGCCCTGTAATGGAGACACAAATAGTCTCCAGTACAGGGCTTCGGCAGCCATCTTGCCGTAGCCCTGCTCGCCTGCCGGTGTCGGAACAGACACCGGAAGACAATGCTGGAGCGGGGCTGCAGGCAATGAACTGGCACGGCGTCTATAGACACCACTGCCAGTTCATGAGGAGAGAGTGGCCAGAGTCCTGAGGCCGGGACGTCCTGCTGCTGAAAGCGGGACGTTTCCCGGGACCTCTTTAAGCCTGGGACAGCGGACCCCGAATCCGGGACGCGTCCCGGGCAATCCGGGACGTCTAGTCACTCTACCTTACGGCGCTGCTGCACAGCAGCGCCGTATGATGTAAACAGCGGGGATTTCTTCCCCGCGTGTTTACATTTCGCTGGTGAGCCGCGATCGGCGGCTCTCCGGCTGTTCACGGAGACACCCTCCGTGAACTGGCATGGAAAGGCCGCTCGATTTCCATGCAATACCATACCGTTTCCATGCAATACCCCTAACGACCCGCCGACGCCTATCGGCGTTAGGCGGTCGTTAAGTGGTTAAGGTGCCATACATGCATCAATTTTTCTATTCAATTCCCTGCAGATTCCATTCATCTGTTGGGAATCAATTCCTCCAAAATGTCAGGCTGATACATTTTTTTTGATCAATTCTGACCAAACATGGATTGAAAGAATCCTAGTTATTTTACATAGTTATCTGGGTTGAAAAAAGACATATGACTATCGAGTTCAACCAGAAAATATATTAATCGATCGGACAGGATGGAAATTTTGGTCAATTGGGGGCAGGGCTAGAGCATTGCTTGATCGATCATGCATCAAACAGTGCAAAGCTGATGTTCAATTGATTTTCAATATGACCCCCTGCTGAAATCTGATGGAAATTGATGTGCAATGTGTGGTAGGAATCAATTCCTTCTGAATCAATTATTTTCATAAAAGAATTGATTGTTTTGGAACATTTGGTGGAAATCTATACGTGTATGGCCAGCTCTATACGTGTATGGCCAGCTTTACACTCAAGTGGGCGTCCAGCCTAGCAATTAAAAAAAGGACAGCTTGGAAACCTCCCTTCCGAGCAGGTGTTACAGGAACATAACTGTGTACTGTGAAGAACTGTAAAATATTAAATGCACACATAAGAAGTATGCATTTGTTCCAGAGTAAAATACACTATAAATTAATTTTGTCTTATACAACTGTCACTTACAATAGATATGGAAAGGCTGACATATCTGACAGTTTTTGGACTAGTTCATCTGCTCATGGGGGATTTTCAGGCATTTTTTTTATTAACCCTCCTGGCTGTCTTATTCTTTCCGGATTTTAGGGTCTTAAAGTGGGGCAATTTTTTTGCAGGCTTTTAGACCCGGGGAAAAAAAATCATGCTGCTAGAGAGTCTGCAGCAGCCGCAGCACTTACTCACCTCTCTGGAGTTCCAGTGCCGCAGTTCTCCCTCTGTCTCCCTCTGTCCTCCAGGTGGTGCTGTAACCCTGTAGTGAGATGTTGTCATGACGACACACGAGGGATGCAGAGACTCTGAGGACAGGAAGGAGAATGGCTGCTGATATCTGGATGCCAGGGTAGGTGAGTTAAAAGCCCACTGCACACTATGCTCTGCACAAAGCCCCCAGCATCTACCACAAGTCATGCTCGGGTCACCACTATTGGCTTGTTTTTTTCTACCCCGAGCCTGACTCTTTATAACCACGAAGGAGGTTAACAAAAGCAATGACTGATGACAAAATATTGTGCAAACTAGAAGAGAAGCTGACCAGCATCTTTGCTTAAACACTTTCATAGCAGTGCTTTTGTAAAGAATAAAAGTAATATGGACAATCCCCCATGAGGAGATGGACTAATCCAAAATCTGTAAAATCTGTCAGTTTTGTACTACCTACTGTAAGTGACAAGCAACATACTGTAGAAACAAGACATTTAGGCCTCATTCACATCTAAAATCTTAACCGCAAAAGCAAGCATTTTGCGATTTTGTGCGGGTTTTTTCCCCCCTCCCGGCGCTCCGCTGCACGCTACGTTTTTGGTAAAAGAGCTTTTCTAAGCGCTTTCCCAGAGCGGTTTTGTAAATCACTCCCTGACGTAAGTCAGGAATTGAACTCTTTTACCCGGAAAAGAATAAATACAATGTATTTATTCTAAAAAAACGCGAATGTAATTGCTGCATAAAGCGGTTTTGTGAGCATTTAGCGCTCTTCCTATACCTTCCATTATGACAAAAACGCCCCAAAAAATGGTACAGGCACTGCTTTGCTGAGGGCAAAGCGAACGCAACGTGCTGATATGAACCTTCTCATAGAGATTCATTGCACAAGCGTTTTGTGGGCGATTTTGAAAATCGCCTGCGCTGGAAAAAAGGGCACAAACGCCGCTAGTGTGAGGGAGCCCTCATAGAGAATTTTACTCAGGAAGAAATATACATTTGTTTGCATATTTATTTTACAGATTACATTTTTCCCCAATAGTGGTTCTTTAAAAAAAAAAATGTCAATGCAGATCTGCAAAAAAAAAAGTTGCAATTTTATGAAACAATATGCAAAACTAGTTTGGGCAAATTCTGTAATTTTTTGGACATCAACCCCAAAGCCCCTTAGGGCTTAGCTCACATTAGGGGCGATTTAATTATATTTTTTTGTGCTACCGATTTTAAAAAAAATCGCCTGAAAAGTGTTTGTGCAAATTTTTGCTTGTATGAGTGTTCTCATGAGCTTTCTATCCATTCACAAACACGGCTTCTGCACCATTTTCAGACCGTTTGCGATTCCATAGAAAGGATTGAGAAATCGCTTTGAAAAGCAATTTCCCGAGCGCTTTAATGAATAAATACATTGTACTTATTAATTTTCGGGTCAAAGAGTTCACCTCCTGACTGACGTCAGGAAGTTATAAAAAAAACGCTACACAAAAGCGCTTTTAGAAAAGTGAAAAACACTTTGAAATTGCTTTGAAAAGCGCTTTCAAAATCGGTCAGTGCTTGCGATGGTGCTGCCAATTTATAATGTGAACAAGGCCTTGCTGTGTATTAACCAGTAATTGCAATTTGCAAAGAGCTTCAATGCAGTCGAGTAAGGGGAAAAAAATAGACCTACTACTTACATCATGCAATCAAATGCCATGTCTTGGAGAGAATCACGTACATGTTTATGATAGTAAAGGCCTGACAATATGGTGAGCACTCCGCCAATGATAAAGTCCCCATCTTTATAAGTGTGAAACTCGTCCCCTCTAATCCTGAGGTTACAGGCTGGCTCTGAACTCTGAGCCTTGTGTACATAAAATGCCATCCACAGAACAATCCAGCAGAGCTGCACCTTATACATATAAGACACGGTTCTCCTCTTGATCTTCAAATCCACAGACAGTAGGAAGTGCATAAAAGAAAATATGGCAGAGTGTCCGCAGCAGGCTGTGATGTGATATCTCACATGGATGAGTGGCATCTCTGCAGAACGCTGGGGACAGTGCCATCTCCTATCTGCTCCCCTCTGGTTTTATACACTTTAGCACAATGCATTTCTTGCTGTTTCCAATATAGCTGTCAGTCCAGGATTTACTATTATATTTACACATCTATTCACATGCTGGTATATTTCTCAGTTGTAAAAATGCATTAGCTATAATATCCCAGTGCTGGTTTAGTAAACCTAGAAGGTATTCCAATACGAGGTGTCTTCATGCCAAAAACAAAGTCCACCACCAGCAATCACACAGAGGCTTAGCCCGATACGTAGGCCCAAATAACATGGTCATACAGTGGCTTGCAAAAATATTCGGCCCCCTTGAAGTTTTCCACATTTTGTCACAATACTGCCACAAACATGAATCAATGTTATTGGGATTCCATGTGAAAGACCAACACAAAGTGGTGTACATGTGATAAGTGGAACAAAAATCATACATCATTCCAAACATTTTTACAAATCAATAACTGTAAAGTGGGGTGTGCGTAATTATTCAGCCCACTTTGGTCTGAGTGCAGTCAGTTACTCATAGACATTGCCTGATGAGTGCTAATGACTAAATAGAGGGCACTTGTGTGTAATCTAATGTCAGTAGAAATTCAGCTGCTCTGTGACGGCCTCAGAGGTTGCCTAAGAGAATATTGGGAGCAACAACACCATGAAGTCCAAAGAACACACCAGATAGGTCAGGGATAAAGTTATTGAGAAATTTAAAGCAGGCTTACGCAACAAAAAGATTTCCAAAGCCTTGAACATCCCACGGAGCACTGTTCAAGCGATCATTCAGAAATGGAAGGAGTATGGCACAACTGTAAACCTACTAAGACAAGGCTGTCCACCTAAACTCACAGGCCGAACAAGGAGAGCGCTGATCAGAAATGCAGTCAAGAGGCCCATGGTGACTCTGGACGAGCTGCAGAGATCTACAGCTCAGGTGGGGGAATCTGTCCATAGGACAACTATTAGTCGTGCACTGCACAAAGTTGGCTCTTATGGAAGAGTGACAAGAAGAAAGCCATATTGTTAACAGAAAAGCATAAGAAGTCCTGTTAGCAGTTTGCCACAAGCCATGTGGGGGACACAACAAACATGTGGAAGAAGGTGCTCTGGTTGGATGAGACCACAATTGGACTTTTTGGCCAAAATGCAAAATGCTATGGTTGGCAAAAAACTAACTCTGTGCATCACTCAGAACACACCATCCCGACTGTCAAATATGGTGGTGGCAGCATCATGCTCTGGTGTTGCTTCTCTTCAGCAGGGACAGGGAAGCTGGTCAGAGTTGATAGGAAGATGGATGGAGCCAAATACAGGGCAATCTTGGAAGAAAACCTCTTGGAGCCTGCAAAAGACTTGAGACTGGGGTGGAGGTTCACCTTCCAGCAGGACAACGACCCTGAACATAAAGCCAGGGCAACAATGGAATGGTTTAAAACAAAACATATCCATGTGTTAGAATGGCCCAGTCAAAGTCCAGATCTAAATCCAATTGAGAATCTGTGGCAAGATCTGAAAACTGCTGTTCACAAACGCTGTCCATCTAATCTGACTGAGCTGGAGCTGTTTTGCAAAGAAGAATGGGCAAGGATTTCAGTCTCTAGATGTGCAAAGCTGGTAGAGACATACCCTAAAAGACTGGCAGCTGTAATTGCAGCAAAAGGTGGTTCTACAAAGTATTGACTCAGGGGGCTGACTAATTACGCACACCCCACTTTGCAGTTATTGATTTGTAAAAAATGTTTGGAATCATGTATGATTTTCGTCCCACTTCTCACTTGTACAGCACTTTGTATTGGTCTTTCATGTGGAATTCCAATAACATTGATTCATGTTTGTGGCAGTAATGTAACAAAATGTGGAAAACTTCAAGGGGGCCGAATATTTTTGCAAGCCACTGTATGCATTAATGTGAGGCAACTTCCATCAATCACGTTAACCAGAGTGCTACTGCCTCCTCCCACCCGACTGTCTCCACCACCTGCCTCATCGGGGGTAGCTGGCAATGTGGAAGGTGGGGTCAGGCAAGAGGAGAGGAGGCAGCAATGAATCAGGTAGTTTAGGCACTGGGCTCCACTATAGCACTATTGTTATAGTGCGTACCCCGCACAAGCATAATTCAGGGTTCTGGCAAACTACTACAAGTTGCTACGACTCAGAGGGAAAATAGTATTTAACGCCACCAGGAATTTAAGCAGCAGCAGAGTGAACCATCATTTGGCTCACCCTACGCCCAACTCGCCGGCGGTGTGCTAATACGTACGTGGCAGCAGCACTCTTATGAGCTTAATGATTATTGTTGTACATGCAGTGTTTGATTGACTATGGACCCAGGCACTCTTGCCTTGCATAGTTGGGTCTCCGTTTTGAATCCCAGCCAGGTTGACATCTGCAACAAGTCTGTATGTTCTCCGTGTGCCTGCATGGGTTTCCTCCAGTTTCCTCCCACATCCCAAAAACATACAGATAGGTTAATTGCCTCCCCCCCTAAATTGGCCCTAGCCTGAGATACATACATTACAAGATACATACATATGCATATGGCTATGGCAGTTATTAGATTGTGAGCCCCTCTGAGGGACAGTTAGTGACAAGGCAATATGCTCTGTACAGCACTGAAGAAGATGTCTGCAATAGATAAATACTTAATAATAGTGTGTGAGTGCCTTGACAGAAATAAACGTTCTTCAAACCAGACTATAGTTTCCATTTTTTCAGATTTTCCATTTTGGTGAGATGGTGCCACTGAGGCCTCAGCTCTATGTTTTGGGGTGACAGGAGGGGAACCCAAACAATAATAAAGCGCTGCGGAGTATGTTGGCGCTATATAAATAAAAAATAATAATACAAAATAATAATAATAATAATCTGCTGTGACAGCCCTTCTGTCTCATGGCTTGACATATACATTGCACTGCTGCCCCATGATTGGACAATTAGATAATTGTATGAGTTTTGTTGAGATGTTGTTGAGTGAGTTTTGACCTGTTTACATGTAGATGAATAAAGTCTTTGCACGCATCTAAAATACTGCACTAAGAAGTACTTTTAACCCCTTCGCCTAACGCCAATAGACGTCAGGAAGGTGGCATCTCCAGGACCGCCTAACGCCAATCGGCATCAAGAGCGGAGGGCAGAGATTAGTGGGGATTGTGTGCGCCGATGCGTGACGGAGCTCCCTGTCACTCGGCTGTTTCCTGGAGGGG
The DNA here is from genome assembly GCF_040937935.1 of Hyperolius riggenbachi. Classification (NCBI taxonomy): domain Eukaryota; kingdom Metazoa; phylum Chordata; class Amphibia; order Anura; family Hyperoliidae; genus Hyperolius; species Hyperolius riggenbachi. The sequence goes on along the minus strand of NC_090646.1, from coordinate 27,225,582 downwards.
AAGGACAAAGGATCGCTCTCATAGGCTGATACCTGTGAGAGAGGGGGATTCATTTGTGTGCTACCTCGTATGGCTCTGCAGTGAGCTGTTCAAGCGGCCGAGCACTAAATTGCAAAAACATAGAAAATAGCCTGGTCCTTAAGTGGTTTAGTACATGTATGCTAGCTGAGACACCAGAATCAGAATCAACTTTATTCACGAAGTCCACCGTTTTGGCGAGCCTGAAATTGTACACGTTGCAGCAGAAGTAGAGCATACAGCAAAAACACAGCATAGACATATGGCAACAAAAACATCATAGACATAGAGCGATTGCTTAGCTACAGCATAGATAAAGTATGAGAAACATACAGTTATACCATAGGGAGGACAAAAAAACCAGCATAAGAACTTAGCTGCTGCAGAGGGGCAGAGCTCTGAGGTTAAGGGAGTGCAGCTTGGGGATAATGCAATCCCAGGGGCTAAAGTGCTGCCGGCGGACAGGCCTGATGGGAGGTTGAGGGGTTCAAGTTAAGTAGGAGGACTGCTTGGGGGAAGAAGGTGCTCCTGCGCTTGGTGGTTTTGGAGGGGATGGTTCTGAAACAACGGCCTGAAGGAAGGAGCTCGAAGAAGCTACATACCGGGGTGGAGATATCTAGGTGGTTCTCAAACTCATCCTAGTAGTATGTAGGAGATCTAGCAATAGCAGGGGAGCACAAATCATCTTTTCAACTGCGTTAATCACTCTTTGGAGTTTATACTTGACCCTTTCAAATGCAACTTCATACCAGATGACGAGAGAGTAGCAGAGGATGGATTCAATGATAGCAGAGTAAAAGCGAATCATCAGTTTCCATGGCACTTCATTTTTTTTTCAGTTGGCGCAGAAAGAATAGCCTCTGCTGTGCCTTCTTTTGAATTTTGGTGGTGTTCAACCCCATCATAGACTGTAACATGTATGGGCAAAGGTAACAGTCTCTCCTGCAGTCAGTAATATTCAGCTTGCACTTGAATCACAAGGTGAGTTATGTGTCAAACACCACTCCCCCCAATATGAAAAGACTCACCGGATCAGCTGGCCAGAATGGGCCCATTAGCGTGATAGGGGTATGGGCCACCCCTCAGCCACCTCGGCAACCTCTGCTGGGCACCTCGGCAACCTATTCTCCTCATGCTGAACAGGTTGTCGGCTGCTGTGCTGGAGAAAGTTACCAAACGCTTTTGTCCGAAAGGCGTATGATTGGCCTGAAATGTAATCTACAGCAGAATTATAACCCCAAACACACAACCAAAGTGGCTATTAAACCGGAATACAAGTGCCCAGCAGAGGTTGCCGATGTGGCTGAGGGGTGGCCTATACCCCTATCATGCTGATGGGCCCATTATGGCCAGCTGATCCGGTGAGTCTTTTCATATTGGGAGGTACAGACTAACCAGCAAGCTCATGGTGACCCAGAACTCATTGGAGTGTGTAAGGGACTACAATGGTCCTAAAAGCCCCCTTACTAAGATGTTAAGAAAAACAAAAAATTGCTTTCCTAAAACAGAAAGAATTTGTGATAATTCAGGTTGGAGTGAGCTCGAGATGTCTTCCAGAGCACCACTGCTGAATATATGCAAATTAACCATTGTACCCTTAGAAGCTAAACACACCTCCAGAACCGCTGGAATGCAATGATGTGTCAACTTGTTAAATTGTACAGAGCCATAATAATCCAACATGCATACAGACTGTTTCAGATTGTTTGATCCTCATCAGTGCATGGCATGGATTAATTTGGCTCTATGGAGTAGGGCTTGTAAACCGAGAGGTACAGACTAACCAGAAAGCTCATGGTGACCCAGAACTCATTGGAGTGTGTAAGGGACTACAATGGTCCTAAAAGCCCCCTTACTAAGATGTTAAGAAAAACAAAAAATTGCTTTCCTAAAACAGAAAGAATTTGCGATAATTCAGGTTGGAGTGAGCTCGAGATGTCTTCCAGAGCACCACTGCTGAATATATGCAAATTAACCATTGTACCCTTAGAAGCTAAACACACCTCCAGAACCGCTGGAATGCAATGATGTGTCAGTTGTAAGTGTAAGTTGTAGTCCCTTACACACTCCAATGAGTTCTGGGTCACCATGAGCTTGCTGGTTAGTCTGTACCTCTCGGTTTACAAGCCCTACTCCATAGAGCCAAATTAATCCATGCCATGCACTGATGAGGATCAAACAATCTGAAACAGTCTGTATGCATGTTGGATTATTATGGCTCTGTACAATTTAACAAGCTGACACATCATTGCATTCCAGCGGTTCTGGAGGTGTGTTTAGCTTCTAAGGGTACAATGGTTAATTTGCATATATTCAGCAGTGGTGCTCTGGAAGACATCTCGAGCTCACTCCAACCTGAATTATCGCAAATTCTTTCTGTTTTAGGAAAGCAATTTTTTGTTTTTCATATTGGGGGGAGTGGTGTTTGTTTGACACATTCATCACCCTGTGATTCAAGTGCAAGCTGAATATTACTGACTGCAGGAGAGACCTTTGAGCGCTTTACCCAAACATGTTACAATTTATGCTCAGCTTTTCACAGAAAGCAGGGAGCGCTCCAACTGATGCCATTGGTGTTTGTTCAGTCCCTTATATTCCTTTTTGTTTGTACTAGCACTTTTATGCTTTATATGTTGTGCTACTTCATATGATCCGCGAGCGCTATTATATGTTTTGTTATTGCAACCCCATCATAGGTCGCTAGTTATGGTTGTGCCCAGGGGCCAAATGCATGGCAATGAGCACTGGGAGAAGGGGGAGAAGGGGGGGAGAGAGAGTTTCCCAAAATCCACAATCAGTTCCACTGTCTTTGCTGCATTAAGCATGAGCCAGTTGCGATAAGACCAATCACCATTTTGTCATCCGTAAAATTGATAACCTCAATGGATTCAGAGGATGAAGTGCAGTTATTGGTGTACAGAGAGAAGAGAAGACACCCTTGCAGAGAAACTGAACACACCCTTGCAGAGCGCCTCTGTTAGTTGTTCTCATGCTGGAGGAGCTCTACTCGGGTGCCAGACTTGTGCACTTCCTCCTGGAGTTTCCAGAAATGGTGTAGCTGATTGAACCAGGGCTTGTTATTTGGGAAGACCCTGAATGTCTTGGTCCTGCCCTTCTTCCTCTGTGGCAGCGTTTAGAGTTCAGGGTGCACTTAGCACTTCTAGTCAGGAGCTCAATGTGGGTGGTGAATCTTGAATCTTGACTGTGTCCCACAGGAGTGTTCCTTCTGGTAGTGCACTTTGGACTAGGGGTTCCCATTTTAGGCAGGGCTGGATTTAAGCCAAGGCCGCCTAGGCCATGGCCTAGGGAACCACAGGAACAGGGGTGAGTGGTCAGGAGGCTATACTAGAGGGAAGGGAAGGTTCACTTTGCCTACATGGAAAAGGAAGGGGTGGGGTAGAGTCATTTGGCTTCTTATACTAGAGGGAAGGAGAGTCATCAGGGTACCTAAACTGGAGGGGGGAAGGGTCATCTGGCTATATATACTGGAGGGAAGGGCCAATGGGGTGCCTATGCTGGAGGGAGGGTCATCTGGCTATCAATACTAAAGAGGGGGGGGGGGTGGCTGCTGACAGTGGCCTTGGGTGGTAAAGAGTACAAATCCAGCCCTGATTTTAGGATCCCCAATCTAAACAAGGTAGCGATGTGCAGGGTTTGCGCAGGGGTGGAAGCCCTGTGCTCATGCCAGATGACTGCAGCATGGGGCAAAGGTACAAAGGTCTAAGACAGTGAAGATAGGGCAAACAGAACAGACAGCAGTGGTGGTACAGCCCTCTACAGCAGTTGAGAGAAAGGTCTCTCAGCTATTGGTTGCAGCACAGTGTCAGACAAAACAGTCCAGGATAGACCGCACAGGGTAGGCACAGATCGTAGCCCAGCAGCAGTCCACCAAAGTAAGAGACAACAGGTAGTATGATGGTCAGACTGTGCAGAGGGTACAGTGCAAGTGGCAGTATCAGACAAGCAACTGATCGCAGGGACAGTTCTGATCAGATCCATGCCATTTGAGCACCCAAAAAGGCTAGTCACCATTCAGTTAAACAATGAAGTGAGCAATCAATAAGGTTAGGCAAACGTTCAGTCAATCATAATGAGTGCACCAGTGTAATGCTACAGCAGTACAAATATTTAAAAGAGTGCAAGAGAGATCACCTGAACTCAGTAGTGCAGGCCCAGTCTGCAGATCTTAACAAAGCAGCAATGCCGGTGTCAGTCATAGCCATGATCCATGATCCCAGGCGCTGCGTAGAGTAGTTAAGTTCGCCATTTTGTGGGATGGTAGAGCTGGTGCGGGGTTTCCTAGGTGGGCGTTGCAGCAGGCCATGATGATGGCACAGATCCTGGAGGTTTTGCGGCAGGGCAGGCCCCACGTGGGGTGAAGGCAGAGCCGGGACAAGGTCCTTCAGCACCCAAGGCTGAGACACCAAAATGTGCCCCTCCATCCCTGCCACCCCAGCCCATCACACACTGATTGCTATTAGACTAAGAGGCGCCACAGGGCCCACAACCTCCCCAACACCTTAACCACTTCACCACTGAGGGGTTTTACCCCCTGACCACCAGAGCAATTTTCACCTTTCAGCGCTCCTTCCATTCATTCGTCTATAACTTTATTATTACTTATCGCAATGAAATGAACTATATCTTGTTTTTTCCGCCACCAATTAGGCTTTCTTTAGGTGGGACATTATGCCAAGAATTATTTTTTTCTAAATGTGTTTTAATGGGAAAATAGGAAAAATGTGGGGAAAAAAAATTATTATTTTTCAGTTTTCGACCATTATAGTTTTTAAATAATGCATGCTACTGTAATTAAAACCCATGAAATGTATTTGCCCTTTTGTCCCGGTTATAAAACCATTTAAATTTTGTCCCTTATCACAATGTTTGGCGCCAATATTTTATTTGGAAATAAAGGTGCATTTTTTTCATTTTTGCGTCCATCCCTAATTACAAGCCCATAGTTTATAAAGTAACAGTGTTATACCCTCTTGACATAAATATTTAAAAAGTTCAGTCCCTAAGGTAACTATTTATGTATTTTTTTTAATTGTAAATTTTTAAATTTTTTTTTAATTACAAAAAAAAAAAAAGGGGAGTGTGGAAGGTAATGAGTTAATTTTATGTGTAAAAGTCATTTATTTGTATGTGAAAAATGTGTAGGGTGTAGTTTACTATTTGGCCACAAGATGGCCACAGTAACTTTTTGTTTTAATGCGACCTCCAAGCTTCCTTCCGGAAGCTTGGAGGAAGTATAAGGAGGCTGGACACGTGAGTTTTTTCTCACAATGATTGCGCTGCCCATAGGAGAGCAGCGGATCATTGTGGAGCTTAGATCAACGAACGGGAATGGATTTTCCCGTTCATTGATCTCTGGGCGAGCGGGCGGCGGCGTGTTTACTAGCGGCGGGCGGCGTGTTTACGAGCGGGAGCGCGGACAGCGTCGGGAACGCGGAAAGTATGTATTTCTCCGTCCCTGGTTGTTAAAGGATGGAAAAAGGGGCGGAGAAATACGTACGCGCGGGGGTAAAGTGGTTAATATCTAGTTATATGGCTTTCAGTCACTGCCATGTATCCCCTTTTCCTATTTCTTTTTGCTTCAAACACAATTAGGAATGACAGCTGAATGAATTCTGCGCCCCCTCCTACACTGCGCCCTGAGGCTGGAGCCTCTCCAGCCTATGCCTCGGCCCGGCCCTGGGTGAAGGTAATTAGCAAGATGGCCTGAAGTCCATGTGTCAGCAAGGATAGGTGGCCGGGCAAGTACAGTAAGTACAGACCAGAAGTGGGTGCCAGCAGAGATGGAGCCAGGAGTCAGCGGTAATGGATCGAGGAGCGAGCAGTGAAGGAGCCGGCAGTAAAGGTGCCAGCATTGATGATCAAAGAGCCACGTGGGTACCACATTGGCACTGAGGCTGGCCTACTGCTGCAGGTTGCACAAGGGTTTGGCAACAAGCAGTGGAGTAAGCCAGGATCTGGTGGTGGAGATGCGTCATCTAAGAGGCTGAGGCGCGCTGGGAGGACTGGGAGTTGATGTCTGAGAGCCTGGGCCCAGCGGTCAGGGAGACAGAGGTAGGAGGGGTCAGGAGCCTCAAGAGCAGCTATAGCTAGACTCTACCCAGAGACTACTGTGCTGCTACTAAACTAATATGAAGTTAACAGAGAAGGATTCAAAGTGAACTTGGATCTACCTGCAGCCCCGTGTAGTCCGTCCTGTCCCCTCTATTCTCTCAAAGTGTGGCCCAATAAATTCCTCAACTGGTCCAGTCGCAGGTTACTGCACATGCATTGTCCTCAAGCACTCCCAAATCCTGCTCCTGTGGCCAGTAGAGATGTCGTGAACCTCCGATTTTCGGTTCGCGAACCCTGTTCGCGAACTGCCGCGAAAGGTTCGGTTCGCATGAACTTCTGCGAACCGCAATAGACTTCAATGGGGAGGCGAACTTTGAAAACTAGAAACATTTATGCTGGCCAGAAAAGTGAAGGAAAAGATGTTTCAAGGTGTCTAACACCTGAGATCTTTCAGTGACTACAAGAGGGGAATTTTTTTTTTCAAAAATACCTTATAGTTTTTGAGAAAATCAATTTTAAAGTAACTTCTTCTGACCGTGGGAAAATTAAGCGCCCGCCGATTATGGCAGTTAATAGCAAAGCCGCTTTAAAAGCTAGAAACACCAAACTTGCAGAAAATGTTAAGAAGAACAGTGGGAACAAGAGGAAACATTTTTTTTCAAAAAGACCTTATGGTTTTTATGAAAATCAATTTTAAAGTTTCAATGTAAATTCTCCTTCTGACCGTGGGAAAATATACCCCTGCCGACTTTAATGGTTAATTGCAAAGCCCCTTTAACCACTTTGTCCTCCTTGACGTATAAAAACGTCAAGGAGGACAGGCGCGCTCCCGCGTGCTCCCGCGGCCGATCGCGCGCGTGCACGCGCACTCCCGGCCGCGGATTCGGTAGCCACGGAATCAATGTATTGGGCTATGGAGCCCGATCACTGATTCCTCTCCCCCGCTGAAAAAGCGACAGCTTCTCTCCGAAGCTTCGCTTTTTCTGAAGCTATGTCCCGCTAAGCGTACATTGTACGCTAAGAGTGACGAAATGTAAACAAAATCGAGATTGCCATCTTGTGGCCAAAAAGTAAAACTACAAGTAAAAGTAAAAAAACATTACAATACACAAATATTTCCCCAAATAAAACACTTTTATATCCCACGCTCCCAAAAATGCCCACATAAAATGTTTAATAAAAAAAAACAAAAACATTACTATAAAAAAAACCACATAAATATTTACCTAAGGGTCTAAACTTTTTAAATATCTATGTAAAGATGAAATATTTCTCTCTATTTTTTTTTATAAGTTTGTATACTTACCAAACACACAAAGGGAAATACTCACTTCCCAAACAGTTCTCTGCTGCTTATATAAAGCCTGCAGGCTGCTTGTAAGCCAATAAGAAGTGCACACACACATTACACCTAGTCTGCAGTGATCAATTAAGCAGAGGCTGAGCAAATTCTGCCAGTCGTTGGAGAGGGTTTCAGTTGCATATAGACAATGGCTATATGGCCAGCAGGGGGCACCAGCGTGCAGGATATTCCCTCTCATCTGCCCCCCTCCTAACTAAACTGCATGGGAATCTACAGTAAAATTAAAAACAATGGTGCACAAACCAGCCTGGGGCCCCGGGAACTCTCACTGCCCGGGGCCCCAGAACCAGCATGCAACACCATATGTGAGCGCAGCCAAGCCCTGAAGCTGCCACCCCCAGGAGCCTGTCCCCAACTGCTCTGAGACTTATCAAACACACAAAGGGAAATACTCACTTCCCAAACAGTTCTGGGGCCCCGGGCAATGAGAGTTCCCAGGGCCCCAGGCTGGCTTGTGCACCATTGTTTTTAATTCCACAGGTTCTAATAATCTAGTCATCAGGGTTGCTCGAATGTACGAAAATTTGATTCAGGTACATTCGAATTCGGGCCCGCGGAAAGTTCGGATTCGGATGAGATCGCCGAATTCGGTTCGGATTCAAATTCGGTTCGGGTTGCATAAAAAAATTCGGGAAAAATGTGTGTTCACGAATTCGGATGTTTTTTTTTTTAAAGGGAAATCACATGTAAATAGGTCTAATATAAAAAAGAAAAAGAAAAATGTTATTGTAACGATTGGTGTCAGCAACACAGATTTTTCTGATTATTGGTGATCTGCAGTATCACCAATAATACAGATGCTATACCTGATTATGTGGTGATCTGCAGAATCACCAATAATACTAGTATAGCTAGACACAGGACACCTAATGTGGTATTGTGTTTGGTGCAACAGTAATAAGAGAAGTTATCTCCCGAGGAGCGGGAGATACGGACAATATTGCAGCCAAGGATCCCCTGAGGGGCAGGGGATTCAGACTGCACTGCAGCCAGTGGACGCCTGAGAAGCAGGGACCACTGACAGTGTTAGAGAGTATGATCACCTGAAGGGCAGGTGATCAAGACTAAGCAATAGCCTAGGATCCCCTGAGGAGCAGGGACCACAGACTATACTGCAGTCAAGAATTCCCTGAGGAGCAGGGAATGCAGATAGTACTGCAGCCAGTGGACACCTGAGGAGCAGGGACCACTGACTGTGCTACAAGTGTGGTCACAGGTGGAATGGGTGATTATGACTGTACTACAGCCAAGGATTCCCTGAGGAGCAGGGAATCGGACTGTACTGCAGCCAGTGGACCCCTGAGGAGCAGGGACCACTGACTGTGCTGCAAGATGATCTCCTGAGGAGCAGGTGATCAACAGACACTGCTAGCAGCAGACACCTGAGGATCAAGTGTCACAGACAGTACAGCAAGACTGATCACCTAAGAGTTAGGTGACAGCCCTTAGGATTTCCCTCACTAGTGGTAAGACCCACTAGTGAGGACAGAAAGGTCAGACAAGCAAGGTCAGCAACAAATGGACAGATACAGTACAGAGGCAGAAGACTGATTCAGTATCTAGGTACAGGCAGAGTCGGCAACAGTTATCAGATAGGCAGAAGTACCGAATTAGTAAGCAAGAGAGTAGTCAGGAGAGCGAGAGATCGAACCAGCAGCATGTAGCTGCACAGCAGAAGCCGCCGGCTGGAACGCGGAGATGGCCGCCATGTCGCTTGCCCATGCGGCGGCATCTCCGCTATTCTTTACAGTAACCCCCCCCCCCCTGAGGAGTGGACCCTGGACACTTCCTAACCGGCTTCTCAGGGTGTAAGTCATGAAACTCTTACTTTAATTCCTCAGCATGCATGCGACAATACGACACCCAAGTTATTTCCTCTAGACCATACCCCTTCCAGTGGACCAGATACTGTACAGAATTTTGCACTAACCGAGAATCCAATATCTTCTCGATCTCATACTCAGGTTGGTCGTCAACCATCACAGGGGGGGGGGGGGGAGAGGAATCCACGTGCACCGCAGGCTTCAACAGAGAAACATGGAATGATCTCACACCTCTCATGCTGGCTGGGAGATCAATCGCATAAGTGACATCATTAATCTTTCTGGACACCGGGTATGGGCCTACAAATCTGGGTCCTAACTTAGGTGACGGTTGTTTTAACGTTAAGTGTTGAGTAGATACCCACACCATGTCCCCTGGGGAAAACTTCCACTCTACAGACCGTCTCTTATCCGCCTGTTTCTTCTGAGTCTGGAAGGCTTTTCCCAAATTCCTCTTAACCATTCCCCAAATCTCCTTCAATGCCTTTTGCCAATCCTCCAGGGCCGGAAATGGGGTAGATGCCACAGGTAATGGAGCAAACTTGGGAGATTTTCCAGAAACTACTTGAAAAGGGGAAAATCCTGAAGAGGAACTTTTCAGATTGTTATGTGCAAAATCTGCGAACGGTTAAAACTTTACCCAATCGGACTGTGCATCTGCCACATAACATCTGAGAAACTGTTCAAGGGACTGGTTAACTCTTTCGGTCTGACCATTGGTCTGTGGGTGGTAGCCTGATGAAAATGAAAGGTCCATTCCTAACTGATGGCAAAAGGCTTTCCAAAATTTTGACACAAACTGGACTCCCCGATCTGACACCACATTCTCCGGAATGCCATGCAGCCGGAAAACGTGCTGAATGAACAGATCAGCTAACTCCTGGGCCGAGGGGAGTCCTTTCAAAGGGACAAAATGAGCCATCTTACTGAACCTATCAACTTCCACCCAAATGACCGTCTTACCCTCAGACCTGGGGAGTTCTCCTACAAAGTCCATTAACAAATGAGTCCAGGGTTCATTTGGCACTGGTAGGGGTTGTAATGTACCCACTGGTGCCTGGCGAGAGGGCTTACTTCTAGCACAAACTGAGCACTCTCTTACAAACTCCTTACAATCCAGTGCCAGTAAAGGCCACCAAGCGCATCTGGCCACCAAATCCTGGGTTCGGGCAGCCCCAAGATGCCCTGCTTTCTTATGGGAATGGAACAATTGTAAGAGTTGCAAGCGGAAAGGAAGTGGGACAAACATAACCCCCTCAGGCTTCCCTTCTGGAATATCCTGTTGGTAAGGGCCCAGAGTAGCTGTCCAGTCCTCCCAGGTCTCAGTAGCTGCCAAGACTACTTTCTGGGGTATGATGGTCTCAGGGGTTAAAGGTTGCACTGTTTCAGGCTCAAAACACCTAGATGGAGCGTCCACTTTGACGTTCTTACTAATTACTACCCGGTGTATACGTTTTGACAAATCTGAATCTTGAAAAGAATAAGGACCAACGGGCCTGTCGAGGACTAAGTCTTTTGGCCCCTTCTATGTACTCCAAGTTCTTATGGTCCATATAGACTGTAATATTATGCTCTGCCCCTTCTAGCCAATGTCGCCATTCTTCAAACGCTAATTTAATGGCCAAAAGCTCTCGGTTGCCAATATCGTAGTTCCTCTCAGCAGGAGAGAACCTACGGGAAAAGAAGGCACATGGGTGAAGTTTGCCTTGCAAACCGGAGCGTTGAGACAGTACAGCCCCAACCCCAACATCTGACGCATCAACCTCAACTATGAAGGGGAAGGTGACATCCACATGTCTCAAAATGGGAGCAGAACAGAACAGTTTTTCCAGTGTGGAAAAGGCAGAATGGGCCTCTGCTGACCAGTGGTAAGTATCAGCCCCTTTCTTGGTAAGACTGGTGAGGGGTGATACTACCGAGGAGAACCCCTTGATGAATCTTCTGTAGTAATTGGCAAAACCCAAAAATATTTGTAGTGCCTTCAATCCCACAGGTTGTGGCTACTCCAAAACAGCAGAGACTTTTTCTGGATCCATGGAGAGACCAGACGTAGAGATAATATATCCCAAAAAAGGAACTGAAGTGACCTCGAAGAGGCACTTTTCTAATTTGGCGTACAGTGAGTTCTGTCTTAATTTCTTTAAAACAAACTTGACGTGTTTACGATGTTCCGTTAGATTAGGAGAGAAAATCAGTATGTCGTCTAGATACACTAGCACAAATTTCCCCAGTACCTCCCTGAAAATCTCTTTGATCAACTCCTGGAAGATGGCAGGGGCATTACACAACCCGAAGGGCATAACCAAATACTCGTAGTGCCCGTCGGGTGTGTTGAACGCCATCTTCCATTCGTCACCATCTCTAATCCGTACCAGGTTGTATGCACCTCGTAAGTCCAACTTGGAGAAAATACTGGCATTTATCACCTGAGTGAACAACTGGTCAATCAAAGGCAATGGGTAACGATTTTTTACTGTAATTTTATTTAACCCTCGGTAGTCAATGCCGGGTCGGAGGCCACCATCTTTTTTCTGTACAAAAAAGAAACCTGCCCCAGCTGGTGACCGGGAAGGGCGGATGAAGCCTTTGACCAAGTTCTCCTTAATGTACTCCTGCATTGCCACTTTCTCAGGTCCTGACGGATCATAAAGGTGACCCCTAGGAGGCATACAACCAGATCTTAAATCAATGGGACAATCGAAGCTACGGTGAGGCGGGAGCTTATCTGCGGATTTGGGACAGAACACATCAGCGAATTCCGCATACTGTACTGGCACTCCTTTAACCTAAATCTTGGTAGCACAAACAGTAATTTTCTCCAAACAATGATGATGACAATGGGCCGACCAGCTCTTTAGCTGACCTGAAGCCCAGTCAATCTGAGGGGAGTGAAGTTGCAACCAAGGCATACCAAGGATAATGGTGGAGGTTGCCATTTGCAGGACCAGGAATTGTAAACTCTCTTTATGTAACACCCCTACAGTACACACCAATAAGGGGGTTTGAGAAAGAGGTTGTCTACTCTGTAACGGAGAGTCATCTACTGCAGTGACCAGAATCTGCCGGTCTAGCAGGAGTAAGGGAATCCCCAATCTTTTTACAAAATCATAATCTATGAAGCAGACGCGTATCTGGAGGCGTGCATATAGGGCAGGTGCTATAGGCGCCCTTTGTCACTCTCCTTGGGGGGGCGCATCTGTGAATAAATAAATCACCCTCTCCTACTGTTAGAGTTCGCATTCTGCTACCGCTATGCCGCCCGACGCACAGCTGGTAGAGTGGGAGGAGAGGAGGACTGTTTTGCGCTGTCCCATTAACCTCCCAGCTGAAGCTTCTCTCGTTGCCGTGGCAACGTCGGCGCCGCTCGCATCGTCCTCCTGTCCTGATTGGCTGCATGGACACCCAGCTGCAGCTTCTCTGGTTGCCCTGGCAACTTCGGCACTACAGTACTCACATCCCCTACTGTCCTGATTGGCTGCATGGTGCCATGTGTTGTGTGCCGCTAAGCCTGATGGGGCTGGAAGATGATTGGAGGAGGAAAGTGTGTGTAGCTTTAGCTGGGAGTATGATGACACACACACACGCATACAGTGAGTGCTGCTGAGAGCCTGAGGCAGAGCATAAATCACAAGGTAATTAGAAAAGAAGTTAGGTAGTATAATACTTATTATAACAAAATATTCTGCAGCAGCAGCTGGCCAATACTTTTCCACAGTCCCACATTTGATTTCACTCAGTTTAAGTACATTTTTTTTATTATTATTTATAAAGCCCTGACATCTTCTGCAGCACTGTACAGAGTATATTGACTTGTCACTAACTGTCGCTCAGGAGCTCACAATCTAATCCTACCATATAACTATTGTGTGGTGCATGTATTGTATCTGTAAGTTTTGGGTATGTGGGAGGTAACCAGACTGCAAGGAGGAAACCCACACAAACACGGGGAGACCATACAAACTCTGTGCAGATAGTAACCTGGCTGAGATACGAGCCGGGGACCACCCAGCGCTGCAAGGCAAATGTGCTAACCACTATGACACAATGCTGCCCAATTTCCCCATATTACAGCAGGCCCCTAGTTTCCCACATTTAAATTCTTACAATTTCCATCCATACTACAGCAGGCCACTGTTTTCACACATAAGTTCTTCTGGGGTTTTTCCCAGAATAACTGAAATTATGGGGGAAAGCACTGCTGTGGCCTGCTGTAGAATGGATGGAAATTTGTTAGAACTACTGAAATGTGGGAAAGCAGAGCCTGCTGTAATGTGGGAATTGCAAATTGACTTTGTCATAAGATTCCTCAAGTTGAAAATTATATTCACGTGACATCCTTTACTTACCTGGTGCTTCTTACAGAATCCAGGCCCCGAAGTCTTGTAGTTCCCTTGTCTTCCCGGTCCTCAATCTTGATCCGCTGAGCGGTCCTGTAAACTGTGCACACTACTGCGCATGCGTTGGCTCAATGGCGGGGCTCTTTGATTGCACTCCCATAGAACGTAATGTCCAGGCGCAGAATGCTCTCAGTCACGGGAGCACGATCAAGTAGACGTACCATCAGGCCAGTGCATGGGCAGTAGTGCACGACTTAGGACCCTTTTACACCTAATGTGTTGGTATACTGTACATTGCTTTTTTTTTCTCCATAACAGTGCATTGTAGAAAAAGCTTTCAGTTAAAATGCGTATAGTGTGAACTAAGCCATTGGGAAACATGGGCATTACTTTGAAAATCAGTTGTCCTTTCAGTTATAACTGAGAGCAACTAATTAAGTTGAAAAAGACCCTTAGCTGAGTCGCACACTTTACTGGGTCACACAGTGGAACAAGGATGAGGACCAAGAGGTCAGCGAGGGAGCAACAAGACTACGGGGGCTGAAGGTGCCCCAGGTAAGTAAAAGAACAATCTTTATTTTAAAGTTGGTTATCCTTGAGGCTGGCACTTAGATATATGTGTGTGTGGGGGGGGGGGGCGCAATTTCAGCACTTGCCATAGGCGGTGTTTTACCTAGATACGCCTCTGCTATGAAGTTGGCTGCAGAGCCAGAGTCTACAAAGGCTTCTGTGGAAATAGTCTGACCTTCCCATGTAATGGAGCAGGGAAGGAGCAGACAATTATTGTTTAGAGGTAAAGACTGCTCGCCTAGGGTATTACCTCTGACTACACCTAGGCGGCAGCATTTCCCGACTTCTTAGGACAATTTGAACCTTGTGACCCTCCTCAGCACAGTATAAACAGAGTATTTCTGATTTCCTGTGATTCTTTTCCACCTGCGTCAATCTAGAGTGTCCGATTTGCATCGGCTCAGGCGGAGATGACGAGGGTGGAGAGGAGGCGTAGGAGACATATCTTACAGCATTTCTACCCCGGGTCTGTCTTTGATAGCGTAAGCGGCGATCTACCCGTACTGCTAAAGAAATTGCCTCATCTATAAACTTGGGCTCAGGATGTCCTAACATCAAATCAGAAACTGCATCAGATAAACCCGACAGAAAACAGTCTAACAGTTCCCCATCTAGCTGATACAGCCCACTTCCTGAACTCTGCTGCGTAAACTTCTACAGGATCCCGACCCTGCCGCAGGGTCTTTAGCTTCCGTTCAGTGGTGGAAGCAATATCCGGATCATCACATATAATGGCCATGGCCTTAAAAAATTCCTGAACTGATGATAACGCCTCATGTCCTGCATGAAGACTATGGGCCTGATTCACAAAGCGGTGCTAACTCAGTTAGAGTCTTTAGGCATGATAACCATTGCATCACACTTGTGAAAAGCCAGTTTAGGCGTGTTAAGTTTAGGCGTGAATAGTTTAGGTGTGATAAGTTTAGGCATGATAAGTTTAGATCGCTTGCAAAGTCCCGCACGCAATGCAGCACCATTAAACTTTATGCGAAGTGCACCAGACTTTGCTAGTGCAAAACTTTTGATCAGCTGTGCACTGCGGTGTTAACCCAGTTGGCGCTTAAACCTATCACGCCTAAACTTATCATGCCTAAACTTATCATGCCTAAACTTATCACACCTAAACTTATCACACCTAAACTTTTCATGCCTAAACTGAGTTTAGGCATGATAAAGGTCTTTTCACCAGCGTGCTAACTGTTAGCACCGCTTTGTTAATCAGGCCCCTATATGCCCATGTTTGTGAATCTCCTGATAAGAGGGTCTTTATAAATGAAACTCTCTGAGGCTCAGTCCCTGACAGGGTAGGCCTCAACTCAAAATATAAAGTTTGCATGGGGTAGTGAAGAAATCCCCCGAGAGGAGGGCGCGATCAGGCCACTCGATATTGCTCGGCAGCTCCCTGTAGAAAATTCACTGTAAGAACAAACAAAGAGAAGAGGCGCTCTGAGACTCCCAGTAACTTCAAAGAGAGGCTTCAGCAGGATGGGTCTCACCTTGATCTTTTGTGGCTAGTACAGCGTACACAGCCCCGATGAACATGCGTCCCTCTTTGCCTCTTTGCCTAGGGACCGGGCTCTCCGTTCTGGCGTGGTGGAAGTGCCGTCACCCCTCCTGGCGCTCTGCACAAGCGTAACTGCGGAGAACAGGATGCTAGCACCCAGCCGCACTGAGGTTGCATGACATATGCGTCTGTATCTCTGCATAGGGAGAGGGACATACGCAACTACTTGTACGTGACTGAGGCGTCAATTAGTTCTCATAAGTGGGATATAGGAAAGGGACCACTAATAAAACTATAAAAGAATTATATAAAAGAGGGGAGGGGGTCACAAGGGTATAAAATTTATTTAAAAGACAACGCGTTTTGCAGAGGATCAGCCTCTGCTTCCTCAAGTCATTGATCTTAATACATTTATCACAATTCATTATATAACACACTACAGCCAATCAGCTCTGTGTGGGGGAGATAGGATTACCGTATTGGACCTAAAAAAGGGTCCTTATACCTTAGTATCCTAAAAAAGGGGGCAAAGGCCTAAAGACATACATTGCACATAGACTACAGAAAAGATGATGTCCATTGTGTTAGGTCAAAGGGAAGATTCGGAGAAAACGACAGAACCCCCACACCGCATAAGTATCCTCAGTGTATACAGTAAGCAGCAGTCCACAAGAAAACCCCAGAGAGAGTCAATGTACAAGGCACATCCCAAATTAAATAGCAGAAATTTTTCCACACACAGCACAGCACCCATAGGCTGCAAATACATCCATAACATATAGAATAACAATACATACACAGGTTCCTATTATCCCAAACATTAGTTTAATTACTATCCCAATCTTGTTAAAGTACTATTGGCTGTAAATGGCTCATTTCTTCCAAACATTTATTCAACCCCCCTGGTTCCAATGTCCCTAGTTTTAAAATCCAATAGGACTCGCGTCTACATAGGATGCAATATTTCTCAAATTTGTTAGGATGATCTATTTGTTCAATAATGGTAGCACTCAATAACCCAAAGTCCCTCTTATGGACTAGATCAAAATGATTAGAGACACCATGTTTGGATTCCCCTTTTGCTATATTTGACCGATGTTTATTAAGTCTGGACTGAAATTTCTGGGTGGTACGACCCACATATGCCAATTTACATGGGCATTTTAGTAGATATATCACATATGAACTTTGGCATGTGACATAACTCCTTATAGGGTATTCTACAGAGGTATTGACACAAAATGTCCCTGTGCCATTTGTAATCGTTTTACAACAGAGACAGCGTTTGGATCTACATGAAAAACACCCCAATTTAGCTATGGTCCCTTTGTGTGTATTATTATTGGGTCCCACTGTATCCAGAGGAGGCAATCTACTGGGTGCTATATGCCCCCTAATAGTCTTGCTCCTCCTGAAAACCACCTGGGGCTTTGGGGGGAGGGTCTGTTTGAGCACTGGGTCACTCAATAATACTGGCCAATATTTATCAAAGATCCGCTTGCATTCTCCGGCTTGTCCGGAGTAGTTGACAACTATGGGTAAACGATTGGCAATACAATTAGCAGATTCTGAATCCCTTTCCTTCCCCTTTTCATCTGGACATCTAGGTACTAGACAGTCCTGCTGTGAGAGGGCAGATGCTCTCTCCAAAGCAGAACCAACCAATGGGGCGGGATAGTTTTTTTCTAAAAATCGCGATTCCAGTATTTTCGACTGGCGGAAAAAATCCTCTTTCCTAGTGCAATTTCGGCGTAGTCGTTTAAACTGCCCGAACGGCACATTTTTCAACCAGGGTTTGTGGTGGGCACTCCGGTAGTCTAGGTAGCCATTTCTATCTGTTGGTTTAAAATAGTTTGTGGTAATAATATTGGCACTATCTGGATCAACCCTAATTTCCAGATCTAGAAAATGAACCTTCAGGCTATCTGTTTCCATAGTGAAGGATAGACCTAACTGATTGTCATTAAGATAATTTACATATTCCAGTAAGGTCTCCAATGAACCCTCCCAAACACATAAAATGTCATCTATGAAACGGCGATAGAGGACGAGATTCACCCGGAAGGGGTTAGTGGTCAGGTCCACCGCACCAACCACCTCTAAGGGGCCAGCACCCATATCAGTTTTCTTATTGTGTTTCTTAAGAGCAAAGTATCTTTGTAGTGACAGTTTTCGAATATATGCATGTACATCCGTTAGTAATTGAAAAGTATTGGCCCTGTCACTTGGACAAAAGGACAGGCCTTTGTTGAGAACTGATATTTCACTTGCAGATAGATTGTGAGAAGATAAATTAAATATAGGCACTATTGTTGTATCAGTGGGGATATCATTGTTGGTTGGTGTCTTTTTATCTCCGGCTCTATTACTACCTCGCTTTCCTCTTCTGTGAGGCTTAGCTCTGAAAGTGACCTTTTTAGACTCTCTTTTTTGAAGAACTCTGTGATTCGGGGGTATGTAGGGATGGGGATACGGCTTCTCGACCGTCGTTGGGGGATGGGAACCCTGTCTCCCCCTAAAAAAACCTTGCATGGAGAATCCCTAAACGGAGTGCTAGGTGGCTTGGATTCATTGGTAGCAGTACATACCAGGTCTCTATCATCTGTATCAGTCAGGGCACTTTGGATAGGTATGGGGTGTATCTGAGCCTCCACTGTCATTTGCATATTCCTGGCCGGAGGGCCCTCGCCGGCCAGTAAATTAGGCAAGCGGGTCTCACCGGCCAGTTGTAATGCACTAACTAGGGGGCTACAGGGGGCAACGTCCGGTAGATCTGTAAATGAGATCTCCAATGATGTTTCTAGGCTGTCGTCCGCCGTCACCACCGGAATCGGAGTTACGGCTTTGGACGAATGTCCCCCCACTTTGAATGGAGGGGTCTGATCAGAGGTTAAGGGCAGTTTATTTACTGGCCTACTGGAGCCACGTAGGTTGCCCGCTATAGGCCCCATTTTTTGGGGATTATAGGGTGTCTTAGGTCCACCATTGAAATTATGAAGTAAAGGGCCATGTCCCCTCATTTGAGGTATTCTTTCCCTATAATTTGGATACTTAGATTTTTTAGGGGGGGGGGGTGTAAAATCTCCCATTGTTGGGATTAAATCTATTGTTTTTAGGACGTACAATCGAATGCAATCCCTGCATATTTGGCATTTGTGATATCTGTTGTGGATGGATCATAGGCCATATATCTAATCGTTTGTTATAAACAGGTGCAGTAGGGATAGACATAAGGGCTGGTATTCTAGGGGGTTCAACCGGGTCGCCCACATGGGAAGGCATTTGACGTTGGTCAGATTTGGCCCTGTTTGGGTCAAGCTTGGGGGTCTTCCAAGCTCTATTTTGGCCCCTATTATAATCCTCCTGGTCACGGGCAAACTTCCCCATCTTTTTGAGGTACATATCTCTCTCAAACTGGTGGAGTCTGCCCATGATCCTAGCATCCCAGGAGACAAACAAGGGATCTCCCTTAAATTCAGAAAGTTTGACAATACAGTTCTCAATGTCTACCTGTAATAAGCAAACAAGGGATTCCCTTTTGGAAATAATCATATCCATAGCCTCAATAGATTTCTCATCCCAATAATTATCCCATGTCTCTGTATATACCTGGTCGGACAAAAAGGCAGATCTTAGGGGAACTCTCAGGCCCCTATGTACTATCCTAGCATTTTTATATTTTTCCATAAAAAGGATATCAAGGGAGTGTTTAATCTCCTTTTCCAATAGTTCCTCTAAATTCCTCATATGTGTAACAATGGTCTTATTTTTAGGGCCATCTTTCAATGGTGGTTGCACTCCCCGGGCAGCGGATCCCAAACACAACCTATACTTGCTTCTATTCTTATAGTAATCCATAATAAAAACAATTAATAGTACACTTAACAGGGGTAACCTATAACTCAACTCAAAATATGATAGCACTCGATTTCTGAAGTTCTGAAAGTCAGATCTATGTCCAGAAAACTTTTCAGGTACAGACATTCAAAGGTCTGTAACTGGAAGGGATTGCACTGTATTCACAGCCATTTTAAGGACCTGTACTGACCCAGACAGTTGTGTGATCTGAGTCTGTTGGGCATCAAGCACCCTTATGAGGTTATCCACCGAAGTGGCTAGTCCTTCAACTTGGCTGTGCAGTGCATCCATAATGTTTTGGTCTGCTGTTCTGTAATGATTGGTGTCAGCAACACAGATTTTTCTGATTATTGGTGATCTGCAGTATCACCAATAATACAGATGCTATTCCTGATTATGTGGTGATCTGCAGAATCACCAATAATACTAGTATAGATAGACACAGGACACCTAATGTGGTATTGTGTTTGGTGCAACAGTAATAAGAGAAGTTATCTCCCGAGGAGCTCCCGAGGAGCGGCAGATACAGACAATATTGCAGCCAAAGATCCCCTGAGGGGCAGGGGATTCAGACTGCACTGCAGCCAGTGGACGCCTGAGGAGCAGGGACCACTGACAGTGTTAGAGAGTATGATCACCTGAAGGGCAGGTGATCAAGACTAAGTAATAGCCTAGGATCCCCTGAGGAGCAGGGAATACCGACTATACTGCAGCCAAGGATTCCCTGAGGAGCAGGGAATTCAGATAGTACTGCAGCCAGTGGAATGAGTGATTATGACTGTACTACAGCCAAGGATTCCCTGAGGAGCAGGGAATCGGACTGTACTGCAGCCAGTGGACCCCTGAGGAGCAGGGACCACTGACTGTGCTGCAAGATGATCTCCTGAGGAGCAGGTGATCAACAGACACTGCTAGCAGCTAACAGACACCTGAGGAACAAGTGTCACAGACAGTACAGCAAGACTGATCACCTAAGAGTTAGGTGACAGCCCTTAAGATTTCCCTCACTAGTGGTAAGACCCACTAGTGAGGACAGAAAGGTCAGACAAGCAAGGTCAGCAACGAACGGACAGATACAGTACAGAGGTGGAAGACTGATTCGGTATCTAGGTACAGGCAGAGTCGGCAACAGTTATCAGATAGGCAAAAATACCGAATCAGTAAGCAAGAGAGTAGTCAGGAGAGCGAGAGATCATAACAGATAAACAGTAGTAATATAGCAATATCCTAGTCTAGGTGTGAAGTCCTTGGTTTCAACACCTGGGAACTAGACTAACAGATGTACAATAGCAATATAGCAATATCCTAGTCTAGGTGTGAAGTCCTTGGTTTCAACACCTGGGAACTAGACTAAAGAATGGTACACAAGCCTTACAATACAATAGTACTTAAAGCTATCAACGGAATCTGACTAAGTGTGAATTCCCAGCTCCGGCTGGTTCTAACACACTGTAAGATCTGACTGGGGTCTGAGTGCTCACACATAAGCATTCGCAACAGCAGACAACTTGCAACTGACAGGCACATCCTATAAATACCCAGAGCGTTCCACAGCGCCGCCCCAGTCACTCAGCCAATCCAGAGCATAGCTGAAGTCAGCTGACCGGCTTGATCAGCTGACTCCCTTTTACTTGCATAAAGGTCCTGTCGCCTGGCACGCGCGCACGTAGCTCTTAATCTGTGTGCACTACAAGGACCAGGCGAACCAGCAGCATGTAGCTGCGCGGCAGAAGCCGCCGGCTGGAATGCGGAGATGGCCGCCATGCCGCTTGCCCATGCGGCGGCATCTCCGCTATTCTTTACAGTGATGGAAAACTTTTTTTCCAGCATTTCTTGTTTATTCATCGTCACCGTCTTCTTTTTTTTCTCTCCATCTTTTTCTTCACCATCTTCTTTTTCTGTTTTACCCTCTTTTTGTTTCTCATCATCAATCATTCATTACTATTATCTTCATCATCTTCTTCTTCACTGGCATCTGGTTCTTTAAGTTCTTCTTCTTCTTCACCTGGTTCATCTTCAATTGTTTTTTCATCTTCTTCTTCACCTGGTTCTTCTTCGTCATCTTATTCTCCTTCTTCATCATCATCATCTGGTTCTTCTTCACCTGGTTCTTCTCTTCTTCTTCTTCACCTGGTTCTTCTCTTCTTCATCTTCACCTGGTTCTTCTCTTCTTCATCTTCACCTGGTTCCTCTCTTCTTCATCTTCACCTGGTTCTTCTCTTCTTCTTCTTCTTCACCTGGTTCTTCTCTTCTTCTTCTTCTTCACCTGGTTCTTCTCTTCTTCACCTGGTTCTTCTCTTCTTCACCTGGTTCTTCTCTTCTTCTTCTTCACCTGGTTCTTCTTCATCTTCTTATTCTTCGTCAACATCATCTGGTTCTTCTTCACCTGGTTCTTTTCTTCTTCACCTGGTTCTTTTCTTCATCACCTGGTTCTTCTTCTTCTTCTTCTCATGGTTATTCTTCTTCTTCTTCACCATCCACCACCAACATTCTTTGTTTTTTCCCTTACAGAACTGTACTGTTGTAAAATGTTATCTTCAACACCAGCATAGCTATTGTAGTGGCGTAATAGCTAGTGGGGCATGGCAGCAGCGCATAATTCAGTGGACCCTGGCGGTGGGAACACATACAGGCAGGAGGATAGCTATAGCAGCAGCAGCAGGAGGAGGAGTAGTGACGTATGGCAGCAGGCAATGTCACAGGCCAATGGTACCTAGCGTTGGTACCATGGCTGAAAATAAACAGCAAAGAGCAGGTGGAGGTTCCGGACAGCAGTCGTGCAGCCCACATTGTGCCCAATGCACAACTACAGCACAGTTTTCAACTCAGACACCTCAATTTTTTTTGTATACAACAGTATAGCTATTGTAGTGGCGTAATAACTAGTGGCGCATGGCAGCAGTGCATAATTCTGTGGACCCTGGCGGTGGGAACACAGACAAGCAGGAGGATAACCATAGCAGGCAATGTCACAGGCCAATGGTACCTAGCATTGGTACCATGGCTGAAAATAAACAGCAAAGAGCAGGAGGAGGTTCCGGACAGCAGTCGTGCAGCCCACATTGTGCCCAATGCACAACTGGGACAGCACAGTTTTCAATCCAGACACACAGTAACAAATGAAAAAAATTAAATGGAGGGGTGGGTGGGTTGTAGTAGTAGTGGAAGTGAGACTACCACCTACCTAGTAGTAGTACGGTTGTACGCGCAGGTAGTAACTATTAAACGCCTGCTGTACTAAACAATAAACAATATAACTAACTGCCAGACAGTGGGTGACCAATTACAGTCGGTCGGTCACACACGGTCAGACGCAATCAACAGGGTGCGCCGGCAAATGACAGTCACAGCAGGTGACAACAAGGGATGCTGGCCTGCGAATGTAACAATTTACTACAGAAAGGTAATAAATCACACAGTAACTAATGAAAAAAATTAAATGAAGGGGTGGGTGGGTGGTAGTAGTAGTGGAAGAGAGACTACCACCTACCTAGTAGTAGTAGTACGGTTGTACGCGCAGGTAGTAACTATTAAGCGCCTGCTGTACTAAACAGTACACAATATAACTAACTGCCAGACAGTGGGTGACAAATTACAGTCGGTCGGTCAGACGCAATCAACAGGGTGGGCCGGCAAATGTCAGTCACACAGCAGGTGACAACAAGGGATGCTGGCCTGTACACAGTCAATCAGTAACTAACTAGTATTAACTAACAGTACTGAAGCTATAAACTAACAGACTACAGCAAACAGCAGCAGTACAATTTAACTAAACTACTATAGTACACAACTATCTAGAATCCCTAACCTACCTAAGCTAGTAGTAGGCTAAGGCTGCCCTAGGCTAGCAGGCCTAGCCTGCACACAGACTAACACTAGCCTAGCACAGTATACAGTACACACTAGCTGACTACAAACAATCAAATTACTATCTATCTATAAAAAAGTACAATGAATGTGTTTAGGAGGTGTTTAGGAAGCAAAACGCTAAGTTTAGCACAGAATACACATGATCAGACATGCAGCACAGCACTGGAGATGCTCTCAGTACCAGCTCAGTCACACAAGTGCGTAGCTCCGCAAAATGGCCACCGCCTTATATAGAGGAGGGGAGGGCCAGGCTCCCCTCCTCTGATTGGTTGCTAGCGTTGCCAGGGACTCAGCTGGAGGAATTCTGATTGGCCCGCGCCACTCCCGAATCCTAACCCCACACCTCACCCGGCCGAATTCAAATGCGCACATTTGGCCACCTTCGGCTTCGGGTCCGGCGCATTCGGCTTCGACTTCGGGAACGCAGAATTTTACCCGAATAATTCGGATAAATTCGCATTCGGGAGTCCTGGAGAGCACCCCTGCTAGTCACACCCAGAGTCCACTTGGAAACTTTTGGTCCCAGAGCCTTCTGTCATGCTGCCTGTTAGAATTTAAGTAGGCCTCAGTTACTTGGCCTGAGTTTAGGTAAAAGGCTTGTCCGCAGTGTGTACCTTTAAAATAAATAGAGTTTCTTGTGATGCAGGCAGAGGCATCTCAGTGTCTGCTTGAATAAACAAGCAGATACTGAGAACATCTGAGAACATGTTCCTGAAAGAAGGCCACAGGCCTACACTGACCTCAACATGTACACCACAAGAACAGTAAACATAGGCCATGTTTTCTAAATACCAAATTCCTGTAAGTATATCAAGAGCCTCATTAAATATTAATCGAGTAGGTGTGTATTATGACACCATGAGGGGGCTAAGCCAATAGTCGTGGCGAAGATGAGATCACATTTAACTCTTTCCTAGTCAGTATTAAATACCCGGACGAGCTGAAAAAGGGCTCTCGGATTCCTGCTATGCTTCCTACTTTAATGCTGACTGGAACCTCTAAGTATTTCATTCCTTTCTGTAATCTGATATAATGTATGCTGTACATAGGTAGTCTAGATGTAACATAGAGTAGACACAAGAAGACCTGATTGACTTCAGCAGGAAGTTTAATCAAGAAGCTGCAACGCAACGGAATGACTAAATGAGAATCTTGCTTGGCTAGGATATGATAAACTATATCTGTATATATGTTTCCTGAATAAACTCCTTAAACATTGAAGAAGCCTGAGAAAAGTCTATCTCCTGCTTGCTGTGTGAGGAGTCGTGTTTGCAAACTCTTGCTGATGAGTTTGCTGGTGTCGAAGCAAAAAGGTGATTTATAACAATGGTGCCGATTAAACCCTTCACTGTTTAGCGAACCAGGCAGACAGGGGCCAGGGGCCGAAGTTTTCAAGATATTCCACAGCGACACAAGCGGAGTAGATGCGGACTGGGAAACTTATCAAACTGATAAGTAGTGTGCGTGAGCCAGCACACGGGCTGCAATTCGAGGAAATCAGCGGCAAAACTCTTGGACGTTAAACTTTAGCTGCAGGTGCACAGCAGTTAATAGCCTTAAATAGGATCAGAAGGAACCCTCTGAGGCCAGCTGGCAACTTGCTGCAAGAGATCGATCCGCTGAGGGGGAGTGGGGGCCCCCTCAGAAGTTCCGGGGTCCAATCTGAAGTTTTGCGGAGAACAGTTGCGAAAAGCTGATGAATTGCCAAGTGTCCGCTGATCTGGCAAGTGTAGAGTTTCATTTGTTTAAGTTTCATGCAAGTGTTTGGTATTACATGTTGACAGTTTGTTCCAGCATTGTTTATTCTACTTTTTCTAGAGAGTGTTCTTCCTGGTCTTCATGTGTTGTTGTTTTTTTCTCTCGTGTTATGCTAGTGGCTGCTGCGTGCAGTTTCAGGTTTGTTTTTTTTTTCTCTTTCTCCCGTGTGTCACAGCGTGAGTCTGGGAGGTTTGCCAGATATGGGTGTCCCCCGCAGGAGAGATAAGGGGGGGCTAAGGCTTTTGAGTAGTAGAGGGGGGGGGGAGAGGAGAAGAGTAGAGAGGGAAGAGGGAGTGTGAGACAGTCCAGGTTGTAAGCTGTGTGGTGTTAGAAGTGTGTAGGATTTAAAGCATGTGTTAGCTGTTGAAGTATGTTTTTTTTCTTTCTTCGGTGAGCTGGGTAGACAGGAATGCACAGCCCACGTCTCTGGGTCACTTGGAAGATATGGAGCAGTTTATAGCTACAGCTGAGATAGTGGGTGAGGTGCTACTGTACTCTGGCGTTTTTGGTTGGTCAGCATGTTTTTTTTTTGTCTTTCCTCTGTCCGTAGGGGTGTTTGTGAGCTGTTTTGCAGGCTGGGGAAAGTCGTCACTGGGGATCCTTAGGTCTGATAGCATTTAGGATTACAGCTGTGACGGGGTTTTTTTTTCTCAGGTTGTTGCAGGTATCCTGAGTGTTTGTAGCGGAATGCTGCTTCTCGGCAATGTGTATCGATGCAATGTGTAAGAGGTTGCTACGGGAGATTGATAGCAGCCATCTTAGCTGGCAGTGCAGGACTCAAAATAGCAGCATTAGGGAGGGCCCGCCCCCAAGAGTCATGGCCCCCACACGTCATGGCAGGGGGAGGAGGGGCTGGGGGGATCCACATCACGTCAGGCTGTGCTCGCGGCTCCGGGTAGAGCAGCTGAGAGGAAGGGAGGGTAGAAGATAATGAGACATTCTACTGAGTATCTCAGATCCCGGAGTATTTCCCCAGAGCCTGGGTCCAGGGAAAGGAATGCCAGAATACGTGCACCAAGCAGTTGCTGTGAGACTAGCATGGTCACGGATAGGAAGTGTTTCCCAGCTAGGTGCAGGGAGACACGTATTAGTCAGATGTTTCCCAGAGAGTGATTTGCAAGCGCAGTGCAGATCAGGAAAGTATCTGTAGTGAGGGGTTTATGGGATTATTCCTTTAAGTGAGGCATCTTAACGGGTGGTGCAGCATGAGTTCCCAATAGAGTAAAGGGGGGACAGTGCATCAGGGGGTGCCGGAGTTGGAGAAAAGGGAGTTGACCAATCCAGGTATCTGTCACCGCGGCTGCAGAGCGGTAACGGTTTTTTCCGTTTTTTGTCGTGGACAGGGCCAGAGCTTGACTAAGGGGTCAAGGCTGGGCTGGGGCTGTTTGTGCGTTTTTCTCGTCCACTGATTGGTCAAATATGTTTTTTTCCAGCTCCTATCAAGTGTAGCACAAAGAACAAGAACTGGCAGCAGTTCAGGGGGCAATTATAAAGATGAAAGAATTGCCATGTACAGAGTGACAGTGTATCAGTACAGTGTTTGCCATATGACTACCTACCAAGTGGGCATTCAGGGATCTGCATACAGGCATGTGACGCTGGTATGCTTAGCCCTGCACCCTGTGTAGTTTAAGTGCAAAGTGCTCCTTCCTACAGGGAGGCAGAAGTTTTTTTGTAGTATGGGGGTAGTGGCACGGCAAACATTGGGCAGAGGGTACAACACACAGAACTTCTAGCAGAGCTGGTATTGCGATGAAGTTCTAGGTAAGTAAATGCGAAAATGAGCAAGAGCATTGCAGGCGCACCTGCAAAGCAGCAACAGGTGTGTGGCATCCGTAATCTGTGCATATGACGGCCGCGCATGGACAGATAGGGGGGTGTGTGGAGGGAGCTGCAATGAG
Source organism: Hyperolius riggenbachi (assembly GCF_040937935.1). Taxonomy (NCBI): domain Eukaryota; kingdom Metazoa; phylum Chordata; class Amphibia; order Anura; family Hyperoliidae; genus Hyperolius; species Hyperolius riggenbachi. Next base: position 27,198,508 of record NC_090646.1, on the reverse strand, counting down.
GTGAGAGCTTCCAAAGGTGAAGTCCGCGGGAGCATATTTTAAACAGGTAAGTACTTAGGAGAGTACTGAGGTAGGGGAGAGAGGTTTAACTCCAATCTACCAAAAAGAGTAAATAGAGTTCATGAGAACCATAAAGCAACGAGATCAATTACGGTATATATTGATCGATTTAAAGTGTACAGAGTACAAGCTGCAGGGCGAATCCCAAATCATTAATAAGAATTGATTTGTTTGTATTTCGATTTCAGGAGTTTGGCAATATGGACTCGAGACAGCTGCAGTGCTGGCAGCAAAGATGGAGATGTCAGTCGGATAAGCGAAAGGTTCCAGATGCCAATCTGAGGTTGGAGAACAGCGAGATTCCTGAAATTGGAAAGAGACTAAAACACAAGATTCCTGAAATTGGAAAGAGACTAAAAAACGAGGTTCCTGAGATCGGAAAACGACTAAAAAAACTGACTGAGCAAAGCATAGTGCAAATTGCTAATGTTTTTCTCTCCCAAGGAGGTGCTTTTATAATGAAAAGTACTGTGCTGATGGTGATCCTAGGCTGCCATTTCGTCCTAGGAGAACGAAGAGAGGACATTCTCATGAATAATAAGGGGTTAATGAGAATGCAAGGCCCAAGCATGTTAATGTTTGGAGACAAAGGTACTAATCCTTTCACACCTCCCTCCACTTGGCACAGATGCACCAAGCAGGGATGGAGGAAAAGAGCACTTGTGCCAGGTGAAAACAAATTTCATGGCACAAGGTGGGTGACAGGTCTGAAGGGTCAGGTGTGCGGGCAGTATAAATTGAATGGCAGTGTAAATCTGCTATTGAATGTCACACTCCCAGAATTGATGCACCGATCCAAAGGTTGGTTAAAAGGTACATTGTAGTACAATGGGTACATGCAAAAGGTGGAGTGTGTGATTCGGGGGTACCTTGTCTTGGTTATCCAGAGTGAGATGGTTCCAGATTGGAGAGGAATGAGCAGGATGCGTCAATTCTCCTGCCGGAGAGATGCAGGGGACAACATCACACTCTGGGGTTGCCAACAGGGGGTGTCTCTGAACCAACTATACACACGTAAAGGCTGGAAAGCCGAGGGGTGGTGGTTCTCGAAACAAGAAGTAAAAAATCGAGATCGAGCCACATTTCCAGGTGACAAAGAGGGTGGGGAGAGCGATCCCGGGGGAGGGAAAGCCAACACAGGGAACCCCATTCTCACTACACGGGTCACAACAGGGGACAATATTACACAGTCCATATGCAGCCGCTTATCCTCATGCTAGTTGGGTAAGTGAAGAGGTACTCTTAATTGAAAGATTGCAGAGAGTACAGTCTTCCCGACCTCAGGTACATATTGTGCCTCAGGACATAAGGGGGGAAGAGGTCCAATCAGGACAGTTGGGGACACATTTCGTCAGGGAGATGCTTAAAGATCCTGTACAACTGATATTGGACAAGGGGAGGTATATCGATTTTTCTGGAGAAGGATCTTTTGCATGGAAGCTTCGAGATGTTTGGGTGAACAAATGGAAACGGTGCAACATTCCTTTAGGCACCGCCACTTCCTTAGTTCCCACCTCAACACATGTCTTACACCATGACCTGAGAGGTCAACCTTTTTTGGTGCTAGGTGAAACAAGTACAGTTGTCCTCATGCGGGCAATTCCCCCAGAGGAACCTGTGTTTGCCGGGGCAAGTCAAATTTAGTGAAGAAGCCTGCTGGCTCAATAACACAGAATGTGAGGCTACCATTCAAAAGATCCACCCTGAAGCCAAACCGATAGTTCCGGTGGCTTAAGGAAAGGTTTGTTTTTTTAACATAAGGGCTAATGACCCATTCAAGGTACATTTTCATAATTGTTCCGATATGGTTGATTTCTCAAGGGGAACATATTGTGTGAGCGGAGATCCCATATGGATCAAGTCATCCAAGTTTGATGACGGTATTTCTCAAATGGTTAAGAGAACTCTAAAGTTCAATGTTTCACGGGAAGTTCCCATCCCGAAAGAGAACAAGACATGGGACAAAGGGGAACAGGTTTTGAGCCAAGACGACCACACTTTGTTACAACGGTTAAACAAACAGTACACTAAGTTAGAGGTAAGATTTCACCATGATCCAGGTGATCTTAACGAGGTAGAACACAAAAATAAGCAGGTGAGTTCCAGTCTGACCTGGTGGAAAAGGTTTCCGGTGATGTTCCAGGGACACTCGGACTGGGCCTCTGCAGTTCAAAAGTTCTTCCTACACCCACTGATCGTCTGGATGGGGATGACAACTTTAGGCATCATTATCCAGGTGAGGTTGTGTGTTAAATTACGCAAAACAAATTAACCTGGTCAAGAGATTGGTGCCTCATAAACAATCTCATGAACCAATATTTCCAAATTAAGGGATATACAGGGTTACGGGTATAGGTGTAGCAGTACCTGTGATGGAGCTGATTGTATAAAGGCGCTCTTTTAGAAGGCACCTGGCACTGCTCCGTTGTGTAACAGACAAACGAGTTTCACTTTTCTGTGGTCATGCAAGTTTGTGAGTGATACGCAAGTGACCCAAATGCTGAGCATGTGGTATAGAGGGACATAGAAGTAGGGCCTCCCCAGAGCGCCTAGTTACAGGAAGACCAAGAGGTCTTGCCCTCTCTCCCAGGGATAATCGCCTAGAGCAGAGAAGTTGTGTGAGCATGAACATCGAAAAGTGAAACATAAAGAAACGAAACCAGGTACTGTGGGGTTCAGAAGCTGGGATCTGCGGATCAAGCCATTTTAGGGGGGATTGTTAGAATTTAGGTAGGCCTCAGTTACTTGGCCTGAGTTTAGGTAAAAGGCTTGTCTGCAGTGTGTACCTTTAAAATAAATAGAGTTTCTTGTGATGCAGGCAGAGGCATCTCAGTGTCTGCTTGAATAAACAAGCAGATACTGAGAACATCTGAGAACATGTTCCTGAATGAAGGCCACAGGCATACACTGACCTCAACATGTACACCACAAGAACAGTAAACATAGGCCATGTTTTCTAAATACCAAATTCCTGTAAGTATGTCAAGAGCCTCATTAAATATTAATCAAGTAGGTGTGTATTATGACACCAGGGGGCTAAGCCAATAGTCGTGGCGAAGATGAGATCACATTTAACTCTTTCCTAGTCAGTATTAAATAGCCGGACGAGCTGAAAAAAGGCTCTCGGATTCCTGCTATGCTTCCTACTTTAACGCTGACTGGAACCTCTAAATATTTCATTCCTTTCTGTAATCTGATATAATGTATGCTGTACATAGGTAGTCTAGATGTAACATAGAGTAGACACAAGAAGACCTGATTGACTTCAGCAGAAAGTTTAATCAAGAAGCTGCAACGCAACGGAATGACTAAATGAGAATCTTGCTTGGCTAGGATATGATGAACTATATCTGTATATATGTTTCCTGAATAAACTCCTTAAACATTGAAGAAGCCTGAGAAAAGTCTATCTCCTGCTTGCTGTGTGAGGAGTCATGGTTTGCAAACTCTTGCTGATGAGTTTGCTGGTGTTGAAGCAAAAAGGTGATTTATAACACTGCCCATACGTTTTGGAACTCCTTACCTCAACAGATCAGGACAGCTCCATCCCTGGACGTGTTTAAATCTAGACTAAAAACCCACCTGTTCAGTTTGGCGTTTGCAGAAATATAACTTTTGTTGTGTGAATACTTCATCCTACTACCAATTGCTGAATCTGAGAGAGCCTAAGTGCTTTGAGTCCTATGGGAGAAAAGCGCTATAGAAATGTTATTGTATTATTATTGTATTACTAGCTGGACGCTCGGCGTTGCCCGGGTATGTATTTGGCTGGTGTTGGCCTCGCCCACTTTTCCTAACCCTAACACATAATTACTTAATTACTTAATGACCAAGTTTGTGAGCTTTGCGATCTTTGGCATCAATAATTTGCATTGAAATAAAACAAATCTGATTGGCTGTGGCTCCACCACTTTTCTGAATTTGAACCCCAATCACCCATTGGCCAAGTGTACCAGGTACAGGTGATTAACCTCCTTGCCGGTTATCCCGAGCTCAGCTCGGGGTAACCTGCGCAGGAGGATATCTCAGGCCCCGCTGGGCCGATTTGCATAATTTTTTTTTTGTTACAAGCAGCTAGCACTTTGCTAGCTGCTTGTAACTTTCGATCGCCGCCGCTCGCCGCCGATCCGCCGCAATCCGCCGCGCCGAGTCGCTCCCCCCCGCCCCAGAGCCCTGCGCTGCCTGGCCAATCAGTGCCAGGCAGCGTTTAGGGGCGGATCGGGATTCCCTATGACGTCCCGACGTCCATGACGTCGGTGACGTCATCCCGCCCCGTCGCCATGGCGACCGGGGAAGCCCTGCAGGAAATCCCGTTCTCAACGGGATTCCCTGCATACTCTGATCGCCGAAGGCGATCGGAGTGGGTGGGGGGATGCCGCCGCTTAGCGGCTATCATGTAGCGAGCCCTTGGCTCGCTACATGATTTAAAAAAAAAAAAAATTAAAAAAATGTGCGGCGCTGCCTCCTTGCCGGATTTTTTAGACCGGCAAGGAGGTTAACAGTGCAAGAGGCTTGTGCCATTAACAGTGCAAGAATGGCAGCAATTAACCTCCTTGGCGGTAACCCCGTGTGTGACACGGGGTAAGCCACCGGAGGGTGCTGCTCAGGCCCTGCTGGGCCGATTTACATAATTTTTTTTCAAACACGCAGTTAGCACTTTGCTAGCTGCGTGTTTGGTCTGATCGCCGCCGCCCACCGCCGATGCGCCGCTACCCACCGCAGATTCAGGGCCCCCCCCCCGCATACCCCTTCCGCAGCCTGGCCAATCGGCGCCAGGCTGCGCTATGGGGTGGAACGGGACTCCCTGTGACGTCACTCCATTCGTCGCCATGGCGACGGGGGAAGCCCTCAAGGAAATCCCGTTCAGAACGGGATTTCCTTATGGGCAAGCGGCGCCGGCGGCGATCGGGGCACACGGCGGGACGCGCTACATGCTAAAAAAAAAAAAAGGTGAAAAAAGCCCTCCCGTGGCCGCGCAGCCGCGGGAGTCATACCGCCAGGGGGGTTAAATATTCCCCTTAAAAATCAATAGGTGGATTTTAATTGGCTTTTAAAGGCTCCACCCACCTTTCTGAATATTAATCCAAGTCACCCAGTGACCAACTGTGCAAAGTTTGAGAACCCTATCATTAACAGTGTAAGAATGGCTGTAGTTTACATTTTCCGAATGAAATTTGTATTTTTCTCCACTCACTGATTTCCTGACATTGTTCGGGTATGTATTCGGCTGGTATAGGCTCCGCTTAATTTTTTTTAACCCTAACACACAATTACTCAATGACCAAGTTTGTGCGCTTTTGCTGTCTTTGGCATCAATAATTTGCATTGAGAGTAAACAAATCTGATTGGCTGTTTGTGGCTCCACCCCTTTGTCTAAATTTGAACCCCAGTCACCCAATGACCAACTGTACCAGGTTTAAGGCGTGTGCCATTAACAGTGCAAGAATGGCAGCAATTACATATTCCCCTTGAAAATCAATAGGTGAATTTTGATTAGCTTTTGTAGGATCCATCCACTTTTCTGAATATTTATCCCAGTCACCCAGTGACCAATTGTGCAAAGTTTGAGAACCCTACCATTAACAGTGTAAGAATGGCTGCAGTTTACATTTTCTCAGTGAAATGTGTATTTGTCTCCACCCACTGATGACCCGGTATTGCCCGATTATGTATTTGGCTGGTGTTGGCTGCGCCCACTTTTCCTAACCCTCACACACAATTACCGGTACTCAGTTACTCAATGACCAAGTTTGTGAGCTTTGAATTTTTTGGCATCAATAACCTGTGTTAAAACTAAACAAATAAAATTGGCTACTTGTGGCACCACCCCCTTTTCTCAATTCAAACCCAAGTCACCCAATGATCAACTGTACCAGGTTTGAGGCTTGTGCCATTAACAGTGCAAGAATAGCAGCAATTAAATATTCCCCCGAAAAATCAATAGGTAATTTTTGATTGGCTTTTGTAGGCTCCACCCACTTTTCTGAATATTAATCCCAGTCACCCAGTGACTAACTGTGCAAAGTTTGAGAACCCTACAATTAATAGTGTAATGCTGGGAATACACGTTTCGTTTTTGCCTTCGTTTTAGCCTTCGATTCGTTCGGTAAACGAATCGAGTGTTGAAAACGTATGTGAAAATAGTCATAATCTCATTATAGTTTTGATTAATAGACCCCAAAAACGAACGACTAGTGATCGAACATGTTTGATATTATCTCTCTTTATCCATCTAATCGAGCCATTGGTAGGCTTGATGGCTGTTCAGATCGATTATATATTCGTTTATGTTAGTCCGTCCCTGTAAAAAGGGATTTTCGTTTCGTTTCTTTGCAGCCTTCGATCATTGGAAAAACGAAACCATCAGAATCGGAAAAAAAAACGAAACCGTGGGTGGTGATATTAACCGTATGATCGATTATTTCGGGATCGAGAAGGACAAAAGGCACAATCGAAATGAAGGTTTAAACGAAGGCAAAAACGAATCGTGTATTCCCAGCATAAGAATGGCTGCAGTTTACATTTTCCCAGTAAAATTTGTCTTTGTCTCCGCCCACTTATAACCCTGTGTTGCCCGCTTATGTATTTGGCTGGTGTTGGCTTTGCCCACTTTTCTAACCCTCACACACAATTAATAAATTACTCAATTACCAAGTTTGTGAGCTTTGCGGTGTTTGGCATCAATAATTTGCATTGGAATGAAACAAATCTAATTGGCTGTTTGTGGCTCCACCATCTTTCTGAAATTGAACCCCAGTCACCCAATGATCAACTGTACCGGGTTTGAGGCTTGTGCCATTAACAGTGCAAGAATGACAGCAATGGAAATATTCCCCTTGAAAATCAATAGGTGAATTATGATTGGGTTTTTTAGGCTCCTCCCACCTTTCTGAATATTAATCCGAGTCACCCAATGACCAACTATGCAAAGTTTGAGAACCCTACCTTTAACAGTGTAAGAATGGCTGCAGTTTACATTTTCCAGTGAAATTTGTATTTGTCTCCGCCCCCTTTTTGGTTATGGGAATAAAAAGTATCCTATAGTTTATTCCAGGTAATGTACTATGTGTGTGCCAAATTTCATTCAAATCCGTTCAGCCATTTTTGCGTGATCGAGTAACAAACATCCAAACATTCAAACATCCGAACTTTCCCATTTATTATACTAGCTGGACGCCCGGCGTTGCCCGGGTATGTATTTGGCTGGTGTTGGCCCCGCCCACTTTCCCTAACCCTAACACACAATTACTTAATGACCAAGTTTGTGAGCTTTGCGATCTTTGGCATCAATAATTTGCATTGAAATAAAATAAATCTGATTGGCTGTGGCTCCACCCCTTTTCTGAATTTAAACCCCAATCACCCAATGGCTGAGTGTACCAGGTACAGGTGATTAACAGTGCAAGAGGCTTGTGCCATTAACAGTGCAAGAATGGCAGCAATTGAATATTACCCTTAAAAATCAATAGGTGGATGTTAATTAACTTTTGTAGACTCCACCCACCTTTCTGAATATTAATCCCAGTCACCCAGTGACCAACTGTGCAAAGTTTGAGAACCCTACCACTAACAGTGTAAGAATGGCTGCAGTTTACATTTTCCCAATGAAATTTGTATTTTTCTCCACCCACTGATTTCCTGAAATTGTTCGGGTATGTATTTGGCTGGTGTTGGCTCCGCATACTTTTTCTAACCCTAACACACAATTACTCAATGACCAAGTTTGTGCCCTGTGCGGTCTTTGGCATCAATAATTTGCATTGAGATTAAACAAATCTGATTGGCTGTTTGTGGCTCCACCCCTTTGTCTAAATTTGAATCCCAGTCACCCAATGACCAACTGTACCAGGATTAAGGCTTGTACCATTAACAGTGCAAGAATGGCAGCAATTACATATTCCCCTTGAAAATCAGTAGGTGAATTTTGATTAGCTTTTGTAGGGTCCACCCACTTTCCTGAATATTAACCCCAGTCACCCAGTGACCAATTGTGCAAAGTTTGAGAACCCTACCATTAACAGTGTAAGAATGGCTGCAGTTTACATTTTCTCAGTGAAATGTGTATTTGTCTCCGCCCACTGATGACCCGGTATTGCCCGATTATGTATTTGGCTGGTGTTGGCTGCGTCCACTTTTCCTAACCCTAACACACAATTACTCAATTACCAAGTTTGTGAGCTTTGCAGTTTTTGGCATCAATAACCTGCATTAAAATGAAATGAATAAGATTGGCTGTTTGTGGCTCCACACCCTTTTATCAATTCAAACCCAAGTCACCCAATGTTCAACTGTACCAGGTTTGAGGCTCGTGCCATTAACAGTGGAAGAATGGCAGTAATGAAATATTCCCCTGAAAAATCAATAGATAATTTTTGATTGGCTTTTGTAGGCTCCACCCACGTTTCTGAATATTAATCCCAGTCACTTAGTAATTAACTGTGCAAAGTTTGAGAACCCTACCATTAACAGTGTAAGAATGGCTGCAGTTTACATTTTCCCAGTAAAATTTGTATTTGTCTCCGCCCACTTATGACCCCGTGTTGCCCGCTTATGTATTTGGCTGGTGTTGGCTGTGTCCACTTTTCTAATCCTCACACACAATTAATCAATTACTCAATTATCACACTACCGAATGTAGGGTACTGGTAATAAATAATCAATTACACACTGCAGTGTGTAATCAATTACTCAATTACCAAGTTTGTGAGCTTTGCGGTCTTTGGCATCAATAATTTGCATTGGAATGAAACAAATCTAATTGGCTGTTTGTGGCTCCACCCCCTTTCTGAAATTGAACCCCAGTCACCCAATGATCAACTGTACCAGGTTTGAGGCTTGTGCCATTAACAGTGCAAGAATGGCAGCAATGTAAATATTCCCCTTGAAAATCAATAGGTGAATTATGATTGGCTTTTGTAGGCTCCTCCCACCTTTCTGAATATTAATCCCAGTCACCCAATGACCAAGTGTGCAAAGTTTGTGAAACCTAACGTTAACAGTGTAAGAATGGCTGCAGTTTACATTTTCCCAGTAAAATTTGTATTTGTCTCCGCCCACTTATGACCCCCTGTTGCCCGCTTATGTATTTGGCTGGTGTTGGCTGTGCCCACTTTTCTAACCCTCACACACAATTAATCAATTACTCAATTACCAAGTTTGTGAGCTTTGCGGTGTTTGGCATCAATAATTTGCATTGGAATGAAACAAATCTAATTGGCTGGTTGTGGCTCCACCCCCTTTCTGAAATTGAACCCCAGTCACCCAATGATCAACTGTACCAGGTTTGAGGCTTGTGCCATTAACAGTGCAAGAATGGCAGCAATTACATATTCCCTTTGAAAATCAATAGGTGAATTTTGATTGGCTTTTATAGGCTCCACCCACTTTTCTGAATATTAATCCCAGTCACCCAACAATCAACTGTGCAAAGTTTGAGAACTCTACCATTAACAAGGTAAGAATGGCTGCAGTTTAAATTTTCCAGTGACATTTATATTTGTCTCCGCCCCCTTTTTGGTTATTGGAATAAAAAGTATCCTATCCTTTATTCCACGTAATGTACTATGTGTGTGCCAAATTTCATTCAAATCCGTTTAGCCATTTTTGCGTGATCGAGTAACAAACATCCAAACATCCAAACATTCAAATATCCAAACATCCAAACATCTGAACTTTCCCATTTATTATATTAGTAGGATTAGTATTGTATTACCTAAGCTAGTGGTAGGCTAAGGCTACCTAGGCTAGCAGGCCTAGCCTGCACACAGACTAACACTAGCCTAGCACAGTATACAGTATATACACTAGCTGACTAAAAGCAATCAAATTACTATCTAACTATTAAAGAGTACCATGAATGTGTTTAGGAGGTGATTACTGAGACACAATGGTGTGTGATGCTGTGAACACAAGATCCGCTTCCTGTAGGTCCCTCCTCCCTCCACCCGCTTCCTGTGGTAGCCATCCGATGCTGCTTCATGCTTAGTGCCTCATAGATCGAGATCTAGAGGATTCCTCTGTGTTACCCGGCTGTGACCCTGCTACGATCCCTGCTACGATCCCTACATATCTCTGGCTTTCCGTGGGGGGGCTCGTGTCGTTCGTCTCTCCTCCACTTCCCCTCCGTCAGCGCTTGCGCTGCAGGCTGCGGGCTGCTCAGCTGTTTGGCTGCTCAGCTGTTTGGAGTGCCTGGACTGTCGGGGCGGCTCGTATTGCTCGTACTGCTCGGGCTGCTGAGGGCTGCGTGGACTGCGTGGATTGCTCTTCTCGACACGGGGGGCATTAAAGCTGAGTATATTTGACTATATTTGACTATATTTAACTATATTTGATTATATGTAATTATATTTAACAAAGGAAAAGGAAAGGAAAAGGAGGGGTGAGAGGAGAGAAAGGGGAGAGAAGAGGTAAATTATCATAAATTGTTTTTTGTTTTTTTTTTGGCTACCTGATCCCCCCGTAGTTCTTCATTGTTAGGGAGGAGTGTGAGTGACGGACGTTGTTTTGGGCTGATTCACGCAGCGGGAGCGGGAGCTGAGGGTCTATGTCTTAGCCGGAATGGGTGCTGTGCTGTAGTCTGGCTGGCGTTTGTGGCTGGCGTTTGTGTGGCGTTAGTGTGATGCTGGACGTGCTTGACTTGCCTGGTGGGGATTCTCTGTTCTGTGGCTTGTCGTAGCAGGGAACCAGTGGGCTGTGCTACGCTGTGATGAGCTGTTCTCCCGGCATCACGGATATCAGGATTGTCTATTTGCCTGGAGGGTGCTGATAGAAGTTGAGGTCCCTGGGAATTTAGGAATTTAGGAATTTAGGAGGGTTATGCTTCCCTTGGTTTTTTGTTTTCTCTTTTTTTTTTCCCCTTCCCCGACTTTAGCTGCCTTTAGCTGCCTTTCTTTACTCTTTTCTGCCCTCTTTACTTGGGAATAGCAGGGGTGCAGCTGACCTAGGAGAAGTTTTTCGGTATTCCTCTCAGCCCTCCATAGTCTGCTGAAGAAACATCGCAATTATAAATAAAGGGAATACCTTAATTACTAGAGCCTAATATAGACACAGCGAGTCACATAAGGTATTACTAGATAACCACGAATTGTCACCGCATAGACATTAGACAGAGGCGATTGGAGTACAGAGTTACTCCATATTTTTTTTTTTTTTTTTTTCACAGTGGAGGTTAGAGAAGGCCTTACTGACTACGGGAGATACTTGACTTTCTCAGTTAACAAGCATTTTGCATGGCCACTGCAACCAGATATAGAGTAAAAAAATTCTCTTGCTAAAAACAATAAGGAACTAAGTAAATACGGTTTTGTACCTAATTCTCAGCTGCAACAGTTGGGAATGGCAGCAGAGAATAAGAAAAACCACCACGATCCCAACTCAAAGGCTATGGGAACTCCGCAAAGACAAATGTCACTTTCAGCCCAAGCCGCAGGTTCTATTACCCCTGCAGATATCTCATCGCATTATAAAAAGATAGCGGAATACTGTGAGGGCACAGGGCTAAAGGCCCAAGCTGGGTCAGAGGGGGACCGAATAAGCTCTGCTAAAAGAGAAGAGATTGACATGCAGCTAAAATATTGGTTTAAAGAGGCAACTGCGTCCTGGCAAGAAACCATGGTCAACACAATTCAAAATACAATAAAAAATACAATTGTAGAGGAGATTAAACCACTGCAAGAAGCCATAGTTAACCTGACGGCGAGAATGGATTCTTTGGAGGCTAAGATAGAAAGAAATCAAGAAACAAGTGAGGCGCAAAAGAAAAACATTATAACCCAACAAAGACAGCTGAATTCGGTCGCCACTAAAATTGATGACTTAGAAAATAGGAGCCGGAGAAATAATATTAAAATTCGAGGCCTACCGGCAGATTTAGGGAATAGTGAACTATTGCCTACAGCAGTTCAGATTTTTAAAAATCTGCTGGGAGAAAATGCTTCTGAAACCATTGAGCTAGATCGAGTCCATAAAATCGGCAAGGCAAGACCTTCTGATAAGGGTAGTGTGATAGATGTGTTGTGTAGTGTACACTCTTTTGGCCAAAAGGAAGGTATTTTGAGGAAGGCAAAAGAAATTGGTAACATTGACTTCAAAGGCCATGCGATTGAGCTCTATAACGACCTATCCAGAAGAACTATTTTGAGACGAAGGATGCTGAAGCCTATCCTTGCTAGTGTAAAGGAAAAGGGAGGAACTTACCGCTGGGGTTTCCCCCTATCATTGACAGTCACTATAGCTAATAACTCATATACGTTAAAAGATGGAGACCCGATTGCGCCACTTCTGGCTAATCTCAATCTACCAGAAATGGAGATAGATGGATGGGAGATGGGGGAGAGGGGGGGGCCTAATTCATAAGGCAGGATTTACCTAATCAACTGAGATCTCAGTTGTCTGAGGAAGTCTAAGGGACTTATTCCACCAACGAATCACTTTGATAGCGATCGGGTGGATTTGAAAACAAAGGATCAAGAAGGATGTGTAGGTATGAATGGAATGTGGATCACAGAAAAGTTAGTTTGTATGTAGAGCCCTGGACCCAGTCCATAACTCCCGCCCGATACAATACAGGGCCTCATTATAGGGGATGCTTGCTCTTATTTGTAATTACTATAATAAAGGAAGATGAATTGTATAAGAATTGAAACAATCAATGTAAAAGGTGCAAATTCTGGTAGCAAAAGAGGCAGGATTTTAAGTGAGCTTAGCAATAATATAGATATTGCTTTTCTTCAGGAGACCCATTTCAGGGGAAAGTTTAATCCTGGTAAATATTACAAAAAATATAACCAGTGGATTCTTAATTCAAGATCGGTGGGTAAATCGAGAGGGGTAGCAATTGTAATATCATCCAAAATAAATCTTGAGATTGAACTAATAAAAAGGGATGAGGAGGCAAGATTCCTAATGGTAGTAGGTAAATTGGATAATCAATTAACTACGTTGGTAAATATTTATTCTCCTAATAAAGGTCAAAGCCTCTTTATCAGAAAATGTTTAGATAAGGTTTGGGAGTCAAAGAAAGGTAGGCTAATAATAGGTGGGGATTTTAATATAGTATTGAACCCGGAAAAGGACTCTTCTAAAAAGAAATCTAGTATTGGAGAAAAACAAATAAAGAGCCTAGTAGATAAAATTAGATATAAGAAACTGGTAGATGTATGGAGAATTTATAATCAAGAAAAGTTGGATTTTACTTTCTACTCCCCGGTGCATAATACCTACTCAAGGTTGGATTTTTTTCTTGTGGAACAGGAATATTTGCTTGATATAATTGATGTAAAGATTGGGTGTATCACTTACTCCGATCACGCCCCAGTTTTCTTGACTATTAATTGGAACAACAAAAGCAAGAAAGAATTTAATTGGAGGTTAAATGGGCAATTATTAAAAGAACCAGGGATTAAAGAGAAGATAGATTATCAAATTGACCTTTTTTTTGAAGAGAACGAAAACTCGGTCACATCTTCTCGTACCTTATGGGAATGCTTTAAATGTGTAATGAGGGGTGCTTTAATGGCACAAGCGGGCAGAATTAAAATCGAAAAAAAACAGAAACTAGAAAATTTGATGTAGCCGAAAAACCCATAAAGCCTGCCCCATAGAATCAAATTTTATAAAGCTAGTTAATATCAGACAAGAACTGAATTCCCTGTTAAACTCCCAATGTCGCAATCATTATAAACGGCTGAAAAGAGATTATGCAATCAGTATTAATAAGCCGGGGAAAGTTATGGCAAGTCTAATAGAAAAAAAGAAGAATCGTAATTATATAGAGAAAATTCGCGATGGCAAAGGGGATATCTGTTTTGATAGTAGTATTATGGGCAATGTTTTTGTTGACTATTTTGGAGAGTTATTTAATCAAAATATAAACGTGACCCCGGATCAATTGGCGAATTATTTTCATCCATTGAAGCTTCCACAGTTAGGGAGTGAGGAAAAAGAGGAACTTGAGGCCCCAATTACCGAAAAGGAAATCAAAGAAGTAATACATACCCTACAAAGTCAAAAAAGCCTGGGCCCAGATGGCTTCGGAGCGGATTTTTACAAGCATTTCGATGATAAAGTAGTCCCAAGTCTATGTAAGATGATGAATGAACATAATGGTAAAGAACCCTTTTCGCGTATTGGAAACTTGGCGATAATTACAGTAATCCCAAAGGAGGGAAAACATTTAGAAAACTGTTCAAGCTATAGACCGATCTCAGTGTTTAACACTGATGTGAAGATCTACGCGAAAATATTAACATTAAGAATAGAGAAAATCCTGGATAATATATTGGGCAAAGAACAGGCCGGTTTTAGAAAAGGCCATCATATGCGAGATAACATTTTTGCAGCGATTAATTTTCAATTTAGAGTGAAATGTAATAAAGATCGAGCAGTTTTACTAGCCATCGATGCCGAAAAGGCTTTCGATCGAATAGCTAGGCCTTTCATTTATGCAACATTGAGGGTTTACGGTTTTGGGGAAATCATTATAGATAGAATTATGGGACTATATTGTAACCAAGACGCTAAGGTTAAGATCAATGGGTTAATGTCAAAACCATTTATGGTGAACAATGGAGTCAGACAGGGATGTCCCCTCTCTCCTCTATTGTTTAATTTATGTATGGAGGTTCTAATTTCGTCTATACAGAAAGAAAAAGAGATATTGGGATGGAAAATAGGAGATTACGAAAATAAGATTCTGGCCTACGCAGACAACTTATTGCTAACCATGAGCAACCCCCAATCCTCATTAGAGAGGGTCTATAAAATTCTAGAGGACTTCTGTAAGGTCTCAAACTTTAAAATAAATAATGAGAAGTCAATTCTGTTAAACCTGGGTTGCGACCAGGATGTATTAGAAGAGATTAAAAATAAATATAATTTTAATTATACAGATCAGAAAATTAAATATCTAGGAATTAATATCTGCAAAAATAGCGAAGATCTTTTCAAGGAAAATTATGTATCTGTTCAGCGCGATGGTATACATCTTTTAAAAACAATGGAAGGGGCACCCTTGAATGTCATCGGTAGAATAAATTTGATAAAAATGAAAATTCTTCCAAAAATTAATTTTATTATGCAGAATCTTCCGATAGCAGTACCTAAATTCTGGTTTGTAAGATGGGATAGAGCTTTCGGAGATTTTATATGGCGGAGAAGCAAACACAGAATAGCATTTCAAACGATTTGTCGTTCTAAGGAGATGGGCGGTATGGGGGTCCCAAATGTTCAATATTACTATAAGAGTATTCAACTCGATAGGCTTCTGGACATTAGGATAGCTTCCCATCTAAAATTTTGGTCCAGAAGTGAGAAGGATATCATAGATTTTACACAGATAGGTTCATGGCATCCCAAAACAGTCAGGAAGGTCATACAAGGAATGTCACATCCTCTTCTTGCTCCTACTCTTCAGTCCTTTATGGAATTATTGGAATGTAATGATAAAAAAGAAATTCCCCCCTTGAGGACTTTGGGAAATAATCCAGACTTTAGACCTGGAATGGATGAACACTGGTTTAAGGACTCCCTTTTTATGCCGACAACAACGCTATCTGAGATTATTGATTTAAGAATAATGGATCTAGACAAAAGTAAAAAGAAAGAAAAGTATCTCAAGTATTGTCAATTAACAAGTTTTTTTGACAAAGTCAAGGGTAAAATCAGAATACAACAAAACTTTTTTGAAAAATGCTTTTCCAACGCTATAAAGAAGGAAAAATCTATCTCCCATTTATATACTTTCATAAGCCAGTATTTGGATCCCCTCTCCTTCCCTTTTGTAGTAAATGGGAAAAAGAGCTGGACTTTCCTCCGACCATGGATTGGGAGAAAATATTCCAAAACATTTGGTTAACTCGCAACCCTGGGTATCAGTTGGTCAATTACAAATTGGTAGAAAGATGGTATATCTCCCCGGCTCGGAAAGCGAAGATAAAAGCAAATCAAGAGGACTTATGCTGGCGATGCCACACTGAAAGGGGTGATTTGAAGCACATGTGGTGGACTTGTCCAAAGATACAAAAACTTTGGTCCGATATAGAATCATTCTGTGATCGAAAATCAAACAAAAGGGGTAGATTCACAGAATTAACGATTATTTTTGGATTAGGTGACAGCAACAGTTGGATTCTTCCAGCAGTAATTGTGGCAAAAAAAATAATAGCTTGTAACTGGAAAAGCCCAATAGTCCCGGATCTAGGGGAGTGGCTCACAGAAATGGGAAGGTTTCTGGAATTAGAAGAGTGGGAGATAAATGAGGGTTCGAATAGTAAAATTCTGGATAGATGGAGAGAGGTATGGTCAGAGATTAGTGATTAGGTTAAACGGGGAGGGGGAGAGGGGGGTACATAGGGCTGGATGATTGGAGAGTGGGAAAAGGATACATGGTTGAATGCTTGGAATTTGGTGGGTGAAAGAACATGTAGGAGAGAAAGCTCCTTGTATGTCTCAGATGGAAGTATTATTATTAGTATTATTAAACTGTATCAACTCATAAATATGTATTTAAAAAATTGCCAATTGATGATGAAAGTTCAGCTCAACTCGGGAGCATGGCAATGAAGTGATGTTTTCATTAGTTGAGCAAGTGAACGATCTGAGGCAAGAAAAAAAAAAAAAAAAAAAAGGAGGTGATTAGGAAGCAAAACGCTAGGTTTAGCACAAGATATGCACTTGCTCAGAGACACGCAGCAGCACTGGAGATACTCTCAGCACCGCTCAGTCACACAGCAAGGATGGGCTCCGCAACATGGCCGCTGCCTTATATAGAGGAGGGGAGGGCCAGGCTCCCCTACTCTGATTGGTTGCTAGGGTTGCCAGGGCCTCGGCTGGAGGACTTCTGATTGGCCCAATGACATCATCCCCGAATCCTGAAGTCGAACCCACCGCGTCATCCGTCCGAATTCGAGTGTGCATATTCGGGGACCTTCGCATTCGGATTCTGCATGATGCAGAATATTCGGGTTCGGCTTCGACTTCGGCAACCCTGAAAATCAACCCGAATTTTCGGGTAAATTCGCCTTCGGGAGTCCTGGAGTGCAACCCTGGACTTTGCTATTTACTGCTAAAGTCGGCAGGCGTTTAATTTTCCCACGGTCAGATGGAGAATTTTAAAATACATTTTCTCAAAAACTATAAGGTCTTTTTGATTTTTTTTTTCTCTTGTAGTCACTGACCCCACTGACTGCCAGAAACAGTGTTTGTATTTTTCAAAGTACGCCTGCCCATTGAAGTCTATGGGCGAACCAACTTTTGCAGAAGTTCACGTTCGAGGTTCGCGAACCTAAAATCGGAGGTTCAAGCCATCTCTAGCACTGGTATAATAGAGTGTGCTGTCACACAGATACAACGGAAAGATATGCACTGGTATAATAGAGTGTTCTGTCACACAGATACAGCGGATAGGTATGCACTGGTATAATAGAGTGTGCTATCACACAGATACAGCGGATAGGTATGCACTGGTATAATACAGCGGGCTGTCACACAGATACAGCAGAAAGTTATGCACTGGTATAATAGAGTGTTCTGTCACACAAGTACAGTGGAAAGTTATGCACAGTTGTAATACAGTTTGCTGGGCCTGGCACAGTAGTACAGCAAGGGCCAGCTGCAACAGACGGGGCTGTTTCTATGCAGTGTATGTGTGTGTCACACACACACAAAAAAAAAAACACATCAGAAGTGTAATATTTGCGGAATCGTTTTGCAGTGTCTGTGTGTCACACACACACACAAAAAAAACCCAAAAACATCAGAAGTGTAACGTTTGCGGAATCGTTTTCGCGGTCAGCACACAAAATGCCCACTGACACAATGAAAACCTTCCACAAGTGTATAATTAAGTGAACCCAGGCTAGGTACAATGCACCAGCAGAGGGCAATTCCCACCGGCAGATGGCGCTGTGGAGTGCAGACGAGTACAATCGCTGCACGGCCACAGATGCCAGATGGGGATTGTACAGATCAAGACAATGCGGGGCTGAATAGCCCTTAAAGAGAAAGAGCACAGGTACAGGACAAATGTGTGTTCACCAATCTAGTCGCGACCCTGCGACGGTGAACACACATCAGCAGAAACAAAAGTAGGAACGCGATCGCGAGAAAGGTGATCGCCAGAAGTGACACAAGACAGATTAGAACAGAACACGAGAGGAGAAAAGGCACAGCAAATAATACAATGAGAATGATAAAGAAAAAAACAAACGCTAACTAAACGCGAACACCGAACTCATTCGCAACAGCGAACACGTTTACAGCACGATCTCCGCACATTAAGCGCAACAGAGACAAGCACGCCTAACTAACCACCGACAGACCTACACGAAACAGAGGACGTGAGCACTTGCTTAATGGTTACCTCACCGAGCCCACAGCAAGCGTTCGTATCAGACAAAACAGACAAACGGAGAACAGGAGGAATAAGAGAGGAAGGATCCACTGCTCTTTCCATCAGAGCGAGTGCGAGCCGGGTTCAGGAACAGGAACACAGATCAGAAGGATCCACAGACGCTACCGCCAGGGGCTAGTGCGATCCAAGCAAGACAGGCATATGAGATAGCTGGTAGCAACCGCTGCTCCAGCTATACTCCAAGAAAGCAGATCAGAAGGATCCACAGCCACTACCGCTAGAGGCTAGTGCGATCCAAACACGACAGGCAGATGAAGTAGCCGGTAGCAACCGCTGCTCCAACTTACACTCCAAGAACATAGATCAGAAGGATCCACAGCCGCTACCGCTAGAGGCTAGTGCGATCCAAGCAAGATAAACAGAAGGGGCTACCAGTAGCAACCGCTGCTCTGGTTAGCACCCCCAGACAGACAGAACGACTTCCTGACGCCCACCGTTGGCGACAGGACAATCGCAGCAGAGAGGCAATACAGACAAACAGATAACAATCTAACTGCACTGGGGAAACTGCCTAGTGCAGTCCCAAGAATTACTCTAAGATAACTTTGACAAGAAATAGCATGGCTGACACTCTAGGCGTGTTTCAACACACCCTGAGGGAATGACCAGCAAAGGACTCCGGGAAAGACATGGCTTATATACTGCCAGCCTAGCTAGGTGATTTGCATAACCAATGTATGCAAATTCCTCAGCAGCAGAGCAGATCAGAAACTTGCAAAGAAAAGACAGGTCTCTCTTCCAGAGACCTGCAGCCCACAGACTAGAGGAATGGTCAAACAGCTGTCTGCCTGTGCAGCCAGCTGAGCGGATCATTACAAGAAGAATATTAGCTCTGAAAAGAGCTTTTTTGAAAGATATGCACTGGTAATACTGTGTGCTGGGCCTGGCATAACACAACAAAGCCTAGCTGCAACAGGGCTGAATCTATGCATCTGTGATCACACACACACGAAAAAAAAAAACTCATCAGAAGAATATTAGTTCTCAAAAGAGCTTTTTTGCAGTGCTTTCAGCAACAAGTTTTTATAGGGGGGCGTGGGTCCGTGGGTGAGTGCAGCCTGATTGGCTTCCATGTGTCTGCTGACTGTGATATAGAGGGTCAAAGTTTAGCCCAATGATGAGGTATAGGAGGTGGATCGAACGTGCTATGTTTTCGCTACCCGCCACGGGCGTGGGTAGCTAATATCCACACAAACTACCCACCGGGTGAACCGTTCGGGCCATCTCTACTCTTCAACCCTGACCCACCTGTAGCAGAACGAGGTCCTGCCATCACACCGCCTGATCATAGATGTCCCAACTAACTGGAACTTGACTCTGCCGATGTTGCCGTGGCTGTGGCAGCACAGGACAGCTCTTCACAGGTACATCTGTGAGGAAAACGTCTATGGTAACAGCTCCACCAACCTGCAAGTGATCACCGCAGCTCAGTGGACACAGATGCAGCAAGTGTGCCCGGTCTTGACTCCATTCCTGAAGGGAACCAAGATGGTGAGCCTGGAGCAGGCATCCATCTGTGAGTGGGTGCCCCTTGTTTGCCTGCCTGACAGCGCGATGTCTGATCTGATGGAAGAGGGGTAGGCAGCTCTGAGCCAGCTGGATCAGGAGCAGGCAGGCAGCACAGTCCACTCCACAGGAGGAAAAGGAGGATGACGACCAAGGGTGCTCATCAGGACTCTCGAATTCAAATGTACCCGAATAATCGGATACATTTTCATGGTTGCTGAAGTTGAAGCCGAACTGTTACCGAAATCGAATTTGAAGGTTCCCGAATAGTCGCTCTCTATTTCGGCCGGATGACGTGGTGATCACGAGGTTCGGCTTCGGTATCCAGGGGATGACGTCATTAGGCCAATCAGATGGCCTCCAGCTGAGGCCCTAGCAACCCTAGCAACCAATCAGAGGAGGGGAGCCTGGCCCTCCCTTCCTCTATATAAGGCGGCGGCCATGTTGCGGAACCCGTCCTTGCTGTGTGACTGAGCGGTACTGAGAGCATCTCCAGTGCTGCTGCATTTCTGAGCAAGTGCTTTTCTTTTGCTAAATAGTGATGTCGCGAACCTCCGATTTTCGGTTTCGCGGTTCGCGAAAAAGTTTGCGAACCGCAATAGACTTCAATGGGGAGGCGAACTTCAAAATTTAGAAACATTTCTACCGGCTGGAAAAATGATAGAAAACATGTTTCAAGGGTTCTAATACCTGGAGCTCCTCCCCTCTTATGTATCCCCTCCTCTCTCCTACCGGAGGTAGGAGGGTCTCATCTGCCAGGGAATTATAGTATTTCAAAAGCCAGCTTACATACCATGGCTGGGGATTGAAACCAGGTCTCAGTGTATGGTAGGTAACTAACATATCCATTATACCACCAGCACTACTAGCTGAAACTAGCTGAAACCAGCTGAAACTAGCTGAAACTAGCCTAGCATGTACCATTTATGCTCAATCCAAGAGAAAAATTAGACAAGACAAATAACATTTATATCACACTTTTCTCCTGGCGGACTCAAAGCACCAGAGCTGCAGCCAGGGGCACGCTCTATAGGCAGTAGCAGGAAGACTTGCCTAAGGTCTCCTACTGAATAGGTGCTGGCTTACTGAGCAGACAGAGCCGAGATTCAAACCCTGGTCTCCTGTGTCAGAGGAAGAGCCCTTAACCACTACACCATCCAGCCACCGCTTAAGGATATTTAGCCAGGCATGACCTTGCCTTTTGTGTTCAACAGTTGTCAAGAGAAAAATTAGACAAGACAAATAACATTTAAATTGCGCTTTTTTACTGGTGGACTCAAAGTGCCAGAGCTGCAGCCACTAGGGCATGCTCTATAGGCAGTAGCAGGAAGACTTGCCTAAGGTCACCTACTGAATAGGTGCTGGCTTACTGAACAGACAAAGCCAAGATTCAAACCCTGGTCTCCTGTGTCAGAGCCCTTAACCATTACACCTTCCAGCCACTGCTTAAGGATATTTAGCCAGGCATGGCCTTGCCTTTTGTGTTCAACAGTTGTCAAGAGAAAAATTAGACAAGACAAATAACATTTATATCACACTTTTCTCCTGGCGGACTCAAAGCACCAGAGCTGCAGCCCCTAGGGCACACTCTATAGGTAGTAGCAGTCTTAGGAAGACTTGCCTAGGGTCTCCTACTGAACAAGTACTGGCCTACTGAACAGACAGAGCCGAGATTCAAACCCTGGTCTCCTGTGTCAGAGCCCTTAACCATTATACCACCAAGCCACTGCTTAAGGATATGTAGCCAGGCATGGCCTTGCCTTTTGTGTTCAACAGTTGTCCAAAGAGAACCCCAGATAGCCAGGTAGATTCATCTCTCTTCATCACAATTCTGTGGAAAGCGGTTACCATCCCTACTAGAGAGAGAGAGAGAGAGAGAGAGAGAGAGAGAGAGAGAGAGAGAGAGAGATGAATCTACCTGGCTATCTGGGGTTCTCTTTGGACAACTGTTGAACACAAAAGGCAAGGCCATGCCTGCCTGGATACATATCCTTAAGCAGTGGCTGGATGGTGTAATGATTACGAGCTTTGCCTCTGACACAGGAGACCAGGGATCGAATCTCGGCTCGGTCTGTTCAGTAAGCCAGTGTCACGATTGTGGAACTTTCCCCGTGATCAGCGCACAACGCGTGCGCTGACACGGCGGAGATCCTCCACAAGCGTATAATTAGCAGGAACCCAGCAAAAGGTGCTACGCACCTGTAGAGGGAAATTCCTGTTGGCAGATGGCGCTGGGGAGTGCAGAGGAACCAATCCTCTGTACCTCCACAAGTGCCAGACAGGAATTGTACGAAGCGCAGAACGCAATCGCAAGAGAGGCGATTGCGAATGAGATGGAGCAAAAGGGATAGGTTGTATGTGTGTGCGCCAATCCAGTCGCCACTCCGCGACTGCGCACACACAACAGCAGATACGAAATAGGAACGCGATCGCGAGAGGTGCGATCGCGAGACGTGACACAAGGCAGAACAGAATAGAATACGAGGGTAGCAAAGGCACAGCAAATACAATAAGGAGATACGGAAAATAACAACCGCTAGCTAACCGCGAACACCGCACTCATTCGCAACAGTGCACGCGGTTATGCGCGATCTCCACGTGATAAGCACAATAGAGACAAGCACGCCTAACTAACCATAAACAGACAAACATGAAACAGGGGACGCGAGCGCTTGCTTAACGGTTACCTCACCGAGCCTGTAGCAAGCGCAGCGGACAAGACAGACACACGAAAAACAAGAACTAGGCAGGAAGGATCCACCGCTCTTCCGCCAGAGCAAGTGTGATCCAAGCAGGAACACAGATCAGAAAGATCCACAGCCGCTAACGCTAGCGGCTAGTGCGATCTCAGCAAGACAGAACGATTCGCTATCAACCGCCGTTGGTGACAGCGCAATCGCGACCGACAAGACAGAACAGAAGGATCCCCAGCGCTCGCACAAAGTAGCTAGCGCGATCCCAAGAAACAGAACAGAAGGATCCCCAGCGCTAGCACAAAGTAGCTAGCGCGATCCCAGGAAACAGAACAGAAGAGATAGCTGGTAGCAACCGCTGCACCAGCTATACTCCAAGAACATAGATCAGAACCATTTCCTGTCAACCACCATAGGGACAGGACAATGGCAAACAGGCAAGACAAGACAGAACAGGCAATACAGATAATACAACCTGACTGGGCTAGAAGGGGAGCCTAAAGCAACCCCCAGGAATTAACTATACTAGATAGCAATGGCTGACACTCCAGCAGTGTCCATCAGGAACTGAGCATGGAAGGGAAATGACCAGCAAAGCATTCTGGGAAAGATAAAGCTCTTATAGTGCCAGTCATCAAAGAAGGCAGGTAGGGGATTTGCATAACGAATGTATGCAAATTCCCCAGCAAGAGAACAGAACAGAAACTTGCAATGAAAAGACAGGTCTCTGTTCCAGAGACCTGCAGCCCACAGACTAGAGGAATGGACAAACAGCTGTCTGCCTGTGCAGCCAGCTGAGCGGATCATCACAGCCAGCACCTATTCAGTAGGAGACCTTAGGCAAGTCTTCTTAACACTACTACTGCCTGTAGAGCGTGCCCTAGTGGCTGCAGCTCTGGTGCTTTGAGTCCGCCGGGAGAAAAGCATGATATAAATGTTATTTGTCTTGTCTAATTTTTCTTTTGGATTGAGCATAAATGGTACATGCTAGGCTAGCTTCAGCTAGTTGTGTCGGTGGTATAATGGATATTTTAGTTGCCTACCATACATTGAGACCTGGGTTCAATCCTCAGCCACGGTATGTAAGCTGGCTTTTGAAATACTGGAATTCCCTGGCAGATGAGACCGAGGAGAAGCCTACAAGAGGCTAATTAAACTCTCACTAGTAGAGTGTGTGTAGCAGCTGTTCCTTAACTAATTAGTATAGGCAGACGAGTGAGTCAAATGGCTCAAGGACCTTGCCTTGTATAAGGGGGGGGGGGGGGGGGCTCCACCAGTGAGTGCAGTCTGATTGGCAACAATGTGCCTGCTGACTGTGATGTAAAGGGTCAAAGTTTTGCTCAATAGAGCATTATGGGGCGAATCGAACTTCCGGGAAAGTTCGCCTTTGGCAGGCGAACGTGAACCACCGAAGTTCCAAGGCGAACCGTTCGGGACATCTCTAGTGCTAAACCCAGCGATTTTGATAGTTTACACCTCCTGAACACTTATATTGTACTCATTTATAGATAGCTAGTAATTTGATTGATTTTAGTCAGCTAGTGTATACTGTATACTGTGCTAGGCTAGAGTTAATCTGTGTGCAGGCTAGGGGCTTGATTCACAAAGCGGTGCTAACCTACTTAGCACGTCTAAAGTCTTTAGACATGCTAACCAGGGTGTTAAGTAGGTTAGCACCGGATTTCTCAATTGAGAAAACCGGTGCTAACCTACTTAGCACCCTGGTTAGCGCGCCTAAAGACTTTAGACGTGCTAAGTAGGTTAGCACCGCTTTGTGAATCAAGCCCTAGGCCTGCTAGCCTAGGTAGCCTTAGCCTACTACTAGCTTAGGTAGGTTTGGGATTATAGTTAGTTGTGTACTAGTACTAGTTTAGTTAATTTGTACTGCTGTAGTCTTTGTTAGTTACTGACTGTGTACAGGCCAGCAAGCATCTGTTGTGATCTGTGACTGTCATCTGCCCGACCCAATTGATTGCGTCCGTGTGTGACCGACTTTAATTGTCACTCACTGCCTGCCACACAACTTAGTTATCGTGTACTTCACTAGGGATTCTAGTTATTTGTGTACTACTACTACTACCACTTCTACTACTACTAGTTTACTTAATTTCTACTGTTAGTCTGTGAGTTTATTAGCTTCTGTACTGTGTAATAGTTACTTCACAGGCCAGCATCTTTTGTGATCTGTGACTGTCATCTGCCCGACCCTATTGATTGTGTCCGGGTGTCACAGACTTTGTTTGTCACTGTCTGTCACATGAGTTAGTTAGCGACTACTGTAGACTACACTACTGTTAGTAGTACTACTACTACTATTTAAAAAAGAAACCTTTCATTTTTTGTTGTCAGTCACCACCAGTCACCACCAACCCAGACTCTTTATTAAAGTTTAAACCCTTTCCCGCCCTTTTCTACACATATATTTTTTTCTTATTTTATTTGTATAATTGTACAATGACTGGCAGAGGTAGAGGCACCACCAGGAGAGACAGCACCATTACAGCAGCCACTGCCAGCACCAGCAGGTCTGTGACTGGTCCACCACCAGCCACTGACCGCAGAGTTGTGGAGGAGGGAGTAGAGGCGCAACAGCAGCGTGTTCACTCATCTTTGAGATGGGTCGTCACCCCAGCCCATTGCAAAGAGTCAGGTGCAGGCTGTCGTGGAAATGATGGCGGAGCAGCAATTTACCGTTTCCAGCCAGACCTCCAGCACCAGCGAGACCAGTGCCACCACCACCAACACTCTGGTCTGCACCAGGCCTCCACCAATGCTTGAGGTCATGGTGACCCCAGCCACCAGCCTGCCCTCACTGAGCTCTTTCTTCCCCCCCGGGACTGCGAGCATTTTTAGGCATGTTGTGGAGCAGTTTCAGGAGGAGATGATGGGGACATGCAAGGAGGAGGAGGAGTTTGAGGTGGAGGAGTTTGTTGTTGGCGCTGAGGAGGAGGGGCATGATGCAGGGGATGTTGGGGTAGAGGAGTTGGTTGAGGCGGGCTCAGAGGAGATGTTTGGGGATGATGATGATGATGACGTGCTGGATCCTCCCTATGTGCCACCAGTACCACCAGCACAGTTGGTTGAAGGCAGCTCGTCATCGGAGGAGGAGGCGTCTCTGGCGCAGAGACGCGGCAGCAGCAAGGCGGACAGCACAGGGCGTGGAAGGCAGGAGCCACAGCCTGCTACTTCAGTCGCTACCACCACCCGCAGCAAACCTCCTCCATGCACCTTGAAAAAAACCCAACCCTCCAAAGGAAAACAAAATTACCAGTTTAAGGAAACAGAGGAAAACAGGAATTTAACCCATGGGCGAGGCAATACAGAATGAAAAAAAAAAAAAAAGAAAAAGAAAGAAAAAAAAAAACCTACAATGGGAAGAGATGGGGAAGGTGGAGATGAACTAGCAGGAACAAGCAGCGATACCAGTGTTCACTCACATGATAGGGGTTTCTTTTTCTTTTTTCTGGTGGTGGTTCTTATGTTTTGTCTGGTCTGTGGTGGGTGGATAGGTCATGGGGGTGCACCTCTCAGTATAACCCATCTTGAAGAAAAAGGGATGGGAGTTTTTGGCCCTTGGATTGGGGTTAGGTATTAGTAGGAGAATATTATTGGGAACAGAGGAGATGGGTTGGTCTAGGAGAGGGACGAGGTGGGGGTGGTGGGAGGGTCACCTCCTGTGAAAAGGATGTAAACAATTTGTTTAAAGAGGGTTAATGTATTTGTGTATTACTATTTTGTATTACTATATCTTGTGAATATTACTGGAATTAATGGATAAATAAAGAATAAAAAAAAAAGGAAAAAACCCAACACTCCAAAGGAAAACAAAATCCCCAGCTCTTAAGCTTGAAGGGCAAGTTGAAATCCCCAGTCTGGCGGTTCTTCACTAAGTGCGAAGTCGACAAGACTTCTGCAATTTGCCACAGTTGCGGTGTCAGTCTGAGCAGAGGTTGCGATCTCAACAAGTTTTGAGTACCTCGTGCCTGCAGACCCACTTAGAGACCAAACATTTTGAGTAGTACAGTGAGTTTCTGAAGCTGAAGGACAGTGGTGCAGGCAGTGGTCAGAGCCAGACAGCCACTGCACAGACTTCAGCAGCTGCATCAGCATCAGCATCCCACCCTGCTACTCATCCAGCAGCAGCTGCAGGAGCACAGCAACTCACTGCCCCCCCCCCCCCCCCTCCCGGGCAGCCAGTCCTCAGTGGCCTCATCAGCTCCCTCCACAGTGGCCTGCTCTTCCTCCCGTGCAGGCAAACGCCGCCAGACAATGCTCAGCGAGCCATTTCCCGGTGTGACCAAGGTGCTGCCTCCCACCAACAGGCGCATCCAGGTGCTGAACGGGTTACTTGCCCGGGCCATGTGCTCCCAGCTCCTGCTATACTCCTTTGTGCAGGAGGGGAGTGACATGAGAGCGCTGCTGCAGTTTGGTAATTAGGAGTGGCAAGTCCCCAGTCGCCACTACTTCTTCCACACGGTGATCCCAGCACTCCATCGATTTGCTATGGCGAATGTGGGCCGCTCACTCAATCATGCCGTGAGTGAGTGGATTCACATAACCATGGATTCGTGGAGCAGCCACTTTGGGACAGACTGCTACCTGTCCTTCACGGCCCACTGGGTCAGCCTAGTGGAATGCGCCAGCAAAGAAGCAGCAGGTCCATCCTCAGGCACATCAGCGGCAGCAGCAGCACCAGTCACCCACTATGTGGTGCCACCATGCGGGGTCAGGGGAGAAGCAGCAGCTCCCGCCGCCAAGCAACCCCGCATCAACAGCAGTGTTAAGGCCAGCCACTGCCAAGCACTTCTGGAGATGAGAAGCCTGGGGAAGAACAGCTTGACAGCAGCCAATGTGCTCCGCTACCTGAGGGAGCAGTCAAAAGACGTGGCTGACCCCCAGAGGCCTCCGAGTTGGATTTTTGGTGTCCGACAATGCGGCCTACCTGATGGCTGCCATCAGCAGGTGACATTTGGCCCACGTCCCCTGCTTGGCCCACGTCCTCAACCTGGTGGTGTAAAAGTTCATGCGCACCTAACAGGGGATGGACGAGCTGTTGGAAGCGGCTCGGAAAATTGTGCACACTGTCCGCCGCTCAGCTGCTGCGCGAGGGCCTGCCACGACACTGCCTTGTCATTGATGTGCCAACTCGCTGGAACTCCACCCTGGCGATGTTGGAGCGGCTGGTTGAGCAGAGGAGGGCTGTCAACCGCCACATTGTTGAGGGCGCTGTCGCCGGCACCACCAAACTTCAGATCCTCTCCAAAGCACAGTGGGGGCAGATGCAGCAGGTCTGCTTAGTGTTGGCTCCCTTCCTGCAGGGAACCAACATGGTGAGTGAGGAACGGGCATCCCTCAGCCAGTGGTTGCCCTTCGTTTGTCTGCTGGACAGGGCACTGTGCGATCTGATGGATTTGGGAGAGGAGGCCCTGAACAAGCTGGAACAGCAGCCTTCTGCGCAGGAATTTCAGTTGTTGGAGGAGGATGAGGAGGAGTTGGAGGTGCTAGATGTTGCTGTTGAGGGGGAACAGCGGAGCGCAGTAGCAGTGGTGAGAGGGTGGAGGGAGGAGGAAGAGGCTCAGGGGCCAGAGGAGGAGGACAGCGAACTTGAGGCCACTGACCCTGATGTCTCTGTTGGACACCATGGCAAGGCACATGCTGCGGTGCCTGCGCATAGACCCCTGGGAATTATTGTTTGGCATCAACCTTCAGTCCCTGGATCCTGATAATGTGGCTTGGTTTTTCTTTAGTTGCTGTGGTACTAACGCTAGGTACCATGGCCCGTGACATGCCTGCTGCCACACGTCACTCCTCCTCCCCCTGCTGCTGCTGCTGTATTTTACCTC
The DNA here is from genome assembly GCF_040937935.1 of Hyperolius riggenbachi. Lineage (NCBI taxonomy): Eukaryota > Metazoa > Chordata > Amphibia > Anura > Hyperoliidae > Hyperolius > Hyperolius riggenbachi. The sequence goes on along the minus strand of NC_090646.1, from coordinate 27,169,997 downwards.
CTGCTGTCTGTGTTCCCACCGCCAGGGTCCACAGAATTATGCAAAGCTGCAATGCGCCACTAGCTATATTACACCAGAAATTTAGCTATGCTGGTGTTGAAGAAAACATTTTACAACAGTAGAGTTCTATAAGGGAAAAAACATTAAGTTGGGTACAAGAGGAAAAATATGAACACAAAACAAAAAAAAAAGATGGTGGTAGTGAAGAAGAAGAAGAATAACCAGGTGAAGAAGAAGAAGAATCAGGAGAAGAAGAATAACCAGGTGAAGAAGAACCGGAAGAAGAAGAAGAACCAGGTGAAGAAGAACCAGAAGAAGAAGAAGAACCAGGTGAAGAAGAAGAAAAAGAAGAAGAACCAGGTGAAGAAGGACCAAATGATGATGAAGAAGAAGAATAACCAGGTGAAGAAGAACCAGATGATGATGATGATGAAGAAGAAGAACCAGATGATTGAAAAAGAAGAATAACCAGATGATGAAGAAGAAGAACCAGATGATGATGAAGAATGAGAATAAGAAGACGAAGGAGAACCAGGTGAAGAAGAAGATGAAAAACCAATTGAAGATGAACCAGAAGAAGAAGAACCAGGTGAAAAAGAAGAAGAACTTGAAGAACCAGATGCCAGTGAAGAAGAAAAGGATTAAGATGATAGTAATGATTAATAACGAGAAAGAAGATGGTAAAACAGAAAAAGAAGACAGTGAAGAAAAAGATGGAGAGAACAAAAAGAATAAGGTGAAGACGGTGAAGAAGAATAAACAAGAAATGTAGAAAAAAAGTTTTCCATCAAATTTATTTATTTTTTTCATTACACCTATTTAAATGTGATTTTCCCTTTAAAAAAAAAAAAGGCCATCCGAATTCACGAACATGAATATTTCCCGAATTCAGTTACCGATCACGAATCAAATTCAAATTCGAATCGAATTCGATGGTCACGATCAAATTTGAATCCGAATTTGCCCCGGACCCAAATTCAAATGTACTCAAATCGAATTTGGGTACATTCGAGCATGCCTGATGATGACTGTCAGGCAGTGGAGGAGGAGTTGAAGGGATGCTGAGGGGGAGCAGCAGAGAGCCGCTGCCCTTGTGTGGCGATGGCAGTTTCAGGAGGACATGGCGCAAGAAGATGAGAACAGGCATGTCCTCCCGGGGACGAAGACAAAGGTGTGTCACAGTCTGCCAATGCCGGCCTCTTCCCCATGGCTGCGCACATGTTGCACTGCCTTTGCAGGGACCCCCGGGTGATCCAGATGCGTGAAAGGGAGGACATCTAGATCACCTTGATCCTGGACCCACATCTGTAGGGGAAGCTGGGACAGTTCATGTCGCCATCCACCACCGAGCGCCACACAAGGGAGTTGCATGAGGCCCTTGGGCGCATACTCTTGGAAGCATTCCCCCAGCCTTCCACCCCCAGTGTTGCTGTTCTGCCAACCCAGCAACAGGTGCTTGTAGCCACCAGCAGCAGCAGCAGCATCCGGCACCCTGGAGACCTGCTAAGCTTAACCTCCCCGGCGTTCTATTGAGATCGCCAGGGAGGCTGCGGGAGGGTTTTTTTTTAATAAAAAAAAATCTATTTCATGCAGCCAACTGAAAGTTGGCTGCATGAAAGCCCACTAGAGGGCGCTCCGGAGGCGTCCTTCTGATCACCTCCGGCAAGCATAAGTAACAAGGAAGGCTGCAATGAGCAGCCTTCCTTGTTTGGCTTTCCTCGCCATGGCGACGAGCGGAGTGACGTCATGGACGTCAGCCGACGTCCTGACGTCAGCCGCCTCCGATCCAGCCCTTAGCACTGGCCGGAACTGATTGGTCTGGCTGCGCAGGGCTCGGGCGGCTGGGGGGACCCTCTTTCGCCGCTGCTCGCGGCGGATCGCCGCAGAGCGGCGTGATCAGGCAGCACACGCGGCTGGCAAAGTGCCGGCTGCGTGTGCTGCTTTTTATTTGAGGAAAATCGGCCCAGCAGGGCCTGAGCGGCAGCCTCCGGCGGTGATGGACTAGCTGAGCTCGTCCATACCGCTCAGGAGGTTAACAAAGAGCCTGTATGCGGTGCAGCTGCCCACAGCAGAGGTGCCAACCACAGCATCCTCCTACAACCAGCACCAGCAGCGACTGACCAGCATGGTATCTGACTACATGGGGTTATTCAGCAGGCTTGACACCGACAGCCCCGCAGATAGAGATGGCTCGAACCTCCAATTTTTGGTTTGCGAACCTCAAACTCGAACTTCTTAAACAGTTTTCGAACCTGCAAACTTTTCGAACTGCAATAGACTTCAATGGGCAGGCGAACTTGAAAAACTACAAGCACTGTTTCTGGTCACAAAACTGATGGAAAAGATGTTTCAAGGGGTCTAACACCTGGAGGGGGGCATGGCGGAGTGGGATACATGCCAAAAGTCCCGGGAAAATTACGGATTTGCCGCACAGCAGGGTTATAATCCCTAAAAGGCAGAAATCACATTGCATTCCTAAATTGGAGGTCTAAAGTGCTTGAAAACATCTTGTGCGTGTATACATGGATCAGGTAGTGTAAGTAGTGTACTGCTTCACACTGACAGACCAAACTTACTGTGTAACACACCGCAAACAGCTGTTTGTGTAGTGATGGCTGCGCTTTTCAAGCCCATATGGTCGGGCTGAGATAGCTCAATGCAGGGGCGTAGCTAGAAATGACTGGGCCCCATAGCAAAAAAAATGTTATGCCCCCCCCCCCCCCCCCCGACCTTCCAACCCCACGGACCTCGGACCTCCCACCCAAACATTCCTCCAGGACCCTCCACCCCAACATTCCCACACCCCTCTAAGTACAGTATAAGTAGCCAGGTCTATAGGTGTCCCCAGTTAGGTAGTAGTCAGGGGCATAACTAGACATCACTGGGCCCCCTTGTGGCAACAGCAATTTAAACTAAATACTGTACAAACGTTTTAACTCATACATGAACATTATGGAAAATCCAAGTTGAAAATAAACTGTGAAGATAAACAATTTCATCCATCCTACTCCTGAAAAATAAATTCATTTTGTACAACCTCCCAGTTTTATTTTCTGTTTTAAAAAGCTAACAAAGTAGGTTTAATGCTATTGTCTCATATGATGATGATTCAGCTTTTCCCATAGTCTCGCAGTTAGCAATCATGTGACCCCCAACAAGACAAATTCAGCAATCATGAGGCCCTATCAAGACAAATTCAGCAAAAATGAGGCCCCCAACATGACAAATTCAGCAAACGTGAGGCCCCCAACAAGACAAATTCAGCAATCATGAGGCCCACAACAAGACAAATTCAGCAATCATGAGGCCCCCATCAAGACAAATTCAGCAATCATGAGGCCCCCAACAAGACAAATTCAGCAATCATGAGGCCCCCAACAAGACAAATTCAGCAATCATGAGGCACATAAATAGACAGCAGTGGCGTAGCTAAGGAGCTGTGGGCCCCGATGCAAGTTTTACAATGGGGCCCCCTAGAACTCTATACATAACAATTGATACGACGCACCAAAACCTGCCAATGGCAACTACAGTGTCAGAGGTGCAAGAAGGGGATGGGTAACAGTTTGTTAATGATTACCACTAATCAAAGTATCTATTAGAAGTGATTATTATGAGCACAGGACTAATAGAGACCTAATACTGTAATTGAGGGAGGGCCCTTCGGGGCCCCTCTGGCCCAAGGGCCCCGATGCGGCCGCTACCTCTGCACCCCCTATTGCTACGCCCCTGATAGACAGCATTTCACATAAATAGGTAGAATGCCCCCTTAATATGGTAGACACCTCTCACCTGGCTTCTGAATTCTCCTGTACTGGCTGCTGTGCCTGGCAATACTGTTTTTTGCTGGATTGGGGATGATGTGTGGGCTGAAAGGCCTGGCAGTGATGCTGTGGCCTGGCTGGCGTTGATGCTGTGGCCGGTTTGGCTGGTGGTGATGCTGTGGCCGATGCTGTGGCTGGGTTGGCAGTGATGCTGTGCCTGGGTTGGCTGGCGGTGATGCTGGGCTGTGCTTGGCTGGTTGAAGTAAATGCTGGCCTGACTGGTGGTGATGCTGTGGCCTTTTTGACAGTGATTCTGGGCTGGTTGGCTGGTGGTGATGCTGGGCTGGCTGGCCTGGATAGTTTAGGTAGTGACAGGTGCCCCCTAGTTAAGGTAGCGCCAGAAGTCCCCAAGTTTAGGTAGTGACAGAAGCCCCCCCAGTTCAGGCAGTGACTGGAGCCTCCCAGTTCAGGCAGTGACAGGAGCCCCCCAGTGTAAGTAGTGACAGGTGAACCCCAGTGTAAGTAGTGACAGGTGACCCCCAGTTCAGGTAGTGACAGGGACCCCCCAGTTCAGGTAGTGACAGGGACCCCAAGTGTATGTAGTGGTAGGAGCCCCCAGTTTAGGTAGTGAGTGACAGGAACCCCCAGTTAGGTAGTAATGGACCCCCAGGTTAGGTAGTAAGTGAAAGGGACCCCCAGGTTAGGTAGTGAGTGACAGGGACCCCCAGGTTAGGTAGTGAGTGACAGGTGCCCCCCAGGTTAGGAAGTGACAGGAGCCCCCCAGGTTAGGTAGTGAGCGACAGAGACCCCCAGTTAGGTAGTGAGTGACAGGGACCCTCAGGTTAGGTTGTGACAGGGACCCCCAGGTTAGGTTGTGTGCGACAGGGACCCCCCCAGGTTAGGTTGTGAGCGACAGGGACCCCCAGGTTAGGTTGTGAGTGACAGGCGCCCCCCCAGGTTAGGTTGTGAGTGACAGGGACCTCCAGGTTAGGTATTGAGTTACAGGGACCCCCCAGGTTAGGTTGTGAGTGAGAGGGACCCCCCAGGTTAGGTTGTGAGTGACAGGCGTCCCCCAGTTAGGTAGTGAGTGACAGGCGCCCCCCAGGTTAAGTTGTGAGTGACAGGGACTCCCAGGTTAGATAGTGATTGACAGACGGCGCCCCTCCCTCCCCCCCCCCCCCCCCCCCGGGCCCGCTCAGGGCCGTTTTTGAGGGCTGGAGGGGTCGCAGCATGAGGGGAGAGCTTGGTGGCACATCGGTGGGGAGGGGGGAAGGCCCCCCCCTCCCTCACCTTGGGCTCTCCCCTCTGCGCTCCCCTCCAGAATTGAATAAACACTGTATGCAGGCGGAGGCGGCGGGGCAGCGGCGGCAGATACATACCTTCCGTGCGTTCCACCGATGCGTCTCTCTCTAGCTTCTGACGAGACTTCCGGTATAAACAGGCCATTCCCTTTAGATTGTAAGCTCGCAAGGGCAGGGCTCTCTCCCCCTTTTGTGTCTTGGTAACCATTATACATTTTATTCATCATGTTAATTTTATCACTGTCATTACCAATTCTATAATTTGTATTTTTTATCATTCTTTGTATTTCGTCACTAATTATGTATCTTGTATATTGGTGTACACCATTGTCTGTATTATTATGTACCCCATGTTTGTTTCTTACTTTGTACAGCGCCACGGAATATGTTGGCGCTTTATAAATCAATAATAATAATAATAATAATATCTGCTGCCGCTGCCCCACCGCCTCCGCCTGCATATAGTGTTTATTCAATGCTGGAGGGGAGCGCAGAGGGGAGAGCCTGAGGTGAGGGGGGGGGGGGGGGGCATCCCCCCTCCCCACCGATGTGCCACCAAGCTCTCCCCTCATGCTGTGACACCTCCAGCACCTAGCGGGGCATCCTGCTGCGGGCCCCCTGTGAGGTAGGGGCCCCATAGCAACGCTATGGTTGCTATCCCCATTGCTACGCCCCTGGTTCAATGACAGAACAACTGTCCACAATGAAGCAACAACCTTATTATCTTGGGTCAGGTGTGCCCCCCAACACACTCATATAGCCGGTCATTGCTTCATTGTGATATGCAAGCCTCTTCACTGCGGCAAGGTAACGATCACGAAGGGGAATTGACACATGTATATGCCTTTTGTTTTGTTGTTGCAGCCGCAGTGCAGCAAGAAAAATTAGGCAGGCATGTACACACACCAGAAAAAAATTATTATCATTTTTGTTAGCGGCCGCTGCTGGCGTCCTGGTCTGGACCCTGTTGGTGGTGGTGGAGAAGGCAGTCAAGTGGCCTGCAGGCAGAGATGTTGTGTGCGGACTGACATAGTCTTGGGGCCGGAAGCAGCGGCCTGCAGGCAGAGATGCTGTGTGTGGACTGACTTAGTCTTGGGGCAGGCAGCAGCAGCCGGCAGGCAGAGATGCTGTGTGTGGGGACTGACTTAGTCTTTGGGCAGGCAGTAGCCCTCCGGGATCCATGCTTCATTCATTTTGATAAAGGTGAGGTACTGAACACTTTTTGACCTGACTACTGGTGGTATAATACAAAGTGCAGTCACACAGAGGCAGTGAAAGGTAGGCACTGAATGTGCTGGGCCTGGCACAGTACAGCAATTAGCAAGGGCAGCTGCGACAGACAGGGCTGTATATGCAGTGTCAGTGGCACACACACAAAGCACATCAGAAGAACATTATCTTTCAAAAGAGTAGTATTGGGGTGCTTTTTATCAACAAATATCAGCAAGGAGCAAGCTATCAGACCTCCTAAATATTGCTTTCCCTGTCTCTCCAATGTCTCTTCCTTCTCTCACTAATACAGCAGCACACAGAGTAAGAACATTGCCAATGCTGCAGCCTTTTGGGGGGGGGGGAGGGGGCTCCAGGAGGGAGTGCAGCCTAATTGGCTGCCATGTGTCTGCTGACTGTGATGTAGAGCAGAGTTCCCCAACTCTGTCCTCAAGGCCCACCAACAGTACATGTTTTGCAGAAAACCACACACATTCACAGGTGAGGTAATTAGTTTCTCACCAGAGCTAATTACCTACCTCTGTGGATATCTACAAAACATGCATTGTTGGTGGGCCCTGAGGACAGGGTTGGGGAACAAAGATGTAGAGGGTCAAAGTTTAGCCCAATGATGTAGTATAGTGTAGTGATGTTGTATGGGGGTGGGTCAAACTCGCTAAGAGAAGAGCCGAGAAGAGCTCTCACCTGTCCAACGACTCTGTGGACAAACTTACTTTCCTCAAAATTAACCTGACTTGGGTGGAAGGTTATTTCCTGGCCCCTGCTGTCGGCAACAAGGGGACATGAAGTGGCTGCCTGGGAATTTTAATTATGCCGTCCTTTCCAACACAAGTTAGAACCTACTCCTAATTGGCCTGGTTCATTTAATTTTTTGCTGTGGTGACACCCGTCATGTCCCATGGCCTTATATGCTGCTGCTGCTGACACACACTGCTCCTCCTGCTGCAGCATTTCCCTACTGCAGTCTGTGTTCCCACCGCCAGGAACCATGGATGCATATAATTTTTGGGCAGCATTATCATGCTGTGGTATCACCAGTGAGGTGCCATAGTCTTTTGTGCTGCCGCACTGACTGCTTAGTCCTCCTCCTGCTTCTGCTGAATTTAACTACTAAAGTCTGTGTCCCCACCACCAAGGTCCACGGATGCATATATTTTTTGGGCAGCATTATCATGCAACGGTACAACCAGTGAGGTGCCATAGCCTTTTGTGCTGCCGCACTGACTGCTTAGTCCTCCTTCAGCTTCTGCTGAATTTTACTACTAAAGTCTGTGTCCCTACCGCCAGGGTTCACGGACAACTCTGCTGCCATGTCATTGCTATCGCTGCAAGAAAAAAAAAATATAATTTTTGGGCAGCATTATCTTGCTGTGGTACCACCGGTGAGGTGCCATGGTAGTTCTGTGCTGCCACACTGACTGCTTAGTCCTACTCCTGCTTCCGCTGAGTTTCACTACTAAAGTCTGTATTACCACCACCAGGTTCTACGGACAATTCTGCTGCCATGTCATTGCTATCACTGCAAGAAAAAAAAATGTATCAAAACCTCTCTGGGTGTTTTTGTGGTGTCATCCACTCATCCTCCTCCAGTGGTACCACCACCGCCAGGTGCCATTGGGACTCATCATCACCTACTAGCATGGTTGTAGTTTGCTAGGGACTCTGTGATTTCTTGTAGTGTATTTCCATATTTAACTGCTTGCTGACCGCGTCACACCGAAGGGCGTGGCGGCGGCTGCAGCCCCAGTACCGCCTACTACTGATCAGCATAAAGTCCTGGGGCTTCGTTATGCAGGAGCTTGTGTGCAGGCTGCGCGCGCATCTCCTGCTTGGTAGGCGGAGCGGAGCCTTCAGCCTTCAGTCTGCAATCGATGCTCAGAGACTGTTAGACGGCAAAACCTCTGTCTAATTACCATGTACAGTGCTGCGAACTACAGCAGTGCTGTACTGGGGACAGCTGTGTGACACGGCTGTCCCCTCCAGAGTCTCAGTGGTGATCGTCTGTCATAGGCTGAACCCAATCACAGTGATTGGCTGGCTGTGGGAGGGAGGGAGGGAGGGACAGGTAAATAAATAATAATAATAATAAAAGTTCTTTTTGAATTTTTTTAAGTTGTAGCACCTTCTCACCTTTATATTCCATGTAATTTTGGGGATTGTAGCATGTATGGGGGCTTTGCTATTAACGTTAAAGTCTAATCCGTGATCAAGGCCGTAATCATGGATTTTACAGGCAATCACGGCGAAAATCTGAGTCAAATTTGGAAGTTCATTTCAATCCGTATCGCAATCACGGCTTATCCGGATTTTGATACAGCCGTGGCCAGCCTGGATTTACTTGAATCCGTGATCGGTGGTATCCGAGTACCACTACCCCAGCACCCACACTGACCTCTCCCTTCCCCAGCACCCACACTGACCTCTCCCTTCCCCAGCACCCACACTGACCTTTCCCTTCCCCAGCACCCACACTGACCTCTCCCTTCCCCAGCACCCACACTGACCTCTCCCTTCCCCAGCACCCACACTGACCTCACCCTTCCCCAGCACCCACACTGACCTCTCCCTTCCCCAGCACCCACAGTGACCTCTCCCTTCCCCAGCACCCACAGTGATCTCTCCCTTCCCCAGCACCCACACTGACCTCTCCCTTCCCAAGCACCCACACTGACCTCTCCCTTGCCCAGCACCCACACTGACCTCTCCCTTCCCCAGCACCTACACTGACCTCTCCCTTCCCCAGCACCCACACTGACCTCTCCCTTCCCCAGCACCCACACTGACCTCTCCCTTCCCCAGCACCCACAGTGATCTTTCCCTCCACCTGTGGTTTCCCTCCTGTCCCCTGCAGCACCCACAGGGACCGCCCATCCCAAAAGGAGAACCTACAGTAACCTCTCCCATCACCAGCACCCACAGTGACCTCTCCCAACCCCAAGAATCCACAATGACTTCTCCCTCCTCCAGTAAACACAGTGACCTCTCCCAGCACCCACAGTGACCTCTGCTTCCCCCAGGAACCACATTGACCTCTACCACCCCAGCACCCACAGTGACCTCTCCCAACACCCAACTTCCACAATGACTTCTCCCTCCTCCAGTAACCACACTGATCACTTCCAACACCCACAGTTACCTCCCCTTCCTTTAGCACCCACAATGACCTCTACCTCCCCCCAAGACCCACAGTGACCCCCCCCCCCAAAGCACCCCCAGTGACCTCCCTTTCCTCCAGTACCCATACTGATATCTACCTTCCAGAGTACCCACATTTACTTCTGCCTTATCCAGCACCCACAGTGACCTACTCTTCCCCCACTGACCTCTACCTCCCCAGCAACTATACTGACCTCTACCTCCCCTAGCACCAATCATGCCATCCATAGCAGCACCCACAGTGACCTCCAACTCCCTGCACCCACCGCAATTGCACCAATATCTAGAACCCACATTACACTTACCCAGTAACCCCCACTATATCAAACACCCAGTACTTGCACCAAGCACCTACATGATATCCAGTCTAGCTACACACACACGCACACACACACACACGCGCACACACACACACACACACACACGTCACACTTAGTACTTGCATCAAATAGCCACATGACACCCAGTACCTGCACCCCTTCACTCTATAACTGGCACCCAGTACTCACACACACATGGCACAGTACTTGTACCCAGTCCCAGCATGGCACCCACTACTCACACCTGTACTCAGCCTCCATATGGCACCCACTATCTGCACCCACATAACAAGGACTAGCACCCGAAGTACCTGCACTCAGAAACCTCATGACACACAATGTTCACTCATATCTAGCACCCATTGCAGGCGTGGCACCAAGTATCTGCACCTGTGTGATACCCAGTACCTGCACCCTGCACCCACCTGTTTCATCTGCAGTAGTTTCAGTTGCACTAAGCCTCCACTTGGTACCCAGCACCTAGTGGCGGACACAGCAAGCAGTGGGCCCCTGTGCAAAATTGCAATTGCGGGCCCCTACGGCCTGCTGTGCCCAAAAATGGGTGTGGCTACAACCTGCGGCAAAAAAACAGGTGTGGATAGAACCTACGCGCAAAAATGGGTGTGGCAATGACCGGATGAGGGCGGAGCTAACTGTAATTTAAAGCGAACCCGGGGTGAGGGTTTATTTCCTTTTAAACAATACTTGTTGCCTGGCGGCCCTGCTGATCTATTTGGCTGCAGTAATAAACTGAATTACACCAGCAATAAGCATGCAGCTAATCTTCTCAGTTCTGACAATATTGTCAGAAACCCCAGACCTGCTGCATGCTTGTTCAGGGTCTATGGTTGAAAGAATAAGAGGCAGAGGACCAGCACGGCAGCCAGGCAACTGGTATTGCTTAAAAGGAGAGAAATATGGCAGCCTCAAGATTATTCTCACTTCAGGCTCCCTTGAAAAGTGCAACGCAAAGACAGTGGGCCCAAGTTTTGGTGACCCTTTCCTCCGAAAATTTACATAATTGTGCAGGTTTTCTCAAGAAAATACACATCATGTCGGCAGATATGCCCAGAAAATATGTGCAATCATGTCGGCAGATATGCCCAGAAAATACGTGCAATCATGTCGGCAGATATCACCAGAAAATACGTGCAAACATGTCGGCAGATATGCCCAGAAAATACGTGCAATCATGTCGGCAGATATGCCCAGAAAATACGTGCAATCATGTCGGCAGATATGCCCAGAAAATACGTGCAATCATGTCGGCAGATATGCCCAGAAAATACGTGCAATCTAGTCAGCAGATATGCCCAGAAAATACGTGCAATCAAGTCGGCAGATATGCCCAGAAAATACGTGCAATCATGTCGGCAGATTTGCGCAGAAAATACATGCAATCATGTGGCAGACCTGCCCAGAACATACACCTGCTAATATATTTAAAAAAACAAAAACATTTACTCACCTGCAGCAGAAGACCTCCTGTCCCAGCCTCCATCCGGCGCGCAGCTCCCATGGGTGGCTGAGTGGATAGGTAGCCATGGATAGGTAGCCTGGTGGGTGGGTAGGTAGGTAGGCAGCCTGGTGGGTGGGTAGGTAGGTAGCCCTTAGCCGGGTGGGTAGGTAGCCAAGGTACCCGGGTGGGTGGCTGGTTAGCTGGGTGGGTAGGTAGCCTGGTGGGTGGGTGGGTAGGTAGCCTGGTGGGTGGGTGGGTAGGTAGCCCTTAGCCGGGTGGGTAGGTAGGTAGGTAGACTGGTGGGTGGATGGGTAGGTAGCCGGGTGGGTGGGTAGGTAGGTAGCCTGGTGGGTGGGTGGGAGGGTAGGTAGCCCTTAGCCGGGTGGGCAGGTAGCCTGGTGGGTGGGTGGGTAGGTAGCCGGGTGGGTGGCTGGGTAGCTAGGTAGCCTGGTGGGTGGGTAGGTAGCCGGGTGGGTGGGTAGGTAGGTAGCCTGGTGGGTAGGTAGCCTGGTGGGTGGGTTGGTAACTAGCCCGGTAGGTAGGTAGGTAGCCTGGTGGGTAGGTAGGTAGGCAGCCTGGTGGGTGGGTAGCCGGGTGGGTAGGTAGCCTGGTGGGTGGGTTGGTAACTAGCCCGGTAGGTAGGTAGCTGGGTGGGTGGGTGGTTGGGTAGGTAGCCGGGTGGATAGGTAGGTAGGTAGCCGGGTGGGTAGGTAGGTAGGAAGCCTGGTGGGTGTTTGGGTAGGTAGCCCTTAGCCGGGTGGGTAGGTAGCCTGGTGGGTGGCTGGGTAGCTGGGTGGGTAGGTAGCCTGGTGGGTGGGTAGGTAGCCGGGTGGGTAGGTAGCTGGGTGGGTGGGTGTGTAGGTAGCCCGGTGGGTGGGTGGTTAGGTAGCCTGGTGGGTAGGTAGCCAGGTGGGTAGGTAGCCTGGTGGGTGGGTTGGTAACTAGCCCAGTAGGTAGGTAGCCTGGTGGGTGGGTAGGTAGGTAGGCAGCCTGGTGGGTGGGTAGCCGGGTGGGTAGGTAGCCTGGTGGGTGGGTTGGTAACAAGCCCAGTAGGTAGGTAGGTAGGTAGTCGGGTGGGTGTTTAGGTAGGTAGCTGGGTGGGTAGGTAGGTAGGTAGCCGGGTGGGTAGGTAGTTGGGTGGGTAGGTAGGTAGGAAGCCTGGTGGGTAGGTAGCCGGGTGGGTATCAGGCGGCCTGGTGTTGCGCTGATCCACCTTTTGCGCAATTTTCAATTTTTGATTTTATTTGATTAGCCGCACCCAGGCTATGCATATACATAGGTTAGGATTTAGCTAGTGTTAGGCCCCTCCCATGGAGGATTGACTTCTTCGCAGTGGGAGGGACGAGTACTTAATAGGTTGCATGCAAGCTGTTAATGGAAACCAACATCCTCCTCTAGTGGTAGACAGGTCATGTGTATGCTCGGTGTGTATTCGACCCCACGAGTGGGGCTTGCACTCTTTTGCAGGTAGGCACTAGTCTGTTTTTAAGTAGCGCTGCTCATTTCCTTGCTATGTACTAATGTAATTCGTTTTTGGTCAGCTGCTCCCACTTAACAGCCATGCTTTTGGTGTATATGCAGAGCTTCTGTTTGGGTTCAAGGTGCGTTTGTAGTTCCTGGGGGGGCTAAGCGCATCTCTGATGGAGGCCATTCGGAGGCGGCCTGGTGTTGCGCTGATCCACCTTTTGCGCAATTTTCATATGGCATCATGTACTCACTCACAGTACCCACTTGGCACTCAGAATTTGCACATAGGACCCACATGACACCCTATACCCCCCATAATTAACACCCAAATGGCACAGTAATCACACAACACCAAGTTCCCAAGCTATTATATGCACCTAGTGCCCGTCCATGGCCAGCTCCCAAATAGCACCCAGTACCCACCCTTGGTCCAAACCCATATGAGACTCGGTACTCTCCCATGGCAGACATCCGGACCACACATGGCACTCCCTACTCACTCATGTCCTGCCCACTGCACCTACATGCACCCAGTACTCACTCTTGGCCTGTACCCAGCACTCACATGGCTCCCTGTACCAATTAGCACTTATATGGCATCCACTTTTGTTTATCACCATCTGCTACTCATTCAGCACCCAATACTGCTTAGCACCCACTGCAGATAAACAACCAATCAAAACTGGACCTTGGTACCCAATGCATCTTGACACAGACTGTACTTTGGCACCTCAGCACTACTGCAACTTAGCACAAAGTGTACCTTTGCATCTTATCACCCACTGCATCTGCAAATACACATTTCACTGGAAAAATTTAAACTGCAGCCATTCTTACACTGTTAATGGCAGGGTTCTCAAACTTTGCACAGTTGGTCGCTGGGTGACTGGGGTTAATATTCAGAAAAGTGGGTGGAGCCCACAAAAGCCAATCAAAATTCACCTATTGATTTTCAAGAGGAATATTTCATTTCTGCCATTCTTGCACTGTTAGTGGCACAAGCCTCAAACCTGGTACAGTTGGTCATTGGGTGAATGGGGTTCAAATTCAGAAAAGGGGGTGGAACCACAAATAGCCAATCAGATTTGTTTCATTTCAATGCAAATTATTAATGCCAAAGACCGCAAATTTCACACACTTGGTCACTGAGTAATTGTGTGCTAGGGTTATAATAAGTGGGCGGAGCACCACCAGCATTTTAGCTCAACTTCAAGCGGATTATAACCCTGCATTTCAACTTTGCTCTAAAACATTATTTACAGCATATTATATGCAACCAGCATTTTTTTTACTAGACCAGCATTGGAAGGGTTACACACAGAGCTTTAAAGTTCCGTGGATAGAAATGCAGATGCAGCCGAAGTTTAGATAGATACATTTAAGTAAACACAATGTAACAAGTGTGGAATGTGACACACACTCTCTGACTGTGCAGGAGCTGGAGGACAGCCAGAGAGTGTGTAACATTCCACACTTGTTACATTGTGTTTACTTAAATGTATCTATCTAAACTTCGGATGCGTCTGCATTTCTATCCATGGAACTTTAAAGCTCTGTGTGTAACCCTTCCAATGCTGGTCTAGTAAAAAAAAATGCTGGTTGCATATAATATGCTGTAAATAATGTTTTAGAGCAAAGTTGAAATGCAGGGTTATATTCCGCTTTAAAGAGAAACTCCAACCAAGAATTTAACTTTATCCCAATCAGTAGCTGATACCCCCTTTTACATGGGAAATCTATTGATTTTCACAAACAGTCCATCAGGGGGCGCTGTATGACTGATATTGTGGTGAATCCCCTTCCACAAGAAGCTCTGAGGACTGCAGTACTTTTGACAGTTTGCCACAATGTAACAAGGTTTACAGACAGGAAATAGCTGTTTACAGCTGTCTCCAATGGCCAAAACAGCTAGCAGCAGCTACATAACCTACCCACAGTAAAAAAGTCACCATTTAATAAATGTCAGAATGTAAATCGGGGAGAGGAAAGATTTTTACAATGAGCAAACACCGACTAAATCATTTATACATAATTATTGTAAAAATGAAGCACTTTTTTTATTACACTATTTTCACTGGAGTTCCTCTTTAAGCACTGAAGGAAAAATAACCCTGAAGTAAAAAAAAAAAAAAGCTGTGCAGCTTTTAGCCTCCTGGAAATATATCAGCCACCTGCGGCTGCTGGTGTAATCCTGTCACATCTACACTATATAACATGGCAGTAAATGCTGCTGATCAGCCAGTGACAATGCAGACAGGAGGGCTGCACATGCATCATTGAGTGACCCAGCTTCCCAGAGACATGGACTGGTCTGGAATGCGCATAGCCTCAGCTCTGATCTCTATTCTGCTCCAGCTCATCCTCCTGTCTGCCTCTTCCTATGGAATCACATACAATGCATCATCACAGTGCACACTACAGCCAACTCAGCCTGAACTTATTTACCAATATTACCAGAAGGGAGATGTATACATTGGAGGATTGTTTGCAGTGAGCATGCACTACCGCTTATTTTCTAATGTGCATGAGCTTGCAGGAATAGCAAAGTTTAAATTGAAATGTTTCTTGTAAGTATCTTACTTTTTTTTTCCTTTTTTTGCTACTTAAAGGAATACTATCGATTGAAACAACTTTTTTTTTAATACTCTATATTAGTGTACACATTACCACTAGTGCTAGGGGCACGCTATTTATTCACCCAGGTCTCTCTCCTTTATGCCTGCTTAAAAATTCATTTCTCACACAGCTCACACAAATAGATTTCACTGTGTCACTCACAGCATGCAGGAGACATGAGGAGAAACAGGCTGATCTGAGGTGGTAACAGGTAACTAAATGAGCTGTAATATTGCTGGAATATAACTAGCTATAACACTATGTAACAAATGCCTCAATATTATAGGGCAGCGTCAAATAGGGACATAATGAAAAATAAAAATGATAATACCAAAAATATAAAAAATACAACAAATATCCTCCTCATGCACATGCCAACATAATAATATGGTGCAAAAATAGAAAATGAGAATTGGCTCTTGGGTGCATGAAAAGGACAAAAACTTTTATTCATATATTATAAATATGACACAACATGAAAAATCCCAATACCGTATGAAAATCTAATAACCCCATAAAATAACTCCTCACAAACTCCACATAACCTCAGGGGCTGCAGTCCCCAAGAAGGCCAGAAAGGATCAGTTCCAACATATAATGGACAATCAAAGGCCAGCATGCGTGAACAAGGCACATGGACAATGTTCCTGAAGTGTGTGATAGGCACAAGGAAGCAAGTTCAATAGCAGCATCCAGACAGGCATATAAAAGCACAAGAGCACAGTATAGCTTGAAGCAGATGAATGCTGTCTAGGTAAGATGGTAACATGCAGAGTTAGTGACCAATAAAGCAGCCTGATGACAAGCAGGGATCTGTATGGACAGGCAGTCCGTCACTCACAGAACATGGATGGATAAAGCAAAACTTGAAAATCCACACAGGTATGAGCACATGCGGCAAATGCAGTGAATAGTCCCCCAATCGCAGGGCAGGTACAGCCAAACATGTATGTGCTCAGGATAGAGACCTTCTCATAGTTACCAAGTTCCACTGGCAGAATCGTCCATGAGGTAATGCTGGTGCATGCTGAGCTTCCCTTGTGCTGACAGACTGAGTCTGGTGGCCTATTTGTAAATGTCCATAAGGCCCACGAGGTAGATGGAGGAGATGTGGGAGTGAGGAGGATGAACGCTGTCAGGAGGAGCCTGACATGTTTCGCCGCATCTAGCGGCCTTTTCAAAGGCAGACAGCGTGTGAACTGTATGGACGCCATAGCGGCGTCCATAAATGCTGAATGCGACTGCGCGGCCCGCCCCCAGGCCCACCCCCCGTCCACAGTCATCCTCCCCACACGCCCACCAGAAGCGTGGGCGCATGTGCGGCCAACAGATGGAGCGCAGAGCGCCCCAACCAGTAAGTGCCACACAGCGGCGCCGAATGGCGCGGATGGGTGACGTCAGGGATGGCAAATGGAGCGCAGAGCGCTCCAGCCAATGCACGCCACACAGCGGCGCCAACCGACGCGGATGAACGACGCCAGTAATGGCCACCAGGTGGAGAGGACGAAAGAACGGGGCAATAAGCCGCAGCGGACAGCGCAGCCACACGCAGCCCATGTAAATGTAAATCAACAACAAACCCTAATATACAAATGAAAAATAAAAATAATAATAAAAATAGAAATGAAAACCAAAACAAATAAACGCACCAAAAACAGTGCTACTATCACAAAATTATTAAACAGAGGAACTAGCGTCATGGGCATATGCACACAGATGAACTGCAGTGCATCATGCCACATAACGTATATATATATATAAACAGTAATGAGAGAGAAATGAGGAGAGATCCGTCCCTGTAAAAAAAGGGGTTAATAGTAACCACATGGAGTAGGAATATCCCCCATGTATATATAAATGACCATATAGCGAAATTTGCCACATGTGAAGAGGAAAAAGTATCCAACAGGAGGGGATGGGGGGGCCCACAACTAGGGGGCTCACTAGTTGTGGGCCCCCCATCCCCTCCTGTTGGATACTTTTTCCTCTTCACATGTGGCAAATTTCGCTATATGGTCATTTATATATACATGGGGGATATTCCTACTCAGGGGCGTAGCAATAGGGGGTGCAGCGGTAGCGACCGCATCGGGGCCCTTGGGCCAGAGGGGCCCCGGAGGGCCCTCCCTCAACTACAGTATTAGCACTCTATTTGTCCTGTGCTCATAATAATCACTTTTATAGGTGCTATGGATAGCAGTAATCATTAACAAGCTGCTCCCCATCCCCTTCTTTCACCTCTGACACTGTAGTAGCCATTGGCAAGTTTTGGTGTGCCGTATCAGTTGTTATGTATAGAGTGCTAGGGGGGCCCCATTGTAAAACTTGCATCGGGGCCCACAGCTCCTTAGCTACGCCACTGTTCCTACTCCATGTGGTTACTATTAACCCCTTTTTTTACAGGGACGGATCTCTCCTCATTTCTCTCTCATTACTGTTTATATATATATATACGTTATGTGGCATGATGCACTGCAGTTCATCTGTGTGCATATGCCCATGACGCTAGTTCCTCTGTTTAATAATTTTGTGATAGTAGCACTGTTTTTGGTGCGTTTATTTGTTTTGGTTTTCATTTCTATTTTTATTATTATTTTTATTTTTCATTTGTATATTAGGGTTTGTTATTGATTTACATTTACATGGGCTGCGTGTGGCTGCGCTGTCCGCTGCGGCTTATTGCCCCGTTCTTTCGTCCTCTCCACCTGGTGGCCATTACTGGCGTCGTTCATCCGCGTCGGTTGGCGCCGCTGTGTGGCGTGCATTGGCTGGAGCGCTCTGCGCTCCATTTGCCATCCCTGACGTCACCCATCCGCGCCATTCGGCGCCGCTGTGTGGCGCTTACTGGTTGGGGCGCTCTGCGCTCCATCTGTTGGCCGCACATGCGCCCACGCTTCTGGTGGGCGTGTGGGGAGGATGACTGTGGACGGGGGGTGGGCCTGGGGGCGGGCCGCGCAGTCGCATTCAGCATTTATGGACGCCGCTATGGCGTCCATACAGTTCACACGCTGTCTGCCTTTGAAAAGGCCGCTAGATGCGGCGAAACATGTCAGGCTCCTCCTGACAGCGTTCATCCTCCTCACTCCCACATCTCCTCCATCTACCTCGTGGGCCTTATGGACATTTACAAATAGGCCACCAGACTCAGTCTGTCAGCACAAGGGAAGCTCAGCATGCACCAGCATTACCTCATGGACGATTCTGCCAGTGGAACTTGGTAACTATGAGAAGGTCTCTATCCTGAGCACATACATGTTTGGCTGTACCTGCCCTGCGATTGGGGGACTATTCACTGCATTTGCCGCATGTGCTCATACCTGTGTGGATTTTCAAGTTTTGCTTTATCCATCCATGTTCTGTGAGTGACGGACTGCCTGTCCATACAGATCCCTGCTTGTCATCAGGCTGCTTTATTGGTCACTAACTCTGCATGTTACCATCTTACCTAGACAGCATTCATCTGCTTCAAGCTATACTGTGCTCTTGTGCTTTTATATGCCTGTCTGGATGCTGCTATTGAACTTGCTTCCTTGTGCCTATCACACACTTCAGGAACATTGTCCATGTGCCTTGTTCACGCATGCTGGCCTTTGATTGTCCATTATATGTTGGAACTGATCCTTTCTGGCCTTCTTGGGGACTGCAGCCCCTGAGGTTATGTGGAGTTTGTGAGGAGTTATTTTATGGGGTTATTAGATTTTCATACGGTATTGGGATTTTTCATGTTGTGTCATATTTATAATATATGAATAAAAAGTTTTTGTCCTTTTCATGCACCCAAGAGCCAATTCTCATTTTCTATTTTTGCACCATAGCTATAACACTAGTCTGTGTTTACACTCAGACTGCTTGCCTGGCTGCCTGCTTGTGATGATGATTCACTCCAGGCTGCATCCACTTTACAAGCTGCTGAGAGGGGCAGACCACAGTCTACAATTAGCATTATTAGTATCTTTATCAGTCAAGAGAAGCAAAGATAATAAACACACATTGCTAGAATCTTTAACCCCTTACCACCATGTCAATAAGATTCTTTCAGCAAGGTGATAATTAAACTATAAGCTGAGGAGTTGATAGCAACTCCCCTGTGCAGAGACATGGTCTAGCCCCCAGTATTAGATACATTTTGTATCTAAAACTGACAGAGGATTTTACAGCTGAGAGGAACAGCTGTGTGAGGAATCAAATTGCTCCTAGTACTTGTCCTAATGTGTGCTACAACATACAGCATTTAAAAATAAATGCATAGATCGATAGTATTCCTTTAAGGTTAATTCCATTTTTAAAAGGGAAAAAAATAAAATCAATGTGTTCAGAGTGGCAAACAATATGCAGCGTATTTATGTATGTGGCACTGACTGTCTTGGGTACTGATCTGGTCAGCTTAATAGAACAAACCATAAAAAGTATTGTAGCCCTGAAGAGAGTGGTATTGTAGTGGTATTGTCTAACAGAGAGCAGAGAGTGGTGTAGCCCTAACAGAGTGCAGAGAGTGGTATAGCCCTAACAGAGAGCAGAGAGTGGTGTAGCCCTAACAGAGTGCAGAGAGTAGTGTAGCCCTAACAGAGTGCAGAGAGAGGTGTAGCCCTAACAGAGTGCAGAGAGTGGTGTAGCTCTAATAGAGAGCAGAGAGTGGTGTAGCCCTAACAGAGTGCAGAGAGTGGTGTAGCCCTAACAGAGAGCAGAGTGGTGTAGCTCTAACAGAGAGCAGAGAGTGGTGTAGCCCTAACAGAGAGCAGAGAGTGGTGTAGCCCTAACAGAGAGCAGAGTGGTGTAGCTCTAACAGAGTGCAGAGAGTGGTGTAGCCCTAACAGAGAGCAGAGTGGTGTAGCTCTAACAGAGTGCAGAGAGTGGTGTAGTCCTAACAGAGTACAGAGAGTGGTGTAGCCCTAACAGAGAGCAGAGAGTGGTGTAGCCCTAACAGAGTGCAAAGAGTAGTGTAGCCCTAACAGAGTGCAGAGAGTAGTGTAGCCCTAACAGAGTGCAGAGAGAGGTGTAGCCCTAACAGAGTGCAGAGAGCGGTGAAGCCCTAACAGAGAGCAGAGAGTGGTGTAGCCCTCCCAGAGTGCAGAGAGTGGTGGATTCCTAACATAGTGCAGAGAGTGGTGTAGCCCTAACAGAGAGCAGAGAGTGGTGTAGCCCTAACAGAGTGCAGAGAGCAGTGTAGCCCTAACAGAGTGCAGAGTGGTGTAGTCCTAACAGAGTGCAGAGAGTGGTGTAACCCTAACAGAGTGCAGAGAGAGGTGTAGCCCTAACAGAGTGCAGAGAGCGGCGTAGCCCTAACAGAGAGCAGAGAGTGGTGTAGCCCTCCCAGAGTGCAGAGAGTGGTGGATTCCTAACATAGTGCAGAGAGTGGTGTAGCCCTAACAGAGAGCAGAGAGTGGTGTAGCCCTAACAGAGTGCAGAGAGCAGTGTAGCCCTAACAGAGTGCAGAGTGGTGTAGTCCTAACAGAGTGCAGAGAGTGGTGTAACCCTAACAGAGTGCAGAGAGTGGTGTAGCCCTAACAGAGTGCAGAGTGGTGTAGTCCTAACAGAGTGCAGAGAGTGGTGTAACCCTAACAGAGTGCAGAGAGTGGTGTAGCCCTAACAGAGTGCAGAGAGTGGTGTAGCCCTAACAGAGAGCAGAAGAGAGTGGTGTAGCCCTAACAGAGAGCAGAGTGGTGTAGTCCTAACAAAGTGCAGAGAGTGGTGTAACCCTAACAGAGTGCAGAGAGTGGTGTAGTCCTAACAAAGTGCAGAGAGTGGTGTAGCCCTAACAGAGTGCAGAGAGTGGTGTAGCCCTAACAGAGTGCAGAGAGTGGTGTAGCCCTAACAGAGAGCAGAGTGGTGTAGCTCTAACAGAGAGCAGAGAGTGGTGTAGCCCTAACAGAGAGCAGAGAGTGGTGTAGCCCTAACAGAGAGCAGAGTGGTGTAGCTCTAACAGAGTGCAGAGAGTGGTGTAGCCCTAACAGAGAGCAGAGTGGTGTAGCTCTAACAGAGTGCAGAGAGTGGTGTAGTCCTAACAGAGTACAGAGAGTGGTGTAGCCCTA
Organism: Hyperolius riggenbachi; assembly: GCF_040937935.1. Classification (NCBI taxonomy): domain Eukaryota; kingdom Metazoa; phylum Chordata; class Amphibia; order Anura; family Hyperoliidae; genus Hyperolius; species Hyperolius riggenbachi. The sequence goes on along the minus strand of NC_090646.1, from coordinate 27,148,655 downwards.
ACAGAGAGCAGAGAGTGGTGTAGCCCTAACAGAGTGCAAAGAGTAGTGTAGCCCTAACAGAGTGCAGAGAGTAGTGTAGCCCTAACAGAGTGCAGAGAGAGGTGTAGCCCTAACAGAGTGCAGAGAGCGGTGTAGCCCTAACAGAGAGCAGAGAGTGGTGTAGCCCTCCCAGAGTGCAGAGAGTGGTGGATTCCTAACATAGTGCAGAGAGTGGTGTAGCCCTAACAGAGAGCAGAGAGTGGTGTAGCCCTAACAGAAGGAAGAGAGCAGTGTAGCCCTAACAGAGTGCAGAGTGGTGTAGTCCTAACAGAGTGCAGAGAGTGGTGTAACCCTAACAGAGTGCAGAGAGTGGTGTAGTCCTAACAGAGTGCAGAGTGGTGTAGTCCTAACAGAGTGCAGAGAGTGGTGTAACCCTAACAGAGTGCAGAGAGTGGTGTAGCCCTAACAGAGTGCAGAGAGTGGTGTAGCCCTAACAGAGAGCAGAAGAGAGTGGTGTAGCCCTAACAGAGAGCAGAGTGGTGTAGTCCTAACAAAGTGCAGAGAGTGGTGTAACCCTAACAGAGTGCAGAGAGTGGTGTAGTCCTAACAAAGTGCAGAGAGTGGTGTAGCCCTAACAGAGTGCAGAGAGTGGTGTAGCCCTAACAGAGTGCAGAGAGTGGTGTAGTCCTAACAGAGAGAGCAGAGAGTGGTGTAGCCCTAACAGAGTGAAGAAAATGGGGTGATCACGGATGCCGGTTTTGAATGCACCCATGACTGCATTCAAAATCCGGCCCATGATCCCAGGTAGTTGTGAACACGAGTCTAGAATCACGGTAACCAGGGTAATTACGTTGTATGTCGTCATTGGGCCAATCAGAGGGTCCCTGGTCTAGGCCCTAGCAACCAGAGGAGGGGAGCCTCTGACCTCCCCTTTGCTACATAAGGTGGCATCGGCATCCATCTTGAGGATCTCATCCTTGCTTGTGACTCTGTGGTACTGAGAGCATCTCCAGCGCTGCTGTCCGTCTTAACAAGTGCTTTTTACTGAGTAAACACAGCGTTTTGCCTATTCAACACATTCCCAACACATTTATTGTATTGCTGTATAGTTAGATAGTAATTTGATTGTGTTAGTAAGTGTAGTGTAATGACTGTATACAGTGCTTGGCTAGCTTAGTTGAGGTCTGTGTGCAGGCAAGGCCTGCTAGCCAGGTAGCCAGGTAGCCTGTAGGTAGGTTTAGAGGTTACTACTATCTCTTGTAACACTACTAGCATTAGCAGTACTACAGTCAGCAGCATCTGTCTCTCACTGTGATTCTGCAGCTGCTGCCTGCCTGTAGTGTGAGTGTGTGGCAGTCAGTCTTAGTGTCACTCACTGTCACTCTCTTTGTTTGTGTTCTTTTTGTTCTGTTAATTAATTACTAGAGATGGCCCAAACAGTTCCCGGTGAACTTCGGTGGTTTGCGTTTGTCAGCGAATGCGAACTTTTCCGGATAGTTCGATTCGCCCCCTTATAAAAGGCAGGCAGTGTCAGGCATTGGACTCACTTGTGTGCCTGCAGTAATTAGAGAGGGGAAAGCTGCTGCAGACTCTCATAGGGAAAGCTTAGTTAGGCTCTAGTAGGCTTGTTAGCTTGGTCCTTGCTGATTCTTATTGCTAAAAAAGCACCCCACAACGGCTCTTTTGAGAGCTAATCTTGTTCTTGTGATCTATTTTTTTTTGTGTGTGTGTGTCCCACTGACACTTGTGTTGCATAGACAGCCTTGGTAATTCCTATTGTGTGTGCCACTGCCAGGCCCAGCACATTAAGTGACTACCTGTGTGTGTGACAGGTGCACATTGTAATACCCATCACTGCATATATCTACCTGTTGTTCACAGTGCACCTATCTACCTACGTGAGCGCACCCAGTGTCACTGTGCCTGTCCGGTTCCTTTCTGTGTGTGACAGGTGCACATTGTAATAACCATCACTGCATATACCGACCTGTTGTTCACAGTGCACTCACCTACCTATGTGAGCGCACACAGTGTCACTGTGCCTGTCCGGTACCTGTCTATGTGTGACAGGTGCACATTGTAATAACTGTCACTGCATATACTTACCTGTTGTTCACAGTACACCCATTTACAGGGCCGGATTTTAACTTTTTGCCACCCAAGGCCCACTATGACCCTCTTCCACCGGACCAACAGCATCCTAAACCCCCCCCCCCCAACACGGCAGAGATTATATTGTAGGGTCCTCTGAGGACATGATGGAAGGGATTAGATTGTACACTCCTTGGTGGGCAGCACATTTGGTGATTGACAGGCAGCTCAGAGAGCACTGGTGCTTGTTTGCTACCCCTTCATCCCCTGAGTGCCAGATCCGGCTGTTGGTAGACACCCACCACCATCTGTAAACTCAGCGTTGCCGGACAAATGTTCGACACGCTAACTGCTAATGCCACCCTGCTGCCCACAGCCCGCCCTTTGCTTTCCTGGTGCCCTAGGCCATGGCTTATGTGGCCTTGCCAGAAATCCGGCCATGCCCATCTACCTACGTGAGTGCAGTCCCCAGACACAGCATCTCTGCCTGCACGCCGTGTGACTGCCTGCCCTATGACTAAGTCGCTCCCCACACAGCATTTCTGCCCACAGGCCAGTTGACTGCCTTCTCCGCCACCACCAACAGGGTCCAGGACTCCAGGTGGATTACTGAATTTTTAGGGCCCTAGCAGCTGGTATAATAATTTTTCTGGTGCGAGTACATGCCTGCCTAATTTTTTCTGGCTGCACTGCAGCTGCAACAACAAAACAAAAGGCATGTACATGTGCCAATTCCCCTTCGTGATCATTAAGGGGCGTGAAGGGGCTTGCGTATCACAATGAAGCAAGGACCGATGGCTATATGAGTGTCTCGGGGGTTGGCACACCAAAGATAATAAGGTCATTGCTTCATTGTGAACAGACCAAATTTGATCAGCTGGACAGTAACAGTTCTGTCATTCAGCTACCTCAGCCCAGCGACCATATGGGCTGGAAAGCCGCCATCACCTGCACTCTCATCATGGTGCGCATATGTCCAGCACGGCCGTCACTACACAAACAGTTGTTTGCAGTCACTGCATACCTTTCACTGCATCTTTTACTGCACATTGTATTATACCTGGCAGTCAGTGCATACCTTTCACTTGAATGGATGGCAGACTTGCCCTCCATAACAGATTCTCGTTAAAGGATTTAAAGGTGATTCATCTCATATACAGCAGAGCCTCGAAAGTCCTCCTGTATTGTTATTTTTGGTCATTACCTCGGGACATGCATGCCTGCCTGCTGCCTTCCTTGGATGTGTTGTAGCCGTTCCTGCTCCATTGCACACAGTGTGCCTGCTGCCTTGTTTGGATGTGTGGTGGTTCTGGTAGCCATTTCTTAAGCTCCCACTCCAGACCGGAATCGAACCAGGATTCCCAGACCATTACCCATGGTCACCATGCTACTGAGAAAGTACCATTGAAAGTTTCACACAGTTGAATGAATGGCAGACTTGCCCTCCATAACACATTCTTGGCAAATGCTTTCGATTTGGTTCATCTTGCGCTGGGTCAAGGGTCCATCTGACCACAGATGCCTGGTCTGCAAAAAGCATGGTCAGGGCAGGTAAATTGCTTATACAGAAAATGGGTCCTTACTTGGATGTGTGGTGGTGGTAGCCGGTTCTCAGGCTCCCACTCCGGACCGGAATCGAACCATGATTCCCCAGCCATTACCCGTGGTCACCTACAATGGCAGACTTGCCCTCCATAACAGATTCTCGTTACAGGTACTGAACAGCCAGCAGAAAATGTAATTAAAAAAAAATAGATGTAAGCTTTAACAATGGTAGAGAAAGAACCATTGAAAGTTGATAAGGCAGTCAGACATTACCTGACATCACTGAGGAAGAGCAATCTCGCCATGATGCGCACCAGTCCAGCATGGCCGTCACTACACAAACAGCTGTTTGCGGTGCGTTACACAGTGAGTTTGGTGTGTCAGTGTGAAGCAGTACTCTAATTACACTCCCTGATTGATGTATACACATGCAAGATGTTTTAAAGCACTTTAGGCCTGCAATTTAGCATTCAATGTGATTTCTGCCCTTAAAACGCTGCTTTGCGTCAAATCCAGATTTTTCCCCGGGACTTTTGGCGTGTATCCCACTCATCCATGCAAAAACTCAGATGTAAGACCCCTTGAAACATCTTTTCTATCACTTTTGTGGCCAGCATAAATGTTTCTAGTTTTCAAAGTTCGCCTCCCCATTGAAGTCTAGTGCGGTTCGTGAAAGTTTGCGCTACTCGAACTTTCGCGGAAGTTCGCGAACCTGGTTTGTGAACCGAAAATTGGAGGTTCGGGCCATCTCTATTAACTACCAGAGTCAGTTCAGTTTAGTTAGTGACTGACTGCCTAGACTCAGGGCCACCATCAGAAATTTTGGGGCCCCTCACACATCATCAGGCCTGGGGCCCCCTCCCTGGGCCTACCTACTGTTTGCTGCACCCGCCCACTAGCCACCCCACCCCCGTGTCCGCGTGCGAAGTGCGCTCCGGCGAAAAATGTGCATGGCTCCGACACTGAAGAAAGCGGCATGCACAACGTGATGCGGCAAAAAGTGAGTGTGACCATGGCATGTTGTGGGTGGAGCCAAATACTAGCAAAATACAGGTAGTCCGGTGGGCGAGCAGGTCCATGTCACCATGGACTCATGGAGCAGCCAGTTTGGGACAGACCACTACCTGTCCTTCCCCGCACACTGGGTCAGCTTGGTGGAAGGGGTGAGGCCACAAGTGGGCGCCGGTAGCAGCAGCATGCCAGTGGGTGGTGCCACCTCATGAGGTCAGGGCTGATGCAGCAGGCTCCTCTGATCAAGTTCCCTCTTCTGGCACACCTGCCTCAGCAGCAGCGTGAAGCCCTGCCACTGGCAAGCACTGCTGGAGATGACCAACCTGGGGAATGAGAAGCTGACGGTCGCCCTGGGCTAAGCATATCCACCAACACCCCTCAAGCCAGAGCCCCAGCAGAGCGGACAGGAGGATGTATTTTGCACGCAGGTGCATGGGGGTAGTCAGAGTGGACTTAGTCCTTCCTAGCTCTCTCTTGACAGAGACAAGACAAGAGACAAGACAAATAACATTTATATCGCGCTTTTCTCCTGGCGGACTCAAAGCGCCAGAGCTGCAGCCATTAGGACGTGCTCTATAGGCAGTAGCAGTGTTAGCGAGACTTGCCAAAGGTCTCCTACTGAGAAGGTGCTGGCTTACTGAACAGGCAGAGCCGGGGTTCGAACCCAGGTCTCCTGTGTCAGAGGCAGAGCCCTTAACCATTACACCCTCCAGCCACACCCCAGCGTATCCCACAGAACTTAGGGATTTGTGCTAGGTCGCTTGCGGCCTATAGGGATTGTTTGTACTGCCAGTACCTTACCTACAATGTTTTTGTGGTTTGTTACACAGTGCTCTTTTCCTTTTTCATCCTTTTTCTGTATCTTCTTTCTTCTCTATTTTTTTTTGTGCTGTTTTTAAGGGGACTTGTGCACCACGGAATCTGCTCATTTCAAACTGATGTCTCTGGTGTTACTTAAAGGACTACTATCACGAAAATCATAAAATTTTAAATACTTGTAAACGCATAAAAATAAGAAGTACATTTCTTCCAGAGTAAAATGAGCCATAAATTACTTTTCTCCTACTGTGCTGTCACTTACAGTAAGTAGTAGAAATCTGACATTACCAACAGATTTTGGAATAGCCCATCTTTTCATGGGGGGGGGGGGGGTCTCAGTGTTTTCTTTATTTTTAAAAGCACTTAGAGAATGGCATTTACTCCGTCCAACTGCCAAAAAGTGTGCTGCGAGCAGGGAGGCTGGCCAGCATCTTTCTATAAATCTTTTTCAGGGAGTGTCTTTATAAAGAATAAAGGCCTTGCTGAGAATCCCCCCATGAAGATATGGACTAACCCAACACCTGCCTCCTTGCTCGCTGCACACTTTTTTTTGGCAGTTGGACAGAGCAACTTCCATTCACTAAGTGCTTCTAAAACTAAACAAAACCCTTAGAATCCCCCATGAGGAGATGGGCTAGTCCAAAACCTGTCAGTAATGTCAGATTTCTACTACCTAAGTGACAGCAACATAAGAGAAAAGTAATTTATGGCTCATTTTACTCTGGGAGAAATGTACTTCTTATTTGTATGTGTTTTAAATTTTAAGATTTTGTGACAGTTCCTCTTTAAGTTCTTTTCCTTGAACCCCGGGGAAAGGGTGTGCCACAGGCAACGCACACATTTGGTTTGCTTGCAAGAAACTAATTTTAAGCAGCCCACTGAACCTAGATTATTTAATACATATTATAGTAATTCTCAGGGCTGTATTTAGGGTTTTGGCTCCCCTAGGCACCCCAAACCTACGGCGCCCCCTAGGAGGACATTGGTGGTGAAAAATGGGCGTGGCCACATAATGCAGCGGGCGTGTCCATAACACAGTGGGTGTGGCCAATTAAAATTTCATCGTAAGAGTGCAGCCCAAAGTCAGTGGGGCCATGGTTTCTCCCTGGGTATGAGTAAAGTGACCCTAAAAAAGCAAGTAGGAAATGTCCCCCCCCCAAAAAAAAACCCCACACATTAGCCAGTGTTCTCTTGCACAAAATAGTGGTAGGTATTAGAGTGTGAGCTCCCCTGAGAAAAGTCAGTAACATGACTGTTCTCTGCAAAGTGCTGCAGAAGATGCCAGTGCTATATAAATACATGATAATATGGTAGGACATTAGACTATGGGAGAATTTGATTGTAAGCTCCTCAGAGGATAGTCAGTGACATGACTACGTACTCCGTGAAGTACTGCTGAAGATGGCAGTACAATATAGTACAGTGGTATAGCAGCACGGTGGCGTAGTGGTTAGCACTCTCGCCTTGCAGCACTGGGTTCCTGGTTTAAATCCTAGCCAGGTCAACATCTGCAAGGAGTTTGTATGTTCTCCCCATGTCTGTGTGGGTTTCCTTCAGACACTCTGGTTTCCTCCCACATCCCAACAACATACGATACAGATAAGTATAATGTTAATTGGCTTCCCCTAAAAATTGGCCCTAGACTACGATACTTACATACACACATGACTATGGTAGGGATTAGATTGTGAGCCCCTCTGTGGGAAAGTTATGTGACAAAACAATACATACTCTGTACAGCGCTGCGTAATATGTTGGCGCTATATAAATAATTAGTATAAGTACAGTAGCCAGGTCTATAGGTGTCCAAATGTAGACATACTATAGGTGTCCCCAGTATAGATATCCAGGTCTATAGGTATCCCCAGTTTAGGTAGTAGTCAGGGGAGTAACTAGAAATCACTGGGCCCCCTTGCGAAAATTTGGATGGCCCCCACCCCCCATAGGTGCCAAATAATCATAATGGGACAGCGTTTCCCCATAAAATAATCGTAATGCAGCAATGTTTCACCATTAAATAATCGCAATTCGTGCAGCATTTCAGCAGAGAATAATCGCAATGTGGGCAACATTTCACCAGAAAATAATTGCAATGTGGGCAACATTTCAGCAGAGAATAATCGCAATGAGTGCAACATTTCACCAGAAAATAATCACAATGTGGGCAAAATTTAACCAGAAAATAATCGCAATGTGGGCAACATTTCAGCAGAGAATAATCACAATGTGGGCAGGATTTCAGCAGTAAATCACACAGTGGGCAGCACCAGTGGGCTGGCTGAGTACCTGGCTGGGTGAGCGGGTAGTGGGCTGGCTGGGTAGCTGGGTGAGCAAGCAGTGGGCTGGCTGAGTAATAAATTGCAGTATTTGTATAGCGCCTTTCTCCTGTCGGACTCAAAGCACTTGCGAGGCAGCCACTAGAGTGCACTCAGTAGGCAGTAGCAGTGTTAAGGAGACTTGCCCAAGAAACTCCTTACTGACTAGGTGCTGGCTTACTGAACAGGCAGAGCCGAGATTTGAACCCAGGTCTCCTGTGTCAGAGGCAGAGCCCTTAACCATTACACTATCCAGCCACTGCCTGGCTGGGCGAGCAGGCAGTGGGCTGGGTACCTGGCTGGGTGAGCGGGCAGGCTGGGTGGCTGTTCGAGCGGGCAGTGGGCTGGCTGGGTACCTGGCTGGGCGAGCGGGCAGTGGACTGGCTTGGTACCTGGCTGGGCGAGCGGTCAGTGGGCTGGCTGGGCAAGCGGGCTGGCTGGGTACCTGGCTGGGCATGCGGGCTGGCTGGATACCTGGCTGGGCATGCGGGCAGTGGGCTGGCTGGGTACCTGGCTGGGCATGCAGGCAGTGGGCTAGCTGGGTACCTGGCTGGGCATGCAGGCAGTGGGCTGGCTGGGTACCTGGCTGGGCATGCAGGCAGTGGGCTGGCTGGGTACCTGGCTAGGCATGCAGGCAGTGGGCTGGCTGGGTACCTGGCTGGGCATGCAGGCAGTGGGCTGGCTGGGTACCTGGCTGGGCATGCAGGCAGTGGGCTGGCTGGGTACCTGGCTGGGCATGCGGGCTGGCTGGGTACCTGGCTGGGCATGCGGGCTGGCTGGGTACCTGGCTGGGCATGCGGGCTGGCTGGGTACCTGGCTGGGCATGCGGACTGGCTGGGTACCTGGCTGGGCATGCGAGCTGGCTGGGCATGCGGGCTGGCTGGGCATGCGGGCTTGGCAGCGGGCTGGGCATGCGGGCTGGCTGGGTACCTGGCTGGGCATGCGGGCTGGCTGGGTCCCTGGCTGGGCATGCGGGCTGGCTGGGTACCTGGCTGGGCATGCGGGCTGACTGGGTCCCTGGCTGGGCATGCGGGCTGGCTGGGTACCTGGCTGGGCAGCGGGCTGGCCGGGTACTTGGCTGGGCATGCGGACTGGCTGGGTACCTGGCTGGGCAGTGGGCTGGCTGGGTACCTGGCTGGGCAGCGGGCTGGCTGGGTACCTGGCTGGGCATGCGGGCTGGCTGGGTACCTGGCTGGGCAGCGGGCTGGCTGGGTACCTGGCTGGGCATGCGGGCTGGCTGGGTACCTGGCTGGGCATGCGGGCTGGCTGGGTACCTGGCTGGGCAGTGGGCTGGCTGGGTACCTGGCTGGGCATGCGGGCTGGCTGGGTACCTGGCTGGGCATGCGGGCTGGCTGGGTACCTGGCTGGGCATGCGGGCTGGATGGGTACCTGGCTGGGCAGTGGGCTGGCTGGGTACCTACCTGGCTGGGCGAGCGGGCTCCTGGCTGGGTAGCTGGGCTGCAGCACCAGCGGCGACTTAAGTCTTCTTGCCAGCGGCTCCTTCGTGTCTCCCGGGCTTTTTCCGACTCGATCCCGCCCTCCAGCAGAGTGGCAGCTGTTGGCCAGGACGTGATCCTGAACTCTGCATGCCGCCGCCTGGTCTAGTGACGTCACTAGACCAGGCGGCGGCATGCAGAGTTCAGGATCATGTCCTGGCCGGCCGCTGCCACTCTGCTGGAGGGCGGGGGTGAGCGAGTTCCCCTTATTTCTAGGTGCACTCTCCGCCGCTCCCCCCCCCCGCCCAACAGAAAAAAAAAATGAATAAATGAACTATAGGTGGCCGCCCCCCCCCGAGGACCCGCCCATGGCACCGGCCCACGGGTGCCTCTTAATACATACAGCCCTGGTAATTCTCTGTCAATGTATCTCCTCTATGTTGGCACTGTCTCTCAGCCCAAGGAACACTATTACATATGTTCTGGGAGTGCTCATTAATCTCTGCATTTTGGAAACAAGTTGCGGCCTTGATAAGAAGATTTTTTAACCTCCTTGGCGGTACGCAGTTTCTGAGGCTGCGTCCACCAGAAGAAGTCTTTGATAGAGGACAAGGACACCTTCCTTAAACTTAAGCTAGAAATTAAGGACTTCTTCCATAGGAATGTCAGTGACAGTACGTCTCTGCTAGTGGTGTGGGAGACTTTATCAGTGGTTTGTTAATTAGGGAGTGAGCTAGGAAAAAGAGGGAGCAGGAGCAGGCTATACAGGATACAATGGCTTGGGTTGGGGCACTGGAACAGAAGCAGAAACACAAATTGAATCTTTCACCCAACACCCTCGTTAGCGTCACCAAAGAGAGGAAGTCCCTCAAGTCACTCCATTTCCATAAAGTTAAGTGTGCTCAATGCTCATTTTATGAATACAGGAATAAATGTAGCTCAATGTTGGCCAAGGCCCTAAAAGCAAAGCAATCATCCATCTACATTCCTTTTATCAAAGACAAACAGTCGGGGTTACATCAAAAATATGAAGAAATAGCTTACCTGTTTTGGGATTATTACTCGGGCCTATAACATTTACCTCCCTTCCTCAGCAGGGGCCCCTTCAGTGTCAACCAAGAGACAGCAGATCGCAGACTATCTTAAGAAGATGCCCTCTTTGTCTGCTGTAGACTTAGAAGACCCCCCGTCCGTAGATGAACTGAGGGTGGCTCTCTCACAAGTACCTACCGGGAAAGCCCCTGGTCCTTACGGGTATACACCAGAATATACTATAAGAAGTTTAGTTAGATCCTGTCCCCTCATATGCTTAATGTGTTAAGTGCCATCATGGACCAGCCCCCGGAGGGTAGCATTTTTTCCCCTTTAATGCTTTAATCGCATTTTTCAGTGTTGCTCAAGGATGGGAAGGACCCAGTTCCAAAGCTATAGACCTACTTCCTTGTTCAATGTCAACCTTAATTTGTATTCCAAAATGATGGCCAACAGAATAGCCCCTTTGCTCTCCAAGCGGATTCATGTAGATCAGGTGGGCTTTATCCCTGGTCGATGTGCTTCATTGGGTGATGTCCCGGTCCACCCCTCCTCTATTTCTGTCTACTGATGCCGAAAAGCCCTTTGGCCCGGTGGACTAGGACTTAATTGAGGGCACCCTGAGGCATATTGGCCTGGAGAGTAAGATGTGCAAAATAATTTTAGCACTTTACTTCCTCCCCAATTCCAGAGTCAAAGCAAACTGGGTCCTCTCTGACACTTTTACCATACAAAATGGGACGTGGCAGGGGTACTCCCTTTCACTTCTGATTTTTGCTTTATCACTGGAGCCCTTTCTGTGTACAGTCCATGCCAATCAAGATATACATGGGATGTCATTTCCAAGGTCCTCCCACAAGGTAGTGGCGTATGCAGACAACTTTCTTTTCTATCTCACAGACCCTCATATCACGCTGCCAAATCTCTTGTAGTTGTTTATTCCATATGGTTGGCTTTCCCAGATGTTGATCAGGGTTGCTCGTAAACTACGCCAGCGCGAATCTACGCATCGTAGTACGCAACTACGCATCGTAGTTCGTAGGCGAAGTTTAAGAACTACACTTACGCATTTCCGCGTAGTCGTAGTCCCGCTATGCGTAGCTTCGCCCGCTACGCGTAGTTGACGTATGTATTGCGAAGTCAACTACGCGTGCGGTAACTGCATTGATATGGGTCATTGCGCATGCTCAGAAATTTTATTGCCCTTTGTACGCATACAATTTCGCATTGGATGTTGGAATGTATGCCTAAATTAGTTTGTGTATTCGCATAGTTAGCAGATTATTGTGGAAATTTTTCCGCATAAGGGCATAAGCGGTCGCACCAACTACGCTACGCAATACGTGAAGCTTGCGTATTTTAATGCGTAGTCTACGGTATGTTAACGTAGCGAAGTGGCTGATTTCGGAGCCGTAGATTGCGAAGCGTATTTGCGTAAAAATACGCATAGTTCCAGCGTAGCGAAGTTGGCTGCCTACGACCATCCCTGATGTTGATTAATAGCAATAAGAGCGAAGCACTAAGGGTGTTGATTCTGGGTTCTCTCAAGTCCATGTTCAAGGATAATTTCCCATTCAAATGGCCCACTCACACTCTGAAGTAGCTACGAGTACATATATCTCTGAACCCTAAAGATCTAATGACACATAACTTCACTCCAGCTTTGGAGAGCATTCATCGGGACCTTCAGAAGTGGGACAAACCTCAAATCTCTTGGTTTGGCAGAACAAGCATAATCAAAATGACAATTATGACCCGTCTGCTCTACCTGATTCAGAATTTGCCTGTTTCCATCACGGCATCATATTTTAAGTTAGTAACCCAAACGTTCTCGAAATTTACAGTGAACCAAAGTGAAAGAAAATTCTAATATTCGCTCATAAGTCATCAATTTCTACCAGGAGTCAAGAGGTGGGCTACAAAATTTTTATGAGGTGATATCAGAATCTGACCCCTTCTCGGCAACACGCTATGTTTCCCATCTCGTCAGGAGCTTCCGCAGGTGAACTTTCAAAGCTACAGACACTGTTTCTGGCCACAAAAGTGATGGAAAAGATGTCTCAAGGGGTCTCACTCCTGGAGGGGGGCATGGCGGAGTGGGATAAATGCCAAAAGTCCTCAGGAAAAATACGGATTTGACGCACAGCAGGGTTATAATCCCTAAAAGGCAGAAATCACATTGCATTCCTAATTTGGAGGCCTAAAGTGCTTGAAAACATCTTGCGTGTGCAGACATGGATCAGCAGGTAGTGTAAATAGTGTACTGCGTCACACTGACAGACCAAACTCACTGTGTAATGCACCGTAAACAGCTGTTTGTGTAGTGATGGCCGTGCTGGACTGGTGCGCACCATGGCGAAATTGCTCAGTGATGTCAGGTAATGTCTGACTGCCTTATCAACTTTCGATGGTTCTTTCTCTACCATTGTTAAAACTTACATCTATTTTTTTAAATTACTTTTTTTGCTGTCTGTTCAGTACCTTCAATGAGAATTTGTTATGGGGGGCAAGCCATTCATTCAATTGTGTGATAAACTTTCCATATTACTTTCTCAGTACAATGGTGACCACGGGTAATGGCCGGAGAATCAGGGTTCGATTTTGGTCCGGAGTGGGAGCCTGAGAAACGGCTACCACCACACATCCCAGGAAGGACTCAAAAGTGCTGTATAAGTAATGTACCTGCTCGGACCGTGCTTTGCAGACCAGGCATCTGTGGTCAGATGGACCCTAGACTCAGCAAGAGCTAATGATCAGCTTCTACTCTGCCACCATCGAGTCTATCCTTTGCTCCTCCATCATTGTCTGGTATTCCGGGGCAAATGCAAGGGACAAACACAAACTCCAAAGGGTAATCAGTGCTGCTGAGAAGATCATCGGGTCACCCCTGCCGCCCCTGGACATCCTGCAGTCATCTAGAATGAGGTCCAGGGCAAACAGGATCATTCAGGACCCCTCCCACCCTGGCAGTCGCTTCTTCGTCCCCCTCCCTCTAGGTCGCCGTTATAGGACCATTCTCACCAAAACCACGCGGCACAAAAACACCTTCTTTCCCCAAGCGGTTGCTCTACTTAATTCTACTTAATCATGCACTCTCCCAACTGATCTCCCTAATCTCTCCCAGCCACCCCCCTGCGGAATACGCGCACAGAAGGAACTGTCTCCAGCTGGCCACGCAGTACCACATGTCACCGTACAGTATGTCCACTTTGCATAAGATAGTCCTGCCAACCTGATCTTTGAACTGCTGCTGTCTGTGGAATTTACGTCTGGGTGTCTCTGTAGCTAAGAATCTGTACCATGTGTGTTATTGCTGTCACTGTCTGTCAAACTGTGGTTATGTCTATGTAGCCATATATGTACCATGTTGATGTTGCTTTTTATGCCAATTGTTTGAATGCTTTTTATGCCAACTGCCGTGTGTTCACAAAAAATTCCGGGTGCGGCTTCGGCCGCACTTGGCGAATAAAGCTGATTCTGATTCTGATCAACACTGTGTGCCAGAGATGACACCACTTGCCTTTCAACATCACGGTACAGTTTGGGTATCGCCTTTTTAAGAAAATAATTTCTGCCTGGTGGTATCTTCCACTGCGGTGTCCCAAGTGCCACAAATTTTCGGAAGGCCTCAAAGTCCACCAGCTGGTATGGTAACAGCTGGCAAGCTAACAGTTCCGCTAGCCAGCTCTCAAATGCCGGGCAAGGGGTGACTGGCAGACATTGGCTTCTTTCGCTCAAATATTTCCTTAACGGACACCTGGCTGCTGCTTTGGGCAGAGGAGCAGGAACCGCTCAAGGCGAGAGGCGGAGTGGAGGAGGGCGACTGTGAAGGTGCAAAGGATAAAACAGCTGAAGATGCTGCACCTGAAGGAGGAAGAGGAGGTCGGAGGATGGCTTTGCGTTTTCCTCGGGTGGTCTTCCCATTGCCATTTGTGCTTTCTCACCATGTGCCTTCATAAGGCAGTTGTCCCTACGTGGGTCTTGGTCTTTCCACGACTCCATTTTTGCTGGCAGATAGTACAGATGGCATTGCTCTCACCTGAGGCAGACACACAAAAAAACCTCCACACCGCTGAGCCCTGGGATGATGGCATTTTGGTGGTGGCGTCAGCAGCTGACCTTGAAGGGCATGTTGGCTGGCTGTCCATAGGTGGCGTTACATGCCGCCGGACACTGCCAAGAGCTGTTTCTGATGACAAGCTCCCCCTGCTTTTTTCAGCAACTTGTTTCCTCCTACTCCTCTCTGACTCCCCCTCTGAACTGTCCCCCTGGTCATCATGTCTATTAGGATCCCACGTGACATCCATGGCAGTATCATCATCATCATCATCATCATAATCATACTACACAGCTTTGCTTGTATCAGACACCTCCAAAACTGCACCAACAACAGGTACTTCATCATCCTCACACCGTATGTCCATACTGGCGCCTAACGCAGACATATGAGGTGGTGGTGTAACATGCTTAGCGCCGTCATCTGTGAATCAGTTAATTCCCCACCAAATAACTCCTGTGAAGTGTCAAATGGGGCAGATGTGGTGCTAGTAGTCGCAGTGGTGGCTGCGGTGGAAGATATGTCATGATTCTGTGGGAAAGCTGAGGAAGATGAGGTGTTCTGTGTTAAATAGTCAACTACGTCCTGGAAATCTTGGGAGTTAATGGCACGTGCCTTCTTAACACTGTACTTTGGTTGAGGGCCGCACAAAATCACGCCAGCACGACCTCAAAACGACCTGCCGGGTGGCCTGCCTCTGGCTCTGCCTCTGCCTCTTGTTATGTCCATATTGGGGGGGATAAAGTGAAAGGTATGCACTGACTTTACTAATACAATGTGAGGTCACACAGGTGCAGTAAAAAAGGTTGCAATGACTGCTGGTATAACAATGTGCAGTTAGGTGCAGTGAAAAGGTTGCAGTGACTGTTGGTATAACAATGTGCAGTCAGGTTCAGTGAAAAAGTTTCAGTGACTGCTGGTATAACAATGTGCAGTAATGTGCAGTGAAAAGGTTGCAGTGACTGCTGGTATAACAATGTGCAGTCACACAAGTGCAGTGAAAAGGAGACAGCCAGTGACTGCTGGTATAACAATGTGCAGTGAGGATTATATCCCCCATCCCCCAATATTTAATTACTGGGTGACTGGGGTTAATATTCAAAAAAGTGGGTGGAACCGACAAAAGGCAATCAAAAATTACCTATTGATTTTTCAGGGGAATATTTAATTGCTGCCATTCTTGCACTGTTAATAGCACAAGACTCAAACCTGGTACAGTTGATCATTGGGTGACTGGGGTTTAAAATCATAAAACAAGGTGGAGCCACACACAGCCAATATGATTTGTTTCATTTTAATGCAGGTTATTGATGCCAAAGATCGCAAAGCTCACAAACTTGGTAATTGAGTAATTGATTAATTGTGTGTTAGGGTTAGGAAAAGTGGGCACAGCCAGCACCTATAAAATACATAATGCCATGTCATTAGTAGGCGGAGACAAATGCAAATTTTACTGAAAAATGTAAACTGCAGCAATTCTTACACTTTTAATGGTAGGGTTCTCAAACTTTGCACAGTTGGTCGTTGGGTGACTGGGATTAATATTCAGAGAAGTGGGTGGAGCCTACAAAATCCAATCAAAATTCACCTATTGCTTTTCAAGGGGAATATTTAATTGCTGCCATTCTTGCACTGTTAATGGCACAAACCTTAAACCTGGTACAGTTGGTCATTGGGTGACTGGGGTTCAAATTCAGACAAAGGGGTGGAGCCACAAACAGCCAATTAGATTTGTTTAATCTCAATGCAAATTATTGATGCCAAAGACTGCAAAGCTCACAAACTTGTTTACTGTGGACCTTTTTTCCTCTCCAAGCCTGTGCCTGTATTACAAGTTGCACACAGGTGCTCAGTGATTTTTGTTAGATTGTGGAGTTTTAGTTCCACTCCCCCCGTGGAGTTGAATACCTGCCTGTACAGGCTATACTAGGGCATTGCAGCCCTAGGGGGGACAGTGGTTACACTCCCTATTTGTTTCTTTTGAAACCGGGATAATATGATACAGTGGGATGAGATTGTGTCCGAGGTGGAGAGTGACTGTGCGCTTACGACAGAGAGCAGGGGGGCACAGCAGGCCATCAATTCTGGCTTCAGAAAATTAGAGCGTTTATATGAATGCAAATCAAGGTTATGGTGGAATGTTAAATATAATAAAATCCATTTAGATGAACATTTTGCACCAGCATGGTTAAGGTGCCAGATCTTTCCCCATCGAAAAAACATCACTCCTGATTTCAAGAAAAAGTCGGAAAGCAATTTTGACAATTGTGCACAGGTTTGTCTGTCTCTATTGACAGAGCTGGACGAGACAGAATTAGGGGAATTAGAAGTTGAAATTAAAAAGATCACAGACGAATTGAGTGCTCTGTCCGGGGATTCTCTTTATAAAAAGAGGAGTGAGTCGCTGACTGCCCACATTAAGAAGTATAATCGTGAATTAATTATTGCCAAGGATCGCAAAATCAATGGCGACCGCTTAGCCTACAAAATTGGTACGGCTTATCGCTGGGAGATTAAGCCCAGAAACCCTCAACCTAGAGGCAAGCCCCCTAAACAGGGACCACAACCAATACCAACAAGTGGCGAATCTGACTCTGTTGTGGGCAGTGAGGACTCTCAGCCTCAATCTGCGGGAGAGAACTCCAGTAAACAACAAACAAAACCCCGATATCCTTTGAGATCACTAAATTCTAATAAACAAAAAAACATACAGAAAAATAGGAATAAAAAGAAATCAGATACAGACGATTCAGATACAGGCGAAATTCTGGGGGCAGGATGTGGTGCGGCAGTAGACCACTCTGGGGCCAGTGCCTAATCTTCTCCATCAGCATCGGGTGCTTTTTTATGACATTGCAATCCTTGGGTGACAGCAGAGTGGCATTTCAAGAAACGGCTAAAACAATAGCAGATTCAACCTTGGAGGGCCTACAGGTCATTAATCTGACGGGATGCCAGCTGCCGCCAGCAGCTGAGTCACTCTTACAGAAAGGTTTGGGTTTCTGTCCGGTACAGAACCTTGATAAGTTTGCATTTATTGTAGACTTGCAACTTTTCTGGCGTAAAGCGCTTTTTAGATCCTTTCATGGCCATAGGTTACCTCCACAAAATGACAGTTTTTTGTCAGATCTGACCAAGGAAGATCTGGCTGCCCTACAAGATCTCGAAGACTTATATGCTGAAGGTTCCAATGAGGCTGAGGTCATGTTGCCCGACCCCTCCACGGGGAGTAGAGTGGTTGACACTGTACACGCCGGCCCCTCTTACATTCACCTGAATTCCCAATTCCGCAATAGATCCAATAAATTCCCACCACTTACCACTAATACAGGTCTGGGATCCTTTATCAGAGCGGTGGAACGCGACATTGCACGCTTTGACGTCTCAGGGTCGACCGGTTCTAATCTGACATATGAAGAG
Organism: Hyperolius riggenbachi; assembly: GCF_040937935.1. NCBI lineage: Eukaryota > Metazoa > Chordata > Amphibia > Anura > Hyperoliidae > Hyperolius > Hyperolius riggenbachi. Next base: position 27,130,950 of record NC_090646.1, on the reverse strand, counting down.
AACGAGGCTTTGATTTGGTTACAGGGACAAACAAATTGGAACCTTAAGCCATCCGACAAGGGTGGGAACGTGGTCTTAATGACCACTTTTGATTATCGCAAAATGTGCCTCGACCTCCTAGGTCGTCCGGGGTGCTATCGGAGGGTCTCCCCGTCTAGACACACTCGGGCCATACATGCGCTGGGGGTGCTTGTCGATAATGCTTTGAGAGATGGTATCATTGACGATAAAGTCTCAACGTATTTGAGGGTGGTGGATCCTATTGTGGTACACAGCAGGGTTGGATACCACTCGGCACTCAGCAGAATCTTTCTAGAGGGAGAAGGGGGGAGTCAAACTGCACTTGCGTGAATTGTATTGCATGCATCCCAGTATTACACCTGTATGGAGGCTTTTTCAGACAAGCTTGGTGGCGTGCAAACCGGCAAACTAAGAGCAGAAACAAGTTATACGAAGTTTTGGTACATTGAGGCAGGCCGGGCACTGTCACTTTAAATGCTTTTAATTGTATCTTGCAGCCATATATACATTCATTGTTGCATGAACATCACATCGTTTTCTTCTTACAACGTAACTGTCACAAACCTTGAGTGATGGCGGTGCTGGGGTGTTGGGGACGTGGATGACCAGGGAAGAATGGACGGCACAACAGCCGTTTCACGCCTGGGTCGGCGCTTGCTCACGTGTGTGTCCTGTAACAATGACGGCGCCGCGCGGCTTCCTGAAATCAGGAAGAAAGCCGCGCCCTCTGCGCACGTCATTGGTTGTTGGGAGTGACGTCAGTGGGTTCGGGGGTGAAGGGGCGGAGATAGCCCGCATAGTAGTGTAAATATATAAAACTATTGGCTGTCTCTATACTCATACATCTCATAGGAGGGGAAGGCATCCACCGCACACTGCGTGCCATTGGGTGCCAATCCCCAATTGTGACACAAAAAAAAAGGTGCAATTTAAACGAATGAAAACATTACTTATGTGTTTCTCTCTTTCCTTCGTTAAAACCATTATAAACGTGTATGTATTATTTACCAACATATTATAAAGTGCAATTCAGTGCATATTCATAGATTGTGCATAACACTAGATATTAGATATAGGGCAGTGACAGAGTTATTAGTCCTAAATGACGTTAATCAATTTTTGATTACTTTCAAAAGCTTTTCACCTCCGCTGCAAGGGTATAATCAATTTCAAACCTTTATTTATATTGCATGATTACGCCACAAGATTCATCCTTTAAGTTAAGGCCACGATAAAGGGGAAGTAGTGGATCACATGCATCCCAAAATAAAGATAAAGAAGGAAAAAGGGGAAAAAGGGGAGGGAAGGACAGAAAGAGAGAAGGCAAAATCCTCCTATTGGTTGTCCCTGCTAAGTGCATATCGGGCTCTAAGGGGTAAACCTGCCTCAGAGCCTCTGCATCTTTCGTTGTGGGCATCAAAGGTCCTCTACATTTGTTCCCAACAGTATACTAGGGGGTTTTTAGATTTGGTGGTTCCTGGCAGAGAATTTGCAGACATACACCTGCTATATCCCACATTCTCTGTCTGTCTGTGAGGATGGACCTATAATGGATCACCTATTTGTGGTCCTTAGGTGTATATTACACTGTTTCACCAAAGGAGGACATTCCTGGGGAGAGAAGGAGCCAACACTCTATGTGTACAAGGCAGAAGTTGGAAGAGAAAGCCTGGGGTGAGGAGGAAGGAGGGGGGCCTCCCACATTGTGGAAATCGAGAGATTTTTTTATGAATATATATGTGTGAAATGTTGAGTTTTTCTTTCTATTATACCTACAAAATGGCTATACTTAGAAAAGGGGAGGGTCGGGGGAGGACTCCATAGCTCGCTAGAGGTGAGATCATGGTCCCTGTATTGGTGGTTATTTTGTTATGGAGCTGGCACACCCCTGGGCTATGGATCCAAAAAACAGGAAAGCTCGAGTCTATCATTAAGCCCCAATGGTCCCAAGGCTTCAGTGCGTAAGATTAGACGGGACTCCCGTCGAATCAGCTCCTGATCTCGATCCCCTCCCCGACGTGATTGGGAAACATGTATTAGCCCTGCAAATCTCAAACATCTGGCATTCCCACTGTGGGTCTCTCTCACATGTTCAATAAGTCTTGGGCTTGCCTTTCCTGACTTGATGGATTTAAAATGTTCTTTCACCCTTTCTTTCAAAGGTCGAGTGGTCTTTCCTATATAGAAGAAAAGGCATGGGCAGAAGATGACATAGGAAGGGAATTTTGTCTGGCACGTAATGAAATCCCGTACCTCCCACTGGGTACCTCCTATTTAATAATTTGTGCCCTCCCACATATGTGGACAATACTTGCAATTGCCGCATCTGTGATTGCCTTTTGGACGTGCGGCTGTAAGCCAGTTTGTCACCGCCGGTGAGCGGTATTCGCTTCTGGTTAAGGTATCCCCCAGGGTGGGAGCTCTTCTGAACGCCACCCTGGGGGGATCCGGGAAAACCCTCTGAAGGTCAGGATCTCTTGTGACTATTGCCCAATTTCTTTTAATAATCTCCGCCAGTTTCTTAGACATTGGGGTATAGTCAAATGTGAAGGTAAATGGGCCCTTAGCCCTATTTTTACTTTTTGCGTTTCTGGACAGGAGTGAGGTTCTATCTTTGCTTCTGGCTTTTTCACATGCTCTTTCAAGAAGGGATCTATCATAATTTCTCGCTTCCAGACGTGCAGTAAGTTCACAAGATTGTGTCTCGAAAGTATCTATACTAGAGTTATTCCGTCTGAGACGCAGATACTGACCGTATGGGAGCGAGGTTTTTACATGCTCTGGGTGGAAGCTGTTTCGGTGCAGCAAGGAATTGACAGCAGTGGTTTTTCTGAACCCCTCACATGTAAGTTTAGTGCCATCAGGTTTAATTCTTAGGTCCAAAAAGCTGATGGACCTACTGCTTATTTCAAAGGTGAATCGCATGTCCACCCGATTGTCATTGAGGAGCTCTACAAAAGAGCCAAATTCCTCTGTACTTCCCTGCCAGACCACCAGCACGTCATCCACATATCGGGCCCATGTTTTTATATGGCCCCTAAATGGATTTTTTTGGGTTCTCACATAGTCTTCCTCCCAGGCTCCCAGGAACAGACCAGCATAGGTACATGCCACAGAGGTCCCCATTGCCATTCCAGAGGTCTGGTGGCACCACCTTCCGTCAAACATAAATGCATTATGTGTCAATACATATCTTAGACAGTCACATAGGTACTCCTTGTACCCATCATCCTTGTTTGTTCTGTCCAAGTATCTGCGTACTGCTTTTATGCCTTCCTCGTGGGGTATCCTGCTATACAAGCTTTCCACATCGATTGTGGCCAGCTTATTGCCTGGTTCCCATATCGTATTCTCTACGTGATTAATGGCATCCACCGTATCGGCTAGATAGGCTGGGACCCCCACGAGTAAAGGGTGCAGTAGGTGGTCTAAGAACCGAGACAAACGTTCCGTAAGTGAACCACACCCCGAGACGATGGGTCTTCCCGGGGGGTTCTCTGCAGATTTATGTAATTTAGGAAGGTGGTACCACACAGGGTATCGTGGGGCCATGGGGAGTAGGTCAACTGCCAATCTCTGTGGCATGTACCCATTTTCAAATCCCCGCCTCAAAAGAGTACGGAGAGTTGATTGATATCTGGGGGTGGGGTTGTTTGTCAATCTGATGTAGTATTCTGTGTTATTTAATTGCCTATAGGCTTCTCTGGTGTACATCTCATTAGACATGATTACCACATTCCCCCCTTTGTCAGCATGTTTTATCACCAGGTCGCGGTGCTGTCTCAGCCATTTGAGAGCCATCTTATCATTTCTACTGAGATTGCTAGGAGCTCGATCGTAGCAGAGGGCTTTCATTTCTGCAGCAACCTGGTGGAGAAATTGATCTGTGGGTGACCCGGGGGGAATGGGTATCGGTCGTATAGACCTACAAGCCCGGAAGTCTTTTGGGTGGCCCAATGAAAGTCCACATGGCAGTGATTCTCCCTCCTCTATGTGACATGAACCTCCCTCCTCCCAAAGCTCCTCGAGTATCCGGAGTGCCTCCATCTCTGCGGCATCCCAGTCCACCATGGGACTAAACCCTAAAGTGGACATGGGGCCTATGGTTGATGTCTGGCCTCCATCATCCCGTCCTTGGAGCCCTCCCACGCCCTCCCCACTTTGGTAAAGCTGAGTAATCATCATTTTTCTTGTGGTTTTGTAGAGGTCCACAAAGAAGTTCACATAATTAAAGTTTTGTGTGGGTGAAAACCCTAGACCCTTTTTGAGCAGGGCCATACACATATCCGGTATTTCCCGGTCACTCAAGTTGACCACCTGTAGTTCTCCTTCCACAGGGGGCTGGAAGACCTGCCCCTCCCCTCTATCTACTCCTTTGTTCTCCTTCTCTTGGTTTTGTTGCTGCTTGGGTGACTCCTGGCCGCCACCGGCGAGTCCCAGGTTACATTTCTCTGATTGTCGATTTCTCCCTCCTCGACGGATTCTTCGTCTAAAGGGATGGAGGCACATGGTTTCGAGGGTGCTGGTTTCGATCTGGGTTCGATATTTTTGCCCTGCCTTTTTTTCTTTAGTTGTTTTGGTTTGGGTTTGGTTGCGGGCTTGTCACTTTCAGAGTCTGATCCGGAGTCGGTTGTCCAGTAACCTCTCCCCTTCCTCGGTCTAGATCCCCGGCCTGGTGTGCCTCCTTGGCCCCAGTAGAATATTCTGCCTTTTTTGAAATCGTCCTGGTCTCTGTGGAACTTTTTAAGTTTCCTGGTTTTGAGTTCGTTCTGAATAGGTAAAATCTTCTTTTCAATGTTTGATATAATAGACACAAAACCCTCTTTCGTTGTTGTTTCTTGCAGTTGTTCTCTGGTTTTCTGGAGCTCCTCCGAAATTTTATTATGTTCTTCGATTGTGTGTTCCCTAACGATCTCTTGTAGGGTCCTGCAGTAGTTCAAATGTGCATTTTCTTACTTTTCTATGAACTTCTTATCCTCTCGGTACTCGGATGGCTCTTTATAAGATCTGAAACCCCGGGCGATGAATCCCTCCTCCTTATATTTGTTCAAAGTAGTGGCAGTCCAAAAAAGCTTTGTCTCTTTTTCACAGAGACCCCCCAGTCTTATCTCCAACACCTTGGTCACCACGTCCCTATTTGCAAGTGCAGGACTACGGTTGTGGTTGAATATGGAGCTAGCTCCCTCTCGACCTTCCGAGACCCCTTGGCTTATCAGTGGAAAATCCAGAGAGGAATCTGAGTCACTCTCGTTTTCCTCCAGATTCACATCTGGTGTGCCTCCCTCTGCAAACATTTATGCGACTGGTGCTCTGAGTGGGGATACACAAATTAATCAGGTACACAGCAGGGTTGGATACCACTCGGCACTCAGCAGAATCTTTCTAGAGGGAGAAGAGGGTCGTGGGGGTCCCAGCCTATCTAGCCGATACGGTGGATGCCATTAATCACGTAGAGAATACGATATGGGAACCAGGCGATAAGCTGGCCACAATCGATGTGGAAAGCTTGTATAGCAGGATACCCCACGAGGAAGGCATAAAAGCAGTACGCAGATACTTGGACAGAACAAACAAGGATGATGGGTACAAGGAGTACCTATGTGACTGTCTAAGATATGTATTGACACATAATGCATTTATGTTTGATGGAAGGTGGAGCCACCAGACCTCTGGAACAGCAATGGGGACCTCTGTGGCATGTACCTATGCTGGTCTGTTCCTGGGAGCCTGGGAGGAAGACTATGTGAGAACCCAAAAAAATCCATTTAGGGGCCATATAAAAACATGGGCCCGATATGTGGATGACGTGCTGGTGGTCTGGCAGGGAAGTACAGAGGAATTTGGCTCTTTTGTAGAGCTCCTCAATGACAATCGGGTGAACATGCGATTCACCTTTGAAATAAGCAGTAGGTCCATCAGCTTTTTGGACCTAAGAATTAAACCTGATGGCACTAAACTTACATGTGAGGGGTTCAGAAAAACCACTGCTGTCAATTCCTTGCTGCACCGAAACAGCTTCCACCCAGAGCATGTAAAAACCTCGCTCCCATACGGTCAGTATCTGCGTCTCAGACGGAATAACTCTAGTATAGATACTTTCGAGACACAATCTTGTGAACTTACTGCACGTCTGGAAGCGAGAAATTATGATAGATCCCTTCTTGAAAGAGCATGTGAAAAAGCCAGAAGCAAAGATAGAACCTCACTCCTGTCCAGAAACGCAAAAAGTAAAAATAGGGCTAAGGGCCCATTTACCTTCACATTTGACTATACCCCAATGTCTAAGAAACTGGCGGAGATTATTAAAAGAAATTGGGCAATAGTCACAAGAGATCCTGACCTTTAGAGGGTTTTCCCAGATCCCCCCAGGGTGGCGTTCAGAAGAGCTCGCACCCTGGGGGATACCTTAACCAGAAGCGAATACCGCTCACCGGCGGTGACAAACTGGCTTACAGCCGCACGTCCAAAAGGCAATCACAGATGCGGCAATTGCAAGTATTGTCCACATATGTGGGAGGGCACAAATTATCAAATAGGAGGTACCCAGTGGGAGGTACGGGATTTCATTACGTGCCAGACAAAATTCCCTTCCTATGTCATCTTCTGCCCATGCCTTTTCTTCTATATAGGAAAGACCACTCGACCTTTGAAAGAAAGGGTGAAAGAACATTTTAAATCCATCAAGTCAGGAAAGGGAAGCCCAAGACTTATTGAACATGTGAGAGAGACCCACAGTGGGAATGCCAGATGTTTGAGATTTGCAGGGCTAATACATGTTTCCCAATCACGTCGGGGAGGGGATCGAGATCAGGAGCTGATTCGACGGGAGTCCCGTCTAATCTTACGCACTGAAGCCTTGGGACCATTGGGGCTTAAAGAGACTCCGTAACAAAAATTGCATCCTGTTTTTTATCATCCTACAAGTTCCAAAAGCTATTCTAATGTGTTCTAGCTTACTGCAGCACTTTCTGCTATCACCGTCTCTGTAATAAATCAACTTATCTCTCTCTTGTCAGACTTGTCAGGCTGTGTCTGGAAGGCTGCCAAGTTCTTCAGTGTTGTGGTTCTGTGATGCATCTCCCCCCTCCAGGCCCCTCTCTGCACACTGCCTGTGTATTATTTAGATTAGGGCAGCTTCTCTCTTCTCTCTTATCTTTTACAAGCTGGATAAATCCTCCTCTGAGCTGGCTGGGCTTTCACATACTGAGGAATTACATACAGGCACAGCTGTCTGCACTCTGCAGGAAGAAACAGCCTGACACTTCAGTGGAAGATAGCTGCAGGGGGAAAGAAACACACAAATGATCTCTTGAGATTCAAAAGGAAGGCTGTATACAGCCTGCTTGTGTATGAATGTATTTTCTATGTGTGGACATACTGTACATCAACCTACTTCCTGTTTTGGTGGCCATTTTGTTTGTTTATAAACAAACTTTTTAAAACTGTTTTTAACCACTTTTAATGCAGCGAGGAGCGGCGAAATTGTGACAGAGGGTAATAGGAGATGTCCCCTAACGCACTGGTATGTTTACTTTTGTGCGATTTTAACAATACAGATTCTCTTTAATGATAGACTCGAGCTTTCCTGTTTTTTGGATCCATAGCCCAGGGGTGTGCCAGCTCCATAACAAAATAACCACCAATACAGGGACCATGATCTCACCTCTAGCGAGCTATGGAGTCCTCCCCCGACCCTCCCCTTTTCTAAGTATAGCCATTTTGTAGGTATAATAGAAAGAAAAACTCAACATTTCACACATATATATTCATAAAAAAATCTCTCGATTTCCACAATGTGGGAGGCCCCCCTCCTTCCTCCTCACCCCAGGCTTTCTCTTCCAACTTCTGCCTTGTACACATAGAGTGTTGGCTCCTTCTCTCCCCAGGAATGTCCTCCTTTGGTGAAACGGTGTAATATACACCTAAGGACCACAAATAGGTGATCCATTATAGGTCCATCCTCACAGACAGACAGAGAATGTGGGATATAGCAGGTGTATGTCTGCAAATTCTCTACCAGGAACCACCAAATCTAAAAACCCCCCAGTATACTGTTGGGAACAAATGTAGAGGACCTTTGATGCCCACAACGAAAGATGCAGAGGCTCTGAGGCAGGTTTACCCCTTAGAGCCCGATATGCACTTAGCAGGGACAACCAATAGGAGGATTTTGCCTTCTCTCTTTCTGTCCTTCCCTCCCCTTTTTCCCCTTTTTCCTTCTTTATCTTTATTTTGGGATGCATGTGATCCACTACTTCCCCTTTATCGTGGCCTTAACTTAAAGGATGAATCTTGTGGCCTTCTGGGTCCCCAGCACCTTTCCTCCTGGACTCGTCTGGGTCCCCCTTTCTGATCCCCCGGTCGGTACCCTCCTCTTTCCCTCCTCTGCCCTTTCCACATATTTTCGAATGAAGAGGGAGTGGATGGGTGGCGGGAGGGAACGTTTGACATACAGTGATAAGTGGCAGCCCTGAACATTAGGGTAATAATCCCATTAAGCTCTCTAATATGCAGTTCCCCCTCCCAGTCTTTTTTAATGGGTTTATGTGGGTTTTTTAAAAGTGGGGTTATTTAGAGGTATAATCATGCAATAGAAATAAAGGTTTGAAATTGATTATACCCTTGCAGCGGAGGTGAAAAGCTTTTGAAAGTAATCAAAAATTGATTAACGTCATTTAGGACTAATAACTCTGTCACTGCCCTATATCTAATATCTAGTGTTATGTACAATCTATGAATATGCACTGAATTGCACTTTATAATATGTTGGTAAATAATACATACACGTTTATAATGGTTTTAACGAAGGAAAGAGAGAAACACATAAGTAATGTTTTCATTCGTTTAAATTGCACCTTTTTTTTGGTGTCACAATTGGGGATTGGCACCCAATGGCACGCAGTGTGCGGTGGATGCCTTCCCCTCCTATGAGATGTATAAGTATGGAGACAGCCAATAGTTTTATATATTTACACTACTATGCGGGCTATCTCCGCCCCTTCACCCCCGAACCCACTGACGTCACTCCCAACAACCAATGACGTGCGCAGAGGGCGCGGCTTTCTTCCTGATTTCAGGAAGCCGCGCGGCGCCGTCATTGTTACAGGACACGCACGTGAGCAAGCGCCGACCCAGGCGTGAAACGGCTGTTGTGCCGTCCATTCTTCCCTGGTCATCCACGTCCCTAACACCCCAGCACCGCCATCACTCAAGGTTTGTGACAGTTACGTTTTAAGAAGAAAACGATGTGATGTTCATGCAACAATGAATGTATATATGGCTGCAAGATACAATTAAAAGCATTTAAAGTGACAGTGCCCGGCCTGCCTCAATGTACCAAAAAAAAAAAAAATCCTATTGTTCCCACCTTCTACGCCTTGCCTAAGGTACATAAATGTCTCACTAATCCCCCTGGCAGGCCCATTGTGTCGAGCAGGGGGTGCATTTACTGAGAAAGTGAGCATCTACATCGATAGGCACCTCCAGTCTCATGTACAGTGCCTCCCATCATACATCAAGGACACGACGCAATTATTGCACGTGCTGGATGGGGTGGTGGTGCCACCTGGCACCCTTCTGGTGTCCCTGGATGTGGAGGCCCTCTATACAAGTATCCCGCACGACGGAGGGGTCAGGGCAGTGGCCACATTTCTAAGTGAATGGGCACATACTGAAAGGGGACACAATGACTTCTTGCTGGGTCTTTTAAGGTTACTTCTCACCAATAACATCTTCGTTTTTGATGGTGCCCACTACCTCCAGGTGCAGGGCGCAGCGATGGGCACGACTTGTGCCCCATCCTACGCCAATCTGTACCTGGGGGAGTGGGAGCGGGCCATCTTTGCAGACGAGGGTCTGGAGATGTACCTGTGCCACATTTTATCGTGGCACAGGTACATCGACGACATCCTCGTTCTGTGGACGGGCACCGCTCCGGAGTTGGATAATTTTGTTGCCAGCATTAATGAGAACACTCGCAATCTTACGTTTACTATGACATGCGACCAGAGAGCGATCCCTTTTCTAGATGTATGCATATCTATTGACACGGATGGCCATCTCTCTACTGACCTTTACAGAAAGGAAACCGCGACTAATGCCCTGTTACATGCTTCCAGTTTCCACCCATCCCATACTATCAGAGGGATTCCTACTGGCCAATATATGAGAGTGAGATGTAACTGCTCTTCTGATGAAGCATTTTCCTCTCAGGCCAAGGTACTACAAGCAAGATTTAAGAATCGGGGCTATCCTGATGCAGCGCTGCGACGAGCATTCAATAGGGTCAAGAAAAGGGATCGCTCAAGTCTCCTTATTCAACGCTCTAATCTAAAAACCAAACAAAAAAGATCAGATTTGCGCTTTGTGACCAAGTACTGTGCCCAACACTCTAGTTTGAGACACATCCTATAGAAACATTGGTATTTGTTACAGAATGACCCAGCGATATGTCATGTGTTCCCAGAACGCCCCATTGTCACTTTTATAAGGGCGACATCCCTCAGAGACACCCTAGTACAAAGTCATTTTGAAGGGGTCAACCCCAGACGTCATTGCATCGTTCTGGGATCCTACACCTGCGGCGGTTGTTCGTATTGTCAATTTATCAGGGTGGGAAGGACAGTCACCTTACCTAATGGGAAACTTCACACTTTAAAACATTATGTTAACTGCCAAACCGAGTTGGTGGTTTATTTGCTGCTTTGCCCATGCGGTTCCTTTTATATAGGGAAGACTAAGAGTGCCTTATGGAGACGCATTTCCGAGCACATGCAAAATGTCGGAAATGATGAATCCTTAACTCCCATTTCCCGACACGTGAGACAGTGTCCCATGTGTACGGGCAAGAAATTACGTTTTGTAGGACTAGATAGAATCCACGGTACCATACGTGGAGGCAACTTTGACCGCCTTCTTCTTCAAAGAGAAACAAGGTGGATCTTTAAGTTGCAGGCATGTCAGCCCCCAGGTTTGAATGAGGCCTCAGTTATGCCTCATTCTTGCCCCGCTAAAGACAATCGAGCGAGTATGACAATTTCATTATTCCTGCTGGGGACCCTGTTCCCCTTTCCCTCCTCCCTTCCCCCCCCTCCCTCCTCACCCCCCCCTTCCCCTTCTCCCCCTCCCTTCTTCCCCCTTCCTACCTTCCTCCCCTTCTTTCCCCCCCCCCGCTTTCCTCTCCCTTCCCCCCTCCCTTCCCTCCCCCTTCTGTCTGTCGTTTGTTTGGCATGTGGTCGCCCACCCCTTTCTCGGACACAGTGTTTGAACCTGTAGGGACTTTGTTCTCATTGGTTGAAGAGTGCGCAGCTCCGCTTCGCTTATGCTGTGCACCGCTCGCTGGCGCCTTATTTGATGTAGATGCCTTTGAGCTACATTTATAGATGTCCCTTTATCCTGATTTTTTTCAGCATTTCTTCCTTTTTTTTTTCTTTTGGTAGATATAATTACATGCATATATCAATTTTAGGGTGTGTAAGTGAGGGATTATCCCTCTGTCTCACCTGAGCAATGTGTGAATGGGATGAATGTCACTAGTTTGGCTGACCAGAGCCACTGTAGCTCGGAGGCGCAGTAACACGGACCCACGAACGGCGAAACATGTAAGGGCCTTGCCTGTATGAGATGCCGTCTCCTCCCGCGGACCCCCTGCTCACACTGCTCCACTATACAACTTTGGGGGACACCGTGCAGCATTTGACGAGCGCTTTGGGCGCTTCCAGCACACCAGGACTGGCACCTCTGCACAGGATTGTGCACCTCTTGGACTTACTATCATGGCAGTGGACACCTACAGCCACGACACTCATCACTCCACGCACATCAGCCCGGCAACCAGCGGGTCAACCACCTTGACAGGCAGCCGGCTTGCATCTTTGGACACACGTGGATCACAGGAGGGTGAGATACGTATGGTACCCATATGGTGATCATGATTGATACAGTGTGATGCATGGCTTGAAGCTACGTTTTCTGCTTTTTCATATGCTGCCAACTTGCTCCTGCTTCTGCTTTGGACTGTGCAGTGTTCTTTCTTGCAGTGTTTGTCCTGGACTGTCCCTCATATAACGATCTAGTGTGGAAGAGCTCCTTTACATCCACATAAGCTCCTATCATTACCTGGCCAGTGATGTGTGACAGAGGTGTGCATGGGGTCTGTGTGAGGAGATGGCCATCTCATAGAGTTCTTTTAATCATTATGTGATTTATAGATGGAATTTCAATAAAATGTATATATTTTTAGAGATCCTTGATATATTCTCATTTTACATTAGTATTATCACTGACAGCATCTGTGGACCTTTTTTCCTCTCCAAGCCTGTGCGTTGTTTACTGAGTAATTGTGTGTTAGGGTTAGAAATTGTAGCGGAGCCAACACCAACCAAATACATACCTGAACAATGTTAGGAAATAATTGGGTGGAGAAAAATACAAATTTCATTGTGCAATCGTAAACTGCAGCCATTCTTACACTGTTAGTGGCAGGGTTCTCAAACTTTGCACAGTTGGTCACTGGGTGACTGGGATTAATATTAATAAAAGTGGGTGGAGCCTATACAAGCCAATCAAAATCTACCTATTGATTTTTAAGGGGAATTTTTAATTGCTGCCATTCTTGCACTGTTAATGGCACAAGCCTCTTGCACTGTTAATCACCTGTACCTGGTACACTTGGCCATTGGGTGATTGGGGTTTAAATTCAGTAAAGTGGTGGAGCCACAGCCAATCAGATTTATTTTATTTCAATGCAAATTATTGATGCCAAGGACCACAAAGCTCACAAACTTGGTCATTAAGGAATTAAGTAATTCTGTGTTAAGGTTAGGAAAAGTGGGCGGGGCCAACACTAGCCAAATACATACCCGGGCAGTGCCGGGCATCTAGCTAGTATTATAAATGGGAAAGTTCGGATGTTTGTATGTTTCCTGGATTTTAATTGGCTTTTTGTAGGCTCCACCCACCTTTCTGAATATTAACCCCAGTCACCCAGTGACCAACTGTGCAAAGTTTGAGAACCCTGCCACTAACAGTGTAAGAATGGCTGCAGTTTACATTTTCACAATGAAATTTGTATTTTTCTCCACCCACTGATTTCCTGACATTGTTTGGGTGTTGGCTTAATCTACTTTTTCTAACCCTAACACACAATTACTCAATGACCAAGTTTGTGCGCATTGCGGTCTTTGGCATCAATAATTTGCATTGAGATTAAACAAATCTGATTGGCTGTTTGTGGCTCCACCCCTTTGTCCAAATTTGAACCCCAGTCACCCCATGACCAACTGTACCAGGTTTAAGGCTTCTGCCATTAACAGGGCAAGAATGGCAGCAATTACATATTCACCTTGAAAATCAATAGGTGAATTTTGATTGTATTCTGTAGGCTCCACCCACTTTTCTGAATATTAATCCCAGTCACCCAGTGACCAATTGTGCAAAGTTTAAGAACCCTATCATTAACAGTGTAAGAATTATTGCAGTTTACATTTTCTCAGTGAAATGTGTATTTGTCTCTGCCCACTAATGACTCGGCATTGCCCGATTATGTATTTGGCTGGTGTTGGCTGCGTCCACTTTTCCTAAGCCTAACACACAATTAATCAATTACTCAATGACCAAGATTGTGAGCTTTGCGGTCTTTGGTATCAATAACCTGCATTAAAATGAAACAAATCAGGTTGGCTGTTTGTGGCTCCACCCCCTTTTATAAGTTTAAACTCCAGTCACCCAATAATCAACTGTACCAGGTTTGAGGCTTGTGCCATTAACAGTGCAAGAATGGCAGCAATGAAATATTCCCCTGAAAAATCAACAGGTTATTTTTGATTGGCTTTTGTAGGCTCCACCCACTTTTCTGAATATTAATCCCAGTCACCCAGTGACCAACTGTGCAAAGTTTGAGAACCCTACCATTAACAGTGTAAGAATGGCTGCTGTTTACATTTTCCCAGTAAAATTTGTATTTATCTCCACCCACGTATGACCCCACATTGCCAGCTTATGTATTTGGCTGGTGTAGGTGGGCACCACTTTTCTAACCCTAATAAACAATTACTCAATTACCAAGTTGGTGAGCTTTGCGGTGTTTGGCATCAATAATTTGCATTGGAATAAAACAAATCTGTTAGCTGTTTGTGGCTCCACCCCCTTTTCTGAAATTGAACCCCAGTTACCCAATGATCAACTATACCAGGTTTGAGGCTTGTGCCATTAACAGTGCAAGAATGGCAGCAATATAAATATTCCCCTTGAAAATCAATAGGTGAATTTTGATTGGCTTTTGTAGGCTCCACCCACTTTTCAGAATATTATTCCTAGTCACCCAATGACCAACTGTGCAAAGTTTGAGAACCCTACCATTAACAGTGTAAGAATGGCTGCAGTTTACATTTTCTAGTGAAATTTGTATTTGTCTCCGCCCACTTTTTGGTTATGGGAATAAAAAGTATCCTATACTTTATTCCAGGTAATGTACTTTGTGTGTGCCAAATTTCATTCAAATCCGTTCAGCCGTTTTTGCGTGATCAAGTAACAAACATCCAAACATCCGAACTTTCCCATTTATTATATTAGTAGGATACTAGCTGGACGCCCGGCGTTGCCTGGGCATGTATTTGGCTGGTGTTGGCTCCACCCACTTTTCCTAACCCTAACACACAATTACTTAATGACCAAGTTTGTGCGCTTTGCGGTCTTTGGCATCAATAATTTGCATTGAGAGTAAACAGATCTGATTGGCTGTTTGTGGCTCCACCCCTTTGTCTAAATTTGAACCCCAGTCACCCAATGACCAACTGTACCAGGTTTAAGGCTTGTGCCATTAACAGTGCAAGAATGGCAGCAATTACATATTCCCCTTTAAAATCAATAGGTGAATTTTGATTGTATTCTGTAGGCTCCACTCACTTTTCTGAATAATAATCCCAGTTACCCAGTGACCAATTGTGCAAAGTTTGAGAACCCTACCATTAACAGTGTAAGAATGGCTGCAGTTTACATTTTCTCAGTGAAATGTGTATTTGTCTCCGCCCACTGATGACCCGGTATTGCCCGATTATGTATTTGGCTGGTGATGGCTGCGCCCACTTTTCCTAAACCTAACACACAATTACTCTATTACTCAATGACCATGAGCTTGATTCACTATGTGGTGCTAACCTACTTAGCACGTCTAAAGTCTTTAGGCATGCTAACCAGGGTGCTAAGTAGGATAGCACCGGTTTTCTCAATCAGACCTATGCGCGCGCTAAGTCCCATAGGCTTTAATGGGCACTTCGCACGGAGCGCCCTGCGCTCTGTGCAGTGCGCGTGTAAAGTTTTATGCGCATAAAGTTTTGCGTGCGAAAAGCTTGTTTAGACGTGCTAAAGGGGTTTTCACAGGCATGCTAACAGTTAGCACCACTTTGTGAATTAAGCCCCAAGTTTGTGAGCTTTGCGGTTTTTGGCATCCATAACCTGCATTAAAATGAAACAGATTGTCTGTTTGTGGCTCCGCCCCCTTTTATCAATTTAAACCCCAGTCTCCTAATGATCAACTGTACCAGGTTTGAGGCTCGTGCCATTAACAGTGCAAGGATGGTAGCAATGAAATATTCCCCTGAAAAATCAATAGGTAATTTTTGATTGGCTTTTGTAGGCTCCACCCACTTTTCTGAATATTAATCCCAGTCACCCAGTAATTAATTGTGCAAAGTTTGAGAACCCTACAATTAATAGTGTAAGAATGGCTGCAGTTTACATTTTCCCAGTAAAATTTGTATTTGTCTCCGCCCACTTATGACCCCGCGTTGCCCGCTTATGTATTTGGCTGGTGTTGGCTGTGCCCACTTTTATAACCCTCACACACAATTAATCAGTTACTCAATTGCCAAGTTTGTGAGCTTTGCTGTGTTTGGCATCAATAATTTGCATTGGAATGTAACAAATCTAATTGGCTGTTTGTGGCTCCACCCCCTTTCTCAAATTGAACCCCAGTCACCCAATTATCAACTGTCCCAGGTTTGAGGCTTGTGCCATTAACAGTGCAAGAATGGCAGCAATGTAAATATTCCCCTTGAAAATCAATAGGTGAATTATGATTGGCTTTTGTAGGCTCCTCCCACCTTTCTGAATATTGATCCCAGTCACACAATGACCAACTGTGCAAAGTTTGAGAACCCTACCATTAACAGTGTAAGAATTGCTGCAGTTTACATTTTCCAGTGAAATTTGTATTTGTCTCCGCCCCCTTTTTGATTATGGGAATAAAAAGTATCCTATACTTTATTCCAGGTAATGTACTATGTGTGTGCCAAATTTCATTCAAATCCGTTCAGCCATTTTTTGCGTGATCGAGTAACAAACATCCAAACATCCGAACTTTCCCATTTATTATACTAGCTGGATGCCCGGCGTTGCCCGAGTATGTATTTGGCTGGTGTTGGCCCCACCCCCTTTTCCTAACCCTAACACACAATTACTTAATTACTTAATGACCAAGTTTGTGAGCTTTGCGGTCTTTGGCATAAATAATTTGCATTGAAATAAAATAAATCTGATTCACTGTGGCTCCACCCCTTTTCTGAATTTGAACCTAAATCACCCAATGGCCAAGTGTACCAGGTACAGGTGATTAACAGTGCAAGAGGCTTGTGCCATTAACAGTGCAAGAATGGCAGCAATTAAATATTCCCCTTAAAAATCAATAGGTGGATTTTGATTGGCTTTTGTACGCTCTACCCACCTTTCTGAATATTAACTTCACTTGGTGTTTAATGCACACATTTAATTCTCTGTGCTGTGCTTTCTGAATATTAATCCCAGTCACCCAGTGACCAACTGTGCAAAGTTTGAGAACCCTACCATTAACAGTGTAAGAATGGCTGCAGTTTACATTTTCCAGTGAAATGTGTATTTGTCTCCGCCCCCTTTTTGGTTATGGGAATAAAAAGTATCCTATACTTTATTCCAGGTAGTGTACTGTGCGTGTGCCAAATTTCATTCAAATCCGTTCAGCCATTTTTGCGTGATCGAGTAACAAACATACAAACATACAAACATACAAACATCCGAACTTTCCCATTTATTATACTAGCTGGACGCCCGGCGTTGCCCGCGTACAGGGCCGGCCCGCTCATGAGGCGGAGTGAAACATTTGCCTCAGGCGGCAAACTTCTAGGGGCGGCACCCGCCCGGGGGGGCCGGCCGCCGAGCTGGAGGGGTAGCGGGCAGGTCGGGGGTATTGGGCCTAGCGGTGGGGAGGGGGGTCGGACCCCCCCCCCCTCCCTCGCCTGGGTCCCCCGATCTGCGCTCCCCTTCAGCTGTAATTCACCGCTAGGCCCAATACCCCCGACCTGCCCGCTACCCCTCCGGCTCGGCGGCCGGCCCCCCGCACCCACGGATGGGCGGCGGGGGGGGGGTTGGGCAGCAATTTTCTCCTAAATTTGCCTCAGGCGGCAAAAAGTCTAGGGCCGGCCCTGCCCGCGTATGTATTTGGCTAGTGTTGGCTCTGCCCACTTTTCCTAACCCTAACACACAATTACTTAATGACCAAGTATGTGAGCTTTGAGGTCTTTGGCACCAATAATTTGCAATGAAATAAAATTAATCTGATTGGATGTGGCTCCAGCCCTTTTCTGAATTTGAACCCCAATCACCCAATGGCCAACTGAACCAGGTACAGATGATTAACAGTGCAAGAATGGCAGCAATTAAATATTCCCCTTAAAAATCAATAGGTGGATTTTGATTGGCTTTTATAGGCTCCACCCACTTTTCTGAATATTAATCCCAGTCACCCAGTGACCAACTGTGCAAAGTTTGAGAACCCTACCATTAACAATGTAAGAATGGCTGCAGTTTACATTTGCGCAATTAAATTTGTGTTTTTCTCCACCCACTTATTTCCTAACATTGTTCAGGTATGTATTTGGCTGGTGTTGGCTCCGCCTACTATTTCTAACCCTAACACACAATTACTCAATAGCCAAGTTTGTGAGCTTTGCGGTCTTTGGCATCAATAATTTGCATTGAGATTAAACAAATCTGATTGGCTGTTTGTGGCTCCACCCCTTTGTCTCTATTTGAACCCCAGTCACCCAATGACCAACTGTACCAGGTTTAAGGCTTGTGCCATTAACAGTGCAAGAATGGTAGCAATTACATACTCCCCTTGAAAATCAATAGGTGAATTTTGATTGGCTTTTGTAGGCTCCACCCACTTCTCTGAATTTTAATCCCAGTCACCCAGTGACCAATTGTGCAAAGTTTGAGAACCCTACCATTAAAAGTGTAAGAATTGCTGCAGTTTACATTTTCTCAGTGAATTGTGCATTTGTCTCCGCCTACTGATGACCCGGCATTGCCCTATGATGTATTTTGCAGGTGCTGGCTGAGCCTACTTTTCCTAACCCTAACACACAATTAATCAATTACTTAATGACCAAGTTTGCAAGGTTTGCGGTCTTTAGCATCAATAACCTGCATTACAATGAAACAAATCAGATTGGCTGTTTGTGGCTTCACCCCCTTTTATAAATTTAAACTCCAGTCACCCAATGATCAACTGTACCAGGTTTAAGGTTTGTGCCATTAACAGTGCAAGAATGGCAGCAATGAAATATTCCCCTGAAAAATCAATAGGTAATTTTTGATTGCCTTCTGTAGGCTCCACCCACTTTTCTGAATATTAACCCCAGTCATCCAGTGACCAACTGTGCAAAGTTTGAGAACCCTACCATTAACAGTGTCAGAATGGTTGCTAATTACGTTTTCCCAGTAAAGTTTGTATTTGTCTCCGCCCACTTATGACCTGGCGTTGCCCGCTTATGTATTTGGCTGGTGTTGGTTGTGCCCACTTTTCTAACCTTAACACACAATTAATCAATTACTCAATTACCAAGTTTGTGAGCTTTGCGGTGTTTTGCATCAATAATTTGCATTGGAATGAAACACATCTAATTGGCTGTTTGTGGCTTCACTCCCTTTCTGAAATTTAACCCTAGTCACCCAATGATCAACTGTACCAGGTTTGAGGCTTGTGCCATTAACAGTGCAAGAATGGCAGCAATGTAAATATTCCCCTTGAAAATCAATAAGTTAATTTTGATTGGCTTTTGTAGGCTCCACCCACCTTTCTGAATATTAATCCCAGTCACCCAGTAACCAACTGTTCAAAGTTTTGAGAACCCTACCATTAACAGTGTAAGAATGGCTGCAGTTTACATTTTCCAGTGAAATTTGTATTTGTCTCCGCCCACTTTTTGGTTATGGGAATAAAAAGTATCCTATACTTTATTCCAGGTAATGTACAATGTATGTGCCAAATTTCATTCAAATCCGTTCAGCCATTTGTGCGTGATAGAGTAACAAACATCCAAACATCCAAACATCCAAACATCCGAACTTTCCCATTTATTATATTAGTAGGATTAGTAGGATTAGTAGGATTAGTAGGATTAGTAGGATAAAAGCCTTGCTGAGAATCCCCCATGAAGCGATGGACTAGTTCAAAACATTTCTCTTCTGCCTACGCCTTGATAAAGAGGCCCCCCTGTGGCCCTGAAACGATCGTTGTCCAGTAGGTCGGATGTGAATTGCATATGTGTGTGTGATGGAACAATAAATATGCACTACGGTGTTTCAGCAATTCTGTGTGTGCGGATTCCTCCTTTTGATGATGTAGTTCAAAACCTGTTGGTTCTGTCAGATTTTGACTATCTACTGTAAGTGACAGCAAAATAGGAGAAAAGTAATGTATAGCTCATTTTACTCCTCTTTAAATAATTCTACTCTAAAGACTGCGTAGAGCTCCCATGTTTCACCCTGATTGAAGGGGGTATTTGCCTGGGTGTGTAGCTGAGCTCCTCCTTTTGGCGTTTTGGAAATACCGTCTGCTCGACTCGGGGGGGGGGGGGGGTCCTCAGTATAGCACAAATCTTTCCCTTTTATATCCTTTGTTGTTCTTTATTCTTTCTCATCCCTTTTTATAAAGTCTCTTCGCTCTCTGGCGTGGCTAGAGTAACAGCTAACCTTTTACGGGATGTGACAGTTCTTAACATACACCTCTAGGCGTGTCCCTGTGTATGATCACTGTTGGACCCGGTGTCACCCACTGATGCTATACCACCAAACTGCCCTGCATGGCTTAAAGCCTTCTTGCGTCTGGAGTGCTCTGTAGGGCCCCCTATTTCCTCTGTGGCTCCAGTTCTGCACAGAGGTGTATTTAGAGGGGTGCAGGAATGGATTATGCTATGGGTGCCACAGCACCATGGGCACCATGCCAGTCCCCATGCCTCCCTGTCACTCACACCACACCCAGATCAGATTAACTCTGTTATCTGGGTAATATGGCTATTTTGTTTAGATATGTAGCGTGCATTTGGCTTAGTGTTAGGAAGGAGGATATCCCGAGCCAAACGACACAGGCAACCATAACACATGTATATGAGAAAGGATGCTGTTTTTATAGGGAAAGGGGGCTCTAACCATGGGTGGGGTTGGTAGGGCGCAATTTCAGCCTTTGCCATAGGCTCTATATTAACCAAATATGCCCCTGGTTCTACAAAATGATTTAATCGCTCAAAGGTCCCTCTGAGCATGTTATTGTT
Organism: Hyperolius riggenbachi; assembly: GCF_040937935.1. Taxonomy (NCBI): domain Eukaryota; kingdom Metazoa; phylum Chordata; class Amphibia; order Anura; family Hyperoliidae; genus Hyperolius; species Hyperolius riggenbachi. Next base: position 27,110,344 of record NC_090646.1, on the reverse strand, counting down.
GGCTCCTTCACTTAGGTTTTTACGGTTTATAGTTTGTGGTGGCACTGGTTAGCCACCTACTGTTCCTCATTTTTTTTCTTTCTTTCTAATATGCTTTTGTCTCAACCTGTGCGGAAAGACTTTAGACATGTCTTTTTGTCTTTCTGCAGTTGTAATTGTTTTTGAAAATGCTAAATCAAAGGATCTTTTAAAGAAAGAAAAAAAATGGCCTTTGAGTAGCAATAAACTTTTTGACAGGTTTCTTTTTTTTCGTGTGTGTGTGTGTGTGTGTGTGTGTGTGTGTGTGTGTGTGTGTGTGTGTGTGTGTGTGTGTGTGTGTGTGTGTGTGTGTGTGTGTGTGTGTGTGTGTGTGTGTGTGTGTGTGTGTGTGTGTGTGTGTGTGTGTGTGTGTGTGTGTGTGTGTGTGTGTGTGTGTGTGTGTGTGTGTGTGTGTTAGTGTGTGTGTGTGTGTGTGTGTGTGTGTGTGTGTGTGTGTGTGTGTGTGTGTGTGTGTGTGTGTGTGTGTGTGTGTGTGTGTGTGTGTGTGTGTGTGTGTGTGTGTGTGTGTGTGTGTGTGTGTGTGTGTGCGCGCGCGTGTGTGTCTGTGTTTGTGCATGCGGTTTTTTTTTTACTTCATAAGCTAATCCATACACTTATGAAATACATATCATGTTCATCAAATAAATGCATAAGTGGGTGGAGCTTTTAATGGTTGTCCATGAAATTTTGTGCTACTGCTATGCTGCTGGCTAAAGATTGTCTATGATTTTAACAGGCCAACAATAAGGAAGTATGCTGATGTTGTGGCATTTATCTACGCTGTTGAATCAGTGAATTCACATCCTGATATCCTTCCCAACACCACATTGGGTTATATTGTATATGATACTTGTGGGCATCTCACACACTCTTTATATAGTGCATTAAAAATGTTATCTGGACCTGACCTGGAGGCTCCAAACTACGCTCACATGAACCACGGAGAAGTCATCGGCTTTGTTGATGACAGTATTGTGATGCCGGAATTATTTGGGATGTATGGCTACACAACGGTAAAAAAGGAATGCAAAAACATACAGAAACCAAATAATGTAGAGCTGATACTCGGGGTGAAATTTAGAGGTGTGATTAAGTGTAAATTAGCGGATGACCCAGCATTGCCCGCATATGTATTTGGCTAGTGTTGGCTGCGCCCACTTTTTCTAACCCTAACACATAAGGCATAACCCCATTTTGTCCCCGCTAACCATAACCACATCTAAACCTTCATACTTAACAAAGAACCACCAGGACTGCAACTGATGTTGGAAGTAAAGGCCAATGCAGCCCAATTTATTAAATTTTAACTTACAAACATTTTAATATAAAATGTAACATATCAACCAATCAGTATCAGTATTTTTGGAGCAACGGAAACCTGAGGTTACTAAACAGACCCTTGAGCATGCAGCCATAGGCCGGCCCCCAGCCGCATCCGCCGACTCGGGGACAGCTGTATGCCCATAAACAACCTTATTGCAGCCGATCTTTCCATCGAGGAATTCACCCACGTGAACTCCTCCAACCCCTTGACACCGACCTCCGGAACCTTGCCCCGCCACTAGCCAGCAAGGGTGAAACCTCACCCTTGCGCCACCCACAAGCACAAGCCCTTTTGATTCCTCTCTTCCACAGCTAAGGCCTACAAATCTGTGCCAATGGCAGTCAGATGCACCCTATCCCATCTCAGAAACATTGCTGTATCCTACTCTAATTCCTCTAAGCGCCACATGCGACGTATGAGTGTCCGAAAATCCGCACCAAACATGGTGCAATAGGACCATCTGTAAACAACAAACACCCGAACACTAGAGATGTCCCGAACGGTTCCAGGCAAACTTTGGGTGGTTCGCCTTCGCCGGCGAAGGCAAACTTTCTCGGAAGTTCGATTCGCCCCCATAATGCTCCATTGAGCAGAACTTTGACCCTCTGCATCACAGTCAGCAGGCACATTGTCGCCAATCAAACTACACTCACTCGTGGAGCCCCCCCCCCCTTTTAAAAGGCAAGGTTCTTCTGTCGTTTTACTCACTCGTCTGCCTACAGTAATTAGTTAAGGGACAGCTGCTGACAGACTCTGCTAGGGAGAGTTTAGTTAGGCTCTTGTAGGCTTGTTCCTAGCTGATTGTTATTCCTTATATCCCTCTCCCCCTCCTCCCAGGGGAAGGAGGGTCTTTGTGGTGGTATAGTGGTAAAGTGAGCTACCTACCACGCACTCAGACCTGGGTTCAATTCCCAGTCAAGGTATGTAAGCTGGCTTTTGACATACTACAAATCCTTAAGCAAACTCATTTTTCTCTTGGAAATATCATAATGGTACATGCTATGCTGGCTTCAGCATGTAGTGTTGGTGGTGGTATAGTGGTGAAGTGAGCTACCTACCACGAACTCAGACCTGGGTTCAATTGTCGGCTAAGGTATGTAAGCTGGCTTTTGACATACTACAATTCCTTGGAAGACAAGGGAGAGAGAGATTACACTTCCTGATGTTGTAAAGCAGTGTAGGCCTGCAATTGAACATTCAATGAGATTTCTGACCTTAAAACACTGCTTTGTGTTAAATCCAGATTTTTTTCTGGGACTTTTGATGTGTATTTCACTTAACCATGTCTTCCCCCAGGTATCAGACCCCTTAAAACACGTTTTCTATCATTTTTCTAGTCAGCAGAAATTTTTCTAAATTTTTAAGGTCGCCTTCCCATTGAAGTCTATTGCGGTTCGCGAAAGTTTGCGCGGACCGAACCTTCCACGAAAGTTCACGAACGGGGTTCGCGAACTGAAAATCGGAGGTTCGCGACATCTCTACCGAACACTAACCCGTAACATAACCAACACATGAACATCAACTATACCCTACACTAGATGAGATCTGACATACGACAGGAATCTAGAAGATTCCCAACCGCATATCCTTTTAATCTGTTCGTTGCCCAAACCCCACCTGGCCGCCTCTGTTGCTGCCCCAATCCTAAAGGAATGCGAAGCGTATTCCATCGCAGGCAGGCCCAAATAGCTTAGGGCCTTCATGAGCACCGCCACAAACTGAAACTTCGTCAGTGGCACACCATCTGCATGGCACAGGAATGGGCCCTCTATTCCGGGGCGTATTTCCCTAAACTTCTCTACAGCCTGAATCGGGCATGCTGGTGATCCCGGCACAGGGAACAATGTGATAATCCGGCCCTTGCCTAGCCGATCTGTTTTTGACCTTCTGAGATAAATATTGACTGAGTCCGTTGCCTGTACTATCTCGCCCCGCAAAATACCTCACGCTTTTGTTTTACTGGGACTAACCAGCTCGCTAACCCTGAAGGCTCCGAAAAAGGCTGCCACAAACGCCGTCCTAAACAAAGCTTTCTTATAGTTAGAATTACACAAAGCCGATAAACTACCCAATAGGAAGGAAAGTAAACTGAAAGTGACCGGGCGCCCTCAATCCCCTCATCGCCTCTAAAGTCCTTGGTAACATTGGTTACTCCTTGTTAGTGTTGGGCGAACAGTGTTCGCCACTGTTCGGGTTCTGCAGAACATCACCCTGTTCGGGTGATGTTCGAGTTCGGCCGAACACCTGACGGTGCTCGGCTAAACCGTTCGGCCGCATGGCCGAACTAAGAGCGCATGGCCGAACGTTCCCCGAACGTTCGGCTAGCGCTGTGATTGGCCGAACGGGTCACGTGGTTCGGACCCGAACGCGCTCTGATTGGCCGAACGGTCACGTGGTTCGGGTAAATAAATACCCGAACCACGTCATATCTCCGCCATTTGTCTGTGGGTTTAGCTTTGGGTAGGCAGGCAGGGTAGTTCGTGCTCCAGCCACGCTAGCCAGGGTCCCCCCCAGTCATTGTGTGTCGCTGCTGGGAACAGTAGTACACCGCTCGCTCAGCCAGACTATATATAGCATTGTTTACTGCCACTGTGTACCTCGCTCAGCCACGCTATATATAGCATTGTGTTTTCTGACACTCTGTGTACACGGCTCAGCCTGACTATATAGCATTGTGTGTACTGCCACTGTGCACCTCGCTCAGCCACGCTATATATAGCATTGTGTTTACTGACACTCTGTGTACACCGCTCAGCCAGACTATATACCATTGTTTACTGACACTCTGTGTACATGGCTCAGCCAGACTATATAGCATTGTTTACTGACACTCTGTGTACACCGCTCAGCCAGACTTTATATCATTGTTTACTGACACTCTGTGTACACGGCTCAGCCAGACTATATAGCATTGTTTACTGACACTCTGTGTACACGGCTCAGCCAGACTATATACCATTGTTTACTGACACTCTGTGTACACGGCTCAGCCAGACTATATAGCATTGTTTACTGACACTCTGTGTACACGGCTCAGCCAGACTATATAGCATTGTTTACTGACACTCTGTGTACATGGCTCAGCCAGACTATATAGCATTGTTTACTGACACTCTGTGTACACGGCTCAGCCAGACTATATAGCATTGTTTACTGACACTCTGTGTACACGGCTCAGCCAGACTATATAGCATTGTTTACTGACACTCTGTGTACACGGCTCAGCCAGACTATATACCATTGTTTACTGACACTCTGTGTACACGGCTCAGCCAGACTATATACCATTGTTTACTGACACTCTGTGTACACGGCTCAGCCAGACTATATAGCATTGTGTGTACTTCCACTCTGTGTACACCGCTCAGCCACACTATATAGCATTGCGTACTCTGCCAGTCAGTGTGTATATTGCTGGGATCAGTAATACTCCACTCACCGTCAACCACTATATGAGCTCACCATGAGTTCCCCAGAGACCTCCGCTGTGAGCAGCACTCCCAACAACAGCAACAGCCAACGCCCCACGCAAGCTATAACATCCACCCCAGCAGCCAGTGGTCAGCAGCAGCCCTCCCCGGAGGAGAACGTTGTGTCCATCGGTCCGTCGCCAGAGCGATTAATGAGGGCTGCCATTGAGGAGATGATGGGGCCTGATGTGGAGGAGGAGGTCTGGCTCAGGCCAGCATCCCAAGTTAATGTTGAGGACGATGAGGGGTCTGTGTCTGGGGATGTTGGGGTGGCAGAGGTGGTGGGTGGGTCAGACTCAGGAGAAGAGTTGTATGATGAGGATGATGATCGGGACCATCTGTATGTGCCTCAGAGTCCGACCCCGGAAAACATGTTGTATCGTGTGTTTAGGTACTAAAATCTGCGTTCCCAGTAGTGTTGGGCGAACAGTGTTTGCCACTGTTCTGGTTCTGCAGAACATCACCCCGTTCGGGGTGACTATATAGCAGACTATATAGCATTGTGTTTAATGCCACTCTGTGTACACGGCTCAGCCACACTATATAGCATTGTGTTTACTGCCACTCTGTGTCTGCTGGGAACAGTAGTACACCGCTCACCCGCCACTGTATAGCATTGTGCTCTGTGTCGCTGCTGGCAATAGTGGTACACCGCTCACCCACCACTGTATAGCATTTCTGTACTGCCACTGTACTGCTGCCAGTCAGCGTGTACTTTAAGGATAAGTGAAATGAGGGAGAAATCCGGTGAAAGAGGGAGGGGCAAGGAAAGAGGTGTTTCCCCTGACGGTTCACGTACAGGCCACAGGGGAGCACCCAAGAAAACCCACTCAATACCGCCCATGTTGTCCAGGACAACCACCCTCACAGATCCAAAAGAACAGGACCAGATAATTACTTGGATGACCTCTCAAGTGTCCAGCAGTGGGTTAAGCAGCACCAGCACATCACGCACGAGGTCCGAGTCCTCAGCCAGTTACAAGGAGCCAGTGGGCACAAAGCTGACACAACCGGCAGCGACACCATGCACACAACTGCCAGATAACCAGACGACGTTGGAGTGAGCTGCGCAGAGGTTGTTCTGGGGAGCTCTACTCCACGGCGGCGGCCCCCCACAATGACATATGACGAGTTTGAGGAGATGGAAGAGGAGGGTATGGACAATGTGGACATAGACCCAGATTTTGTTTGTGAACGAGAACATCACCGTCGTAGCAGCAGCACAGATGAGTCTGTTGAGGAACACACTGCTGCACGAGTTCGCCTTGTGCCACAAGGTAGGCGGCGCGCAATTTCAGGCACCGCAAGCGTGGAAGTTCAAGTGAGAGGCAAAAGAGGCGCAAACAGAAATCGCCAGCAAGGCAGGTGCTCCAAAGTCCGGGCTTTCTTTGAAGACTGCACTGAGGATGTTACCATGGCGATTTGCAAGGTGTGCAAGACCCGCCTGAGCAGGGGGAAAAGTATTAACAATCTTTCCACCACCAGCATGAGCCGCCACATTCTATCCAAACATCCCACTCTGTGGGCAAACGCGGCAGGACAGGGTACCACCAGCAACACTGCCTCCCTTGGGTTCACCAGACTCACCACCAGACCCGCCTCAGCAGCAGCAGTAGCCCAGCCATTGCGTGGTTCACAACATTCACAAACATCAGACGACGCTGACACTGTCACTTTCCGGACTAGTGCTCTTGAACTTGAGGTCTCCCAGTGTTCATCAAACACAACAACCAACAGCCCTTCGGTGTGCAGCCCTACGGTTGAGTTGTCTGTCTCGGAGATGTTTGAGCGCAAGAGGAAATTGCCAGCAAATGACCCCTGGGCCGTGGCAGTAACAGGCAGCCAGCATAGCCAAGCTTCTGGCCTGCGAAATGCTGCCATATCGAGTGGTGGAGACAAACAGCTTCAAGGGCATGATGTCAGTGGCCATCCCACGTTATGTGGTTCCCAGCCGCTACCACTTTGCGCGCTCTGCAGTGCCTGAGTTGCATGAGCACGTGGTCAGCTAAATAACCCGAAGCTTGAAGAATGCCGTTGCCTGCAAGGTTCACCTCAGTCACCACTGAAACCTGGACGAGTGCGTTCGGCCAGGGTCGATACATCTCCCTTACCGCGCACTGGGTGAACCTTGTGGAGCCTGGCAGCGATTCCTCACCTGCTACGGCGCGGGTGTTGCCCACGCCGCAAACAGCTGCACCGCCGTCCCTCCCACTGGATAACAACAGCAGCACCTACCTCTCTGACTCCTTCTCCTCCAACGCATCTCAAAGCTGTACCTCATCCGGAAACGCTAACCCAGCACCAGCAGCAGTAGGATCGTGGAAGCAGTGCAGCACAGCTGTTGGCATGCGTCAGCAAGCGTTGCTGAAGCTGATCTGCCTTGGGGATAAGCAGCACACAGGGGAGGAAATTTGGAGGGGAATAAAGGAACAGACGGATTTGTGGCTGGCAGGCACCGCTGGACCTGAAACCGGGCATGAAGCTAGACACCTGGCACGAACTGGCAATGTACGCAATAGAGGTGCTGGCTTGCCCGGCAGCCAGAGTTGTCGGAACGCTGTTTCAGTGCTGCCGGAGGCATCGTCACAGATCGGCGTATCCGCCTCTCCACAGAAAATGCAGACCGTCTGACTCAAACTAAAATGAATCAATCCTGGATTGGAAACGACTACGCAACACTCCAGGACCCCAACCAAGTAACATGACCAATGAACATCTGGGATGGTTTAGCGTTTCCGGTCCCTGTTTATTGAACCTCTCATCTGTATTACATTTATGACTGCATGACGGCAAAAAGCATTGCTGCTATATCCGCACGCTTTTTGTCCTCATGCAAGGCCTGGGTTGTTGTGTCTCAAAAAGCGTGGCCTTCTTCTCCTCCTGCGCCTGCTCCTGTTCCATCACGTGTGCTGCTGCTGCTGGGTTAGCGTTGCCGCCCGGTCCCTGTTTATTGAACCTCTTATCTTTATTACATTTATGACTGCATGCATGGCGGTACAAAGCATGCTATCCGCACGCTTCTTGTCCTCATGCAAGGCCTGGGTTGTTGTGTCTCACAAAGCGTGGCCTTCTCCTCCTGCGCCTCCTCCTGTTCCATCACGTCTGCTGCTGCTGCTGGGTTAGTGTTGCCGCCCGGTCCCTGTTTATTGAACCTCTTATCTTTATTACATTTATGACTGCATGCATGGCGGTACAAAGCATGCTCTCCGCACGCTTCTTGTCCTCATGCAAGGCCTGGGTTGTTGTGTCTCACAAAGCGTGGCCTTCTCCTCCTGCGCCTCCTCCTGTTCCATCACGTCTGCTGCTGCTGCTGCTGCTGGGTTAGCGTTGCCGCCCGGTCCCTGTTTATTGAACCTCTTATCTTTATTACATTTATGACTGCATGCATGGCGGTACAAAGCATGCTATCCGCACGCTTCTTGTCCTCATGCAAGGCCTGGGTTGTTGTGTCTCACAAAGCGTGGCCTTCTCCTCCTGCGCCTCCTCCTGTTCCATCACGTCTGCTGCTGCTGCTGCTGCTGGGTTAGCGTTGCCGGTCCCTTTTCCTGGAACCTCTTCTCTGTATTACACTTATGACTGCATGGCGACAAAAAGCATGTTACCTGTGCAAAGAAACATGACATTCTCCACATTTAAAAGACAGTTTTTCCTTTGAAACTTTACAATCAATTTTCTCAAAAACTATAAGCTCTTTTTCAAATATTTTTTTCCCCTTGTACCCACTCCCAAGGTGCACATACTCTGCTAATTTGGGGTATGTAGCATGTAAGGAAGCTTTACAAAGCACGAAAGTTCGGGTCCCCATTGACTTCCATTATGTTCGGGGTTCGGCGCGAACACCCGAACATCGCGGCGATGTTCGGCGAACGTTCGCGAACCCGAACATCTAGGTGTTCGCCCAACACTACTCCTTGTAACTGAAACCAAAAGGATAGCACGGATAAATTATTTGCCAACACTCCCGGTGAAGCTCCCCCCACCCCTTTTTCCGCCATAAATTGCAGCAACAAAAGCAGATGTTCCTCCGCTGTTTTGCAACCTCCGACTTGTCGTAGCCTGTCGCTCCAAGTCACCCACACCGCAGAATAAGCGGACCAAGTCGATTCCGACAAAGACTGAGAGATCCATTCCTCTATGCACCCTTGGGTATCACCCACAAGGCCTGGGGGCAGGGAGCCGCTTGCCGCTCTGCTCCTGGGGCCAAAGTCTGAAACCTCTGCCATTGGAACTGAGAGAGTGTCAGCGACATCATTCTCTGTCCCCGGCAAATGAACAGCAAAAATCAGCATGTTGAACGTCAAACAACTAAGTACCAACTGCCGTAAGACCCTAACCACCGGTGGGGATGATTGCCAACAACACCCCCATGTTATCACAATTGAAACATATTTTCTTGTTCTGTAACAAAGGGCCCCACAACTCTCATCCAGCCCCTGATGAGTACAGAAGTATGAAATGCATAGGGTGGAGCTACAGGCTTGGACAGTCAGCATAGGAAAACTCTTTTGATATGCTAGTTTTACCTCAAAAAAATGTGAGTGCACTTCTTTTAAACTTTTAATAAATGAATGATTTTACGCTATGAGGAGTTCCTTCAGTCATTCGGTTGTGCAGAGAGAGGGTGAATGGGCCGCACTTCCTTCCTGAAGCAGAGACCCTTTGCTACACTGAAGCCCATTGGGAATTGATCCATAAGCGTGCTTGCTGTCTTATAATTTGGACCGCAGACTAGAAGGTGAGAGGCCACGGGTGACCACGCCAATATCCGCGGTAAATTATTCAACGAATACAGTATCCTCTTATCTTGCAATCTTCAATTAAGTTGATTGAAGATCTCCAACACCCCCCACATAGCAGAGAATGCGTCCTGTGGGACGCATAGCTGTCCTCCCCGCCTCCTCACCTGTCACCTCACCTAGCCTGGCACCTAGCAGCACCATTGGGTGACAGGCTAGGTGAGGTGACAGGTGAGGAGGCGGGAAGGACAGCGGGAGCTGGCGCTCTGCATCTGCAGGATGCATTCTAAGCTATAATTGCCGGCCCATGGGAGATCTTCAATCAAGGTAATTGAAATTGCAAGATTGGAGGATACTGTATACGTTGGATCATTTACCGAGGATATTGGTGCGGCAACATTTTTTTAAAGGTACAGGTAAGTATTTCTGGTTAATTAAGAACATTAAAGGACTTTTTTCGTGGTTGTGTTTTTATTTAATTTAACCCTTTGTGGAAATGGGTAAGGGGTACTTTGTACCCCTATACTCATTTCTCCTGGGAGGGGGTGGGCATCTGAGGTCCCCTTTTTAAAGGGGACTCCCAGATGCCCCCATGAATCCCGCCAGGGAGTCATCACCCCACCTTCTCCTGGGGCACCGGAGGTGGGGAAAAGAACCCTGTCCATGGATTGGACAAGGTCTCAGGGGGAGAGGGGAAGGCTTGGCCGCCCCTCTCCGCCAGAGCCCCCCCAAACCATGGAACATGCGGGCTAGTATAGCTCAGGGTGCGAAGCCCCAGTCGGTCGGGGCTCCACATTCTGGCTATCCCAGCGTGAATGGGGGACAAGGGGTTACAGAGGCTCGGGAAGAGGGACCCCACACCATTTTTTTTTCAGATTTCCCACACTCAGACAGAACATTTCCCAAAATTAAAAATGTTTAATTTTTTTTTAAATATTGTTTCCCACTATCTTTTTAACATATCCTGAAAATGTGGTATTGCTATGGGGGCCTTTGCTATTAACTGCCGGGAAATATTTCCCACACTCTTTGACCGGCAGCATTTAAATGTATCATTTTTTTTTCTTTGAACATTTAAAATCGGTTTTCTCAAAAACTATAAGGTCTTTTTTGAAAAAAAACAAAAATTCCCCTTGCTCCCACTTTTCTTCTCAACATAACCTGCAAATTTGGTGATTCTGGCACTTAAGGGGACTTTGCTATTAACCCTTAAAGTCGGCGGGTTTTGGGTGACGACGTAGCTGAATCTGGATTCGTGATCACGGGTTAACATCCGTGATCACAGCCGAATTCGAGCGTGACTATTCGGATACATTCGAATTCGGGATCGGTATCGATCGTCGAATTTGAGTTCTGGATTCATGAAAAAAAAACCCGTAGATAGTGAAAACATTCCCTGGGAGGGGCTTGAAAATGTTCTTGTAAAGAAGGCCATGAATAGACTCCTCTAGGGGTGAGAAAATGTGTAACTCTACTGAGGCCTTTTTCGTCCCACCATCTAAAGACTCCTGGGTTGTCAAGGCCCGGGGTGAAAAGGTGGTTGTTGGTAAGAGGCAGTAGTGTAAGATGAGGAGACTGGAGGTTTGCAGAGTTTCGGACCGAGTCCCAAACCTGAAGGCTGAGGAGCATAGGTGGGCTAAGAGTAGAGGGGCGCATCTTCTGGGGTAGCTTGGGAGTTGGGTGGCGCAATCAGGTATTGGGTAGCTGGGGTGCTTGGGAGTAGTGTTGGGCGAACAGTGTTCGCCACTGTTCGGGTTCTGCAGAACATCACCCTGTTCGAGTGAAGTTCGAGTACGGCCGAACATCTGATGGTGTTCGGCCAAACTGTTCGGCCATATGGCCGAACTAAGAGCGCATGGCCGAACGTTCCCCGAACGTTCGGCTAGCACTGTGATTGGCCGAACGGGTCACGTGTAGTGTTGGGCGAACATCTAGATGTTCGGGTTCGGGCCGAACATGGTCGCGATGTTCGGGTGTTCGAGCCGAACTCCGAACATAATGGAAGTCAATGGGGACCCGAACTTTCGTGCTTTGTAAAGCCTCCTTACATGCTACATACCCCAAATTTACAGGGTATGTCACCTTGGGAGTGGGTACAAGAGGGGAAAAAAATTTAGCAAAAAGAGCTTATAGTTTTTGGGAAAATCGATTTTAAAGTTTCAAAGGGAAAACTGTCTTTTAAATGCGGGAAATGTCTGTTTTCTTTGCACAGGTAACATGCTTTTTGTCGGCATGCAGTCATAAATGTAATACAGATAAGAGGTTCCAGGAAAAGGGACCGGTAACGCTAACCCAGCAGCAGCACACGTGATGGAACAGGAGGAGGGCGGCGCAGGAGGAGAAGGCCACGCTTTGAGACACAACAACCCAGGCCTTGCATGAGGACAAGAAGCGTGCGGATAGCAATTTGCATTTTGTCGCCATGCAGTCATAAATGTAATACAGATGAGAGGTTCAATAAACAATAAACAGTAATTGGTGTTGTCCAGAATGCGCACAATGCGTGGGTCGCGTTCAATGCAGTCCTAGGCCGAAGAGGTCATAGCCTAGGGGCACAAAAACCTGTTTATTTGGGCAATTTCAATGGTGGCGAGTCTGACGTACATAAATCGCAGCAATGGCCGTTAGCAACGTCTGAATCTCAAGAAATGTCTCATGCAGGTAGAAGACATATTGTTAGACTTGGGCTCCAAAGATGGGTTCCCTACATCTCTGCAAACCAGAGTTACAGGGCTCCAAATTTGGTAAAATCCCCCATAGGCTTTCATTGGGCCTCCTATTTACAGTTCCAAAATCTCACATATTTTCAAAGGGCAATTGCTCAGCAGTGGCAAATTTTCTAGCATTGTAGGGGCCCTTAGGGGGAACATGACTGGTGAGTTTCGGGCCCCTAGGCCAAAGAGGTCATAGCCTAGGGTCACAAAAACCTGTTTATTTGGGCAATTTCAATGGTAGTTATGCTGACGTACATAAATCTCAGCTATGGCCGTTAGCAACGTCTGAATTTCACGAAATGTCTCATGCAGGTAGAAGACATATTGTTAGACTTGGATTCCAAAGATGGGGTCCCTTCATCTCTGCAAACCAGAGTTACAGGGGTCCAAAATTGGTAAAATCCCCCATAGACTTTCATTGCCTCCCTATTTCACTTTCCAAAATCTCACATCTTTTCAAAGGGCAATGGCTCAGCAGTACCAAATTTTCTAGCATTGTAGGGACCCTTAGGGGGAACATGACTGGTGAGTTTCGGGCCCCTAGGCCAAAGAGGTCATAGCCTAGGGTCACAAAAACCTGTTTATTTGGGCAATTTCAATGGTAGTTATGCTGACGTACATAAATCTCAGCTATGGCCGTTAGCAACATCTGAATTTCACGAAATGTCTCATGCAGGTAGAAGACATATTGTTAGACTTGGATTCCAAAGATGGGGTCCCTACATCTCTGCAAACCAGAGTTACAGGGGTCCAAAATTGGTAAAATCCCCCATAGGCTTCCATTGCCTCCCTATTTCACTTTCCAAAATCTCACATCTTTTCAAAGGGCAATTGCTCAGCAGTGGCAAATTTTCTAGCATTGTAGGGACCCTTAGGGGGAACATGACTGGAGAGTTTCGGGCCCCTAGGCCAAAGAGGTCATAGCCTAGGGTCACAAAAACTTGTTTATTTGGGCTATTTCAATGGTAGTGATGGTGACGTACATAAATCTCAGCTATGGCCGTTAGCAACGTCTGAATTTCACGAAATGTCTCATGCAGGTAGAAGACATATTGTTAGACTTGGATTCCAAAGATGGGGTCCCTACATCTCTGCAAACCAGAGTTACAGGGGTCCAAAATTGGTAAAATCCCCCATAGACTTTCATTGCCTCCCTATTTCACTTTCCAAAATCTCACATCTTTTCAAAGGGCAATGGCTCAGCAGTACCAAATTTTCTAGCATTGTAGGGACCCTTAGGGGGATCATGACTGGTGAGTTTTGCCACTGCTGAGCCATTGCCCTTTGAAATGGTGTGAGATTTTGGAACGGTAAATAGTAGGCCCAATGAAAGCCTATGGGGGATTTTACCAATTTTGGAGCCCTGTAACTCTGGTTTGCAGAGATGTAGGGACCCCATCTTTGGAATCCAAGTCTAACAATATGTCTTCTACCTGCATGAGACATTTCGTGAAATTCAGACGTTGCTAACGGCCATGGCTGAGATTTATGTACGTCACCATCACTACCATTGAAATAGCCCAAATAAACAGGTTTTTGTGACCCTAGGCTATGACCTCTTTGGCCTAGGGGCCCGAAACTCACCAGTCATGTTCCCCCTAAGGGTCCCTACAATGCTAGAAAATTTGGTACTGCTGAGCCATTGCCCTTTGAAAAGATGTGAGATTTTGGAAAGTGAAATAGGGAGGCAATGAAAGTCTATGGGGGATTTTACCAATTTTGGACCCCTGTAACTCTGGTTTGCAGAGATGTAGGGACCCCATCTTTGGAATCCAAGTCTAACAATATGTCTTCTACCTGCATGAGACATTTCGTGAAATTCAGACGTTGCTAACGGCAATAGCTGAGATTTATGTACGTCACCATCACTACCATTGAAATAGCCCAAATAAACAGGTTTTTGTGACCCTAGGCTATGACCTCTTTGGCCTAGGGGCCCGAAACTCACCAGTCAAGTTCCCCCTAAGGGTCCCTACAATGCTAGAAAATTTGGTACTGCTGAGCCATTGCCCTTTGAAAAGATGTGAGATTTTGGAAAGTGAAATAGGGAGGCAATGAAAGTCTATGGGGGATTTTACCAATTTTGGACCCCTGTAACTCTGGTTTGCAGAGATGTAGGGACCCCATCTTTGGAATCCAAGTCTAACAATATGTCTTCTACCTGCATGAGACATTTCGTGAAATTCAGACGTTGCTAACGGCCACAGCTGAGATTTATGTACGTCACCATCACTACCATTGAAATAGCCCAAATAAACAGGTTTTTGTGACCCTAGGCTATGACCTCTTTGGCCTAGGGGCCCGAAACTCACCAGTCATGTTCCCCCTAAGGGTCCCTACAATGCTAGAAAATTTGGTACTGCTGAGCCATTGCCCTTTGAAAAGATGTGAGATTTTGGAAAGTGAAATAGGGAGGCAATGAAAGTCTATGGGGGATTTTACCAATTTTGGACCCCTGTAACTCTGGTTTGCAGAGATGTAGGGACCCCATCTTTGGAATCCAAGTCTAACAATATGTCTTCTACCTGCATGAGACATTTCGTGAAATTCAGACGTTGCTAACGGCCATAGCTGAGATTTATGTACGTCACCATCACTACCATTGAAATAGCCCAAATAAACAGGTTTTTGTGACCCTAGGCTATGACCTCTTTGGCCTAGGGGCCCGAAACTCACCAGTCATGTTCCCCCTAAGGGTCCATACAATGCTAGAAAATTTGCCACTGCTGAGCAATTGTCCTTTGAAAAGATGTGAGTAGTGGTGCTCAAATACCCCTTTTTAAAATTCGAGTTTGGTCGAATTCGAATAGTAAATTATTCGAGGTCAGTCGAATATTCGAGTCGAATAAATTTTACTATTCGATTCGACCTCGGACTTCGAGCTCACTATTCGAGTCGGTATTCGAGCTCATTATTCGAGCTGACTATTCGAATTGGCCTTAAATAGCTTCCCAACACTTGTTTTGAGGGTGAATGATGCAAGAAACATATTTTTTTCCAAGTAACAACAGCAAGTGATTATGTGGGGATGTTCCTTTAAAAAAAAAAAGGTGAAAAGAGAAGTTGTGTCCAGAATTTTGTTCAGTACTGTATATACTTCTTCTTCTTCTTTATCTTCTATATCTTCTTCTTCTTCTTCTATATCTTCTTCTTCTTCTTCATCTTCTTCTTCTTCATCTTCTTCTTCTTCTTCTTCATCTTCTTCATCTTCATCTTCTTCATCTTCATCTTCTTCATCTTCATCTTCTTCTTCATCTTCTTCATCTTCTTCATCTTCATCTTCTTCATCTTCTTCTTCATCTTCTTCATCTTCTTCATCTTCATCTTCTTCATCTTCTTCTTCATCTTCTTCATCTTCTTCATCTTCATCTTCTTCATCTTCATCTTCTTCATCTTCTTCTTCATCTTCTTCATCTTCTTCATCTTCATCTTCTTCATCTTCTTCTTCATCTTCTTCATCTTCTTCATCTTCATCTTCTTCATCTTCTTCTTCATCTTCTTCATCTTCTTCATCTTCATCTTCTTCATCTTCTTCTTCATCTTCTTCATCTTCTTCATCTTCATCTTCTTCATCTTCTTCATCTTCTTCATCTTCATCTTCTTCATCTTCTTCTTCATCTTCTTCATCTTCTTCATCTTCATCTTCTTCATCTTCATCTTCTTCATCTTCTTCTTCATCTTCTTCTTCTTCTTCTTCTTCTTCTTCTTCTTCTTCTTCTTCTTCTTCTTCTTCTTCTTCTTCTTCTTCTTCTTCTTCTTCTTCTTCTTCTTCTTCTTCTTCTTCTTCTTCTTCTTCATCTTCTTCTTCTTCATCTTCTTCTTCTTCATCTTCTTCTATATCGTCTTCTTCTTCACTTATTTCTCTTTTCATTTTTTTTTTTTAAAGAAATGCAGCTATTTTTGAGCGTAACAACAAATAGCTGGTGGCGCACGCATGTTGGAAGCGCCATTGTATGTGCTCCCTGGCAGTGGAAACACACAGACAGCAGGAGGTAAATTCAGCAGCAGGAGGAGGAGGATGAGTGTGTGGCAGCATGCAGTCAATGAGGCAGGCAGCGTGACATAATAGCCCTGGTACCTAGCGGTGATACCAGGGCTGTAAATAAACACAACAGGAGGTCCCAGACAGCGGTCGTGCAGCCCACATTGTGTCCAATACACAACTGGGACAACACAGTTTTCAACCCGGGCACCTCAGAAAAATTAAACCTTTTTTTGTAATGGTTTCGTAGTTTTGGTTTTACAACCAATTACACAGATATATAGCTATTTTTTGACGTAATAGCTGGTGGCAGAGTGGCAGCAGAAGGTAAATCTGTGTACCCTGGCGGTGGGAAACACAGACAGACAGCAGCAGCAGCAGGAGGAGGAATGGAGGAGTAATTATGTGAGCAGCTATTGTTTGACGTAATAGCTGGTGGCAGTGTGGCAGCAGAAGGTAATTCTGTGTACCCTGGCAGTGGGAAACACAGACAGACAGCAGCAGCAGGAGGAATGGAGGAGTAGTGTGAGTGTGGCAGCAGGTAGGCAGCGTGACATAATAGCCCTGGTAACTAGCGGTGATACCAGGGCTGTAAATAAACACAACAGGAGGTCCCAGACAGCGGTCGTGCAGCCCACATTGTGTCCAATACACAACTGGGACAACACAGTTTTCAACCCGGGCACCTCAGAAAAATTAAACCTTTTTTTTTTTATGGTTTTTTGGTTTTTGGTTTTACAACCAATTACACAGATATATAGCTATTGTTTGACGTAATAGCTGGTGGCAGAGTGGCAGCAGAAGGTAAATCTGTGTACCCTGGCGGTGGGAAACACAGACAGACAGCAGCAGCAGCAGGAGGAGGAATGGAGGAGTAATTATGTGAGCAGCTATTGTTTGACGTATTAGCTGGTGGCACTGCAGTGTGGCAGCAGAAGGTAATTCTGTGTACCCTGGCAGTGGGAAACACAGACAGAAAGCAGCAGCAGGAGGAATGGAGGAGTAGTGTGAGTGTGGCAGCAGGTAGGCAGCGTGACATAATAGCCCTGGTACCTAGCGGTGATACCAGGCCGTAAATAAATACAACAGGAGGTCCCAGACAGCGGTCGTGCAGCCCACATTGTGTCCAATACACAACTGGGACAACACAGTTTTCAACCCGGGCACCTCAGAAAAATTAAACCTTTTTTTGTAATGGTTTTGTAGTTTTGGTTTTACAACCAATTACACAGATATATAGCTATTTTTTGACGTAATAGCTGGTGGCAGAGTGGCAGCAGAAGGTAAATCTGTGTACCCTGGCGGTGGGAAACACAGACAGACAGCAGCAGCAGCAGGAGGAGGAATGGAGGAGTAATTATGTGAGCAGCTATTGTTTGACGTAATAGCTGGTGGCAGTGTGGCAGCAGAAGGTAATTCTGTGTACCCTGGCAGTGGGAAACACAGACAGACAGCAGCAGCAGGAGGAATGGAGGAGTAGTGTGAGTGTGGCAGCAGGTAGGCAGCGTGACATAATAGCCCTGGTACCTAGCGGTGATACCAGGCCGTAAATAAATACAACAGGAGGTCCCAGACAGCGGTCGTGCAGCCCACATTGTGTCCAATACACAACTGGGACAACACAGTTTTCAACCCGGGCACCTCAGAAAAATTAAACCTTTTTTTGTAATGGTTTTGTAGTTTTGGTTTTACAACCAATTACACAGATATATAGCTATTGTTTGACGTAATAGCTGGTGGCAGAGTGGCAGCAGAAGGTAAATCTGTGTACCCTGGCGGTGGGAAACACAGACAGACAGCAGCAGCAGCAGGAGGAGGAATGGAGGAGTAATTATGTGAGCAGCTATTGTTTGACGTAATAGCTGGTGGCAGTGTGGCAGCAGAAGGTAATTCTGTGTACCCTGGCAGTGGGAAACACAGACAGACAGCAGCAGCAGGAGGAATGGAGGAGTAGTGTGAGTGTGGCAGCAGGTAGGCAGCGTGACATAATAGCCCTGGTACCTAGCGGTGATACCAGGGCTGTAAATAAACACAACAGGAGGTCCCAGACAGCGGTCGTGCAGCCCACATTGTGTCCAATACACAACTGGGACAACACAGTTTTCAACCCGGGCACCTCAGAAAAATTAAACCTTTTTTTTTTATGGTTTTTTGGTTTTTGGTTTTACAACCAATTTAGCTATTTTTTGACGTAATAGCTGGTGGCAGAGTGGCAGCAGAAGAAGGTAATTCTGTGTACCCTGGCAGTGGGAAACACAGACAGACAGCAGCAGCAGGAGGAGGAATGGAGGAGTAGGCGAGCAGCTATTGTTTGACGTAATAGCTGGTGGCAGTGTGGCAGCAGAAGGTAATTCTGTGTACCCTGGCAGTGGGAAACACAGACAGACAGCAGCAGCAGGAGGAATGGAGGAGTAGTGTGAGTGTGGCAGCAGGTAGGCAGCGTGACATAATAGCCCTGGTACCTAGCGGTGATACCAGGGCTGTAAATAAACACAACAGGAGGTCCCAGACAGCGGTCGTGCAGCCCACATTGTGTCCAATACACAACTGGGACAACACAGTTTTCAACCCGGGCACCTCAGAAAAATTAAACCTTTTTTTTTTATGGTTTTTTGGTTTTTGGTTTTACAACCAATTTAGCTATTTTTTGACGTAATAGCTGGTGGCAGAGTGGCAGCAGAAGAAGGTAATTCTGTGTACCCTGGCAGTGGGAAACACAGACAGACAGCAGCAGCAGGAGGAGGAATGGAGGAGTAGGCGAGCAGCTATTGTTTGACGTAATAGCTGGTGGCAGAGTGGCAGCAGAAGGTAAATCATCTGTGTACCCTGGCAGTGGGAAACACAGACAGACAGCAGCAGCAGCAGCAGGAGGAGGTATGGAGGAGCAGTGTGAGTGTGGCAGCAGGTAGGCAGCGTGACATAATAGCCCTGGTACCTAGCGGTGATACCAGGGCTGTAAATAAACACAACAGGAGGTCCCAGACAGCGGTCGTGCAGCCCACATTGTGTCCAATACACAACTGGAACAACACAGTTTTCAACCCGGGCACCTCAGAAAAATTAAACCTTTTTTTTTTTTAATGGTTTGTTTGGTTTTGGTTTTGCAACCAATATAGCTATTGTTTGACGTAATAGCTGGTGGCAGAGTGGCAGCAGAAGAAGGTAATTCTGTGTACCCTGGCAGTGGGAAACACAGACAGACAGCAGAAGGGCAGTACACAGCAGCCCACTGTAGGTGTAAAATGTGTGGCTGCAGGCGACGTAATAGTCAAAGTGAACCAGGCTGGCTTAGTGAGCAGGAGCCAGGAGGTGGTAAAGGGTGGTAAGGCACATTAACGATGGTTCCGGCAGCCAGTTCATGTCCCCCTCTCGCCGACAACAGGGGCCAGGAACTCGCCTTCCACCCACGCCTGGTTCATCTTCAGAAACGTCAGTCTGTCCACAGACTTGTGAGACAGACGTGAGCGTTTCTCGGTGACCACGCCACCAGCTGCACTGAAGCAGCGCTCGGACAGCACGCTGGAAGGGGGGCAGGACAGCACTTCCAGGGCGTACTGCGCTAGCTCGCTCCAGATCTCCATGCGCTTGACCCAATACTCCATGGGATCAACAGGGGCATCGCTGTCAAGCCCGCTGTACGACCCCATGTAGTCAGCCACCATGCGGGTCAGGCGCTGGCTGTGACCGGAGGAGGATGCTGCTGCATGCATCTCCTCTCTAGTCACTGCTGCCGGAGCCTCTACAGTCCTGTAGAGCTCGTGGCTGAGAGACAGCAGGTCTGTGGGGCGCTTGCTGCTGCTGGATGCAGGCACCTGCTGCTGCCTCTGTGCTGGCTGCTGGACAGTGGGGGTGGAAGGCTGGGGGAAGGCTTCCTCCAAGCGCTCAACAAGGGCCTGCTGCAAGCTCCTTATTTGTTGCGCTGGGTCTCCTCCTGCAGGCGGCAGGAACTGGCTCAACTTCCCCTTGAGGCGTGGGTCCAACATCATGCTGATCCAGATGTCCTCCCTCTGCTTCATCTGGATCACCCTGGGGTCCCTGCGCAGGCACGTCAGCATGTGCGCTGCCATTGGGAAGAGGCGGGCCACGTCTGCTGGCACATCGACGTCAGTGCTGTCCTCATCATCCTCCTCTGCCGCCTCATCCTCTCTCCACCCCCGCACCAACTCAGCTGCGCTGTGCTGATCCCCCTCATCAGCAGCCAGGTCAGGGACCTCCACCAAGTCCTCCTCCTCCTCCCCCTCAGAGGTGGACTGCGCAGCTGGTTGCCGCTCCTGCTGGTCCAAGGCTGCCGCTCCCTGTTCCAGCAAAGCATCGAGGGCCCTGTTCAGCAGAGAAACCAGGGGCACCCACTCGCAGACCATAGCATGGTCCCTGCTCACCATGTTTGTGGCCTGCAGGAAGGGAGCCAGCACAAAGCACACCTGCTGCATGTGCCTCCAGTCATCATCGGGGACGATGGACGGGATGTTGCTGGTCTTGTCCCTTCTCTGAGCTGCGGAAACAGTGGCCAGGGCAAGGTACTGGTTGACAGCGTGCCTCTGTTCAACCAGACGCTCCAACATCGCCAGGGTGGAGTTCCAGCGAGTCGGAACGTCAATGATCAGCCGATGGCGTGGCAGATCCAGCTCCTTTTGCACGTCTTCCAGGCTCGCACAGGCTGCAGCCGAGCGCCGGAAGTGACGCACAACATTCCTTGCCGTTTCCAGCAGTTCGCCCATCCCCTGGTAGGTGCGCAGGAACTTCTGCACCACCAGGTTCAGCACGTGGGCAAGACAGGGGATGTGGGTCAGGCTTCCCCTGTCTATGGCAGCAACCAGATTGGCCCCATTGTCGGACACCACCTCTCCGACTCTGAGGCCTCTGGGGGTCAGCCAAATCCTCTCCTGCTCCTGGAGTTTGGCCAACACGTGGGCTGCCATCAGCTTGGTCTTGCCAAGGCTGACCAAGTGCAGCAGCGCTTGGCAGTGGCGGGCCTTCACGCTGCTGCTGAGGCGGGGGGTTTGGCCAGGTGTGGCGGAGGATGGCAGAGGATCGGAGGAACCCGCTGCAGTTCCCCTGACCCTGCGGGGTGGCACCACCCACTGTGTTGCTGCTGCTGCTGCTGTGCCCGCTGCTGCTCTCCCATCCTCACCCCCTTCCACCAAGCTGACCCAGTGGACAGTGAAGGACAGGTAGCGGCCTGTCCCGAAGCGGCTGCTCCAGGAGTCCATGGTGACGTGGACCCTTTCACCAACCGCGTGCTCCAGCCCTCGCTCCACATTGGCCATCACAAAGCGGTGCAGTGCAGGAATGGCCTTGCGGGCGAAGAAGTGTCTGCTGGGGAGCTGCCAGTCTGGGGCTGCGCAAGCAAGCAGCGCCCGCATGTCGCTCCCCTCCTGCACGAGCGTGTACGGCAGGAGTTGGGAGCACATGGCCCGTGCCAGCAAGCCGTTCAGCTGCCGCACGCGACGGCTGCTGGGAGGCAGAGCCCTAACCACCCCCTGGAAGGACTCGCTCAAAAGGCTCTGGCGTGGCCTTTTGCTGACACGGGAATCAGCAGACACAGCGGAGGAGGCCACTGAGGACTGGCTGCCAGAACAGGCCTCAGTGTCGGCGGCAGGAGTTGCAGAGGGGGGAGGAGCAGTGCGTTTCCGCACTCCTGCTGGTGCTGCTGGAGGAGCAGGAGGGCGGGTGGCTGCTGTTGCTGCTGCTGCTGCTGAAGGCTGTGCAGTGATGGGTGTGGTGCCACTGCCAGCACCAGATGCCTTCAGCCTCTGGAACTCCTCATGCTGGTGGAAATGTTTAGCCGCAAGGTGGTTGATGAGCGAGCTGGTGCTGAACTTTAAGGGGTCTGCACCTCTGCTCAACTTCCGCTGACAGTGGTTGCAAGTGGCGTACTTGCTGTACACAGTGGGCATGGTGAAAAAGCGCCAGATTGGTGACAGAAACATCCCCCTACGGCATGGAAGCGCTGCTGCCTGTCTCCCTGTGGTGGTTGGGGGGGGGGCTTGGGTGCGGCTGGTGGTGGTACTGGCTGATGCTGCTGCTGCTGCTGCTGAGCCTGAGACACCAGCAGGCTGTGGGACGCTGCCAATGCTTGCAATGATGAGCCTCCTTGCAAGGCCCACAAGCGCATCCTCCTCCTCCTCCGAGCTGCTGAGGACGACATCCCCTGGAGGTGGTGGCACCCAGTCTCTGTCTGTCACCGGGTCATCACCATCATCCTCCCCCTCCTGAAACATGTCCTGCTGGGATGATGACCCCCCAAACTCCTCTCCTGATGCATGGATGGGCTGCTTGACTGTCGCCACAGTCTTGCTGTCCAATCCCTCATCCCCCAAAGTGCCCATCAGCATCTCCTCCTCAAAATCGCCAACAACAGCAGACAATTGACTCATCATGCCTGGGGTCAAAAGAGTGCTGAATGACAGGTCGGCGACTGACGGTGAACTGGCCTCCTCCCCAGACCCTGCTGGGCGGCTGCTGCGAACAGGGGTGGTGGTGGTGGTGGTGGTGGTGAGGGTGGAGGCCTCGGATGCAGAGCTGATGGCGGGCTGCTCATCCTCCGTCATGAGTTGCACCACAGTGTCTGCATCCTTTTCCTCAATGGGACGTTTCCGACCCGGCTGGAGGAAAATCGGAGCAGGTGCTACACGCTGCTGCTGCTGTGTCTCTGCAGCGTGAGTTGCAGATGCTCCTGCTGGGCGGCGCCCAAGGCGTCCACGGCCAGTGGCTATGGGAGGAATGTTAGCCACTGACGCTGCTGCTGCTGCTGCGGAACTGTGCATGGTGGCGCGCCCGCGGCCGCGGCTTGCCACAATGCTGCTCCCTCTCCTCCTGATTCCCTTGCTGCCCTTCCCCTTGCCCAAACCGCGCTGGCTGCCACTTCCAGACATCTTCAATGTTTTGGGCGTATAGACAAAAGTTTTTTAAAAGGGCGGGTGAAAAGTGGGGTACTTTAATGGAGTGGGTTGGTTGGTGAGGTGACTGAGTGAGTGTCCCCTAGTACAGTAAGTAAGTAGTAACAGTCAGGAAGTACAACTAGCAGTTACAATAATCAGTAGTAATCACAAGTAAATTTAGTGTGTGTACACTCAGACAGTGAGTGCACGCAGGCAGGAGCTAGTAGCCTATGAACACAGTGACTGAGTGTCCTAGACTCCTAGTACAGTAAGAGTAAGTAGTAACAACAGTAAGTAGAACTAACTAATTACAATAATCAATCAGCGATCAGAAGGAAATGGAGTGTGGGTGTGTGTGTACACAGACAGTGAGTGCACACACGCAGGAGCTAGTAGCCTATGAACACAGTGACTGAGTGTCCTAGACTCCTAGTACAGTAAGAGTAAGTAGTAACAGTAAGTACAACTAACTAATTACGATAATCAATCAGCGATCAGAAGGAAATAGAGTGTGGGTGGTGTGTGTACACTCAGACAGTGAGTGCACGCAGGCAGGAGCTAGTAGCCTATGAACACAGTGACTGAGTGTCCTAGACTCCTAGTACAGTAAGAGTAAGTAGTAACAGTAAGTAGAACTAACTAATTACAATAATCAATCAGCGATCAGAAGGAAATGGAGTGTGGGTGTGTGTACACTCAGACAGTGAGTGCACACAGGCAGGAGCTAGTAGCCTATGAACACAGTGACTGAGTGTCCTAGACTCCTAGTACAGTAAGAGTAAGTAGTAACAGTAAGTAGAACTAACTAATTACAATAATCAATCAGCGATCAGAAGGAAATGGAGTGTGGGTGTGTGTACACTCAGACAGTGAGTGCACGCAGGCAGGAGCTAGTAGCCTATGAACACAGTGACTGAGTGTCCTAGACTCCTAGTACAGTAAGAGTAAGTAGTAACACCAGTAAGTAGAACTAACTAATTACAATAATCAATCAGCGATCAGAAGGAAATGGAGTGTGGGTGTGTGTACACTCAGACAGTGAGTGCACGCAGGCAGGAGCTAGTAGCCTATGAACACAGTGACTGAGTGTCCTAGACTCCTAGTACAGTAAGAGTAAGTAGTAACAGTAAGTAGAACTAACTAATTACAATAATCAATCAGCGATCAGAAGGAAATGGAGTGTGGGTGTGTGTACACTCAGACAGTGAGTGCACGCAGGCAGGAGCTAGTAGCCTATGAACACAGTGACTGAGTGTCCTAGACTCCTAGTACAGTAAGAGTAAGTAGTAACAGTAAGTAGAACTAACTAATTACAATAATCAATCAGCGATCAGAAGGAAATGGAGTGTGGGTGTGTGTACACTCAGACAGTGAGTGCACGCAGGCAGGAGCTAGTAGCCTATGAACACAGTGACTGAGTGTCCTAGACTCCTAGTACAGTAAGAGTAAGTAGTAACAGTAAGTAGAACTAACTAATTACAATAATCAATCAGCGATCAGAAGGAAATGGAGTGTGGGTGTGTGTACACTCAGACAGTGAGTGCACGCAGGCAGGAGCTAGTAGCCTATGAACACAGTGACTGAGTGTCCTAGACTCCTAGTACAGTAAGAGTAAGTAGTAACACCAGTAAGTAGAACTAACTAATTACAATAATCAATCAGCGATCAGAAGGAAATGGAGTGTGGGTGTGTGTACACTCAGACAGTGAGTGCACGCAGGCAGGAGCTAGTAGCCTATGAACACAGTGACTGAGTGTCCTAGACTCCTAGTACAGTAAGAGTAAGTAGTAACAGTAAGTAGAACTAACTAATTACAATAATCAATCAGCGATCAGAAGGAAATGGAGTGTGGGTGTGTGTACACTCAGACAGTGAGTGCACGCACGCAGGAGCTAGTAGCCTATGAACACAGTGACTGAGTGTCCTAGACTCCTAGTACAGTAAGAGTAAGTAATAACAGTAAGTAGAACTAACTAATTACAATAATCAATCAGCGATCAGAAGGAAATGGAGTGTGGGTGTGTGTACACTCAGACAGTGAGTGCACGCACGCAGGAGCTAGTAGCCTATGAACACAGTGACTGAGTGTCCTAGACTCCTAGTACAGTAAGAGTAAGTAGTAACACCAGTAAGTAGAACTAACTAATTACAATAATCAATCAGCGATCAGAAGGAAATGGAGTGTGGGTGTGTGTACACTCAGACAGTGAGTGCACGCACGCAGGAGCTAGTAGCCTATGAACACAGTGACTGAGTGTCCTAGACTCCTAGTACAGTAAGAGTAAGTAATAACAGTAAGTAGAACTAACTAATTACAATAATCAATCAGCGATCAGAAGGAAATGGAGTGTGAGTGTGTGTACACTCAGACAGTGAGTGCACGCACGCAGGAGCTAGTAGCCTATGAACACAGTGACTGAGTGTCCTAGACTCCTAGTACAGTAAGAGTAAGTAGTAACACCAGTAAGTAGAACTAACTAATTACAATAATCAATCAGCGATCAGAAGGAAATGGAGTGTGGGTGTGTGTACACTCAGACAGTGAGTGCACGCACGCAGGAGCTAGTAGCCTATGAACACAGTGACTGAGTGTCCTAGACTCCTAGTACAGTAAGAGTAAGTAATAACAGTAAGTAGAACTAACTAATTACAATAATCAATCAGCGATCAGAAGGAAATGGAGTGTGGGTGTGTGCACACTCAGACAGTGAGTGCACGCACGCAGGAGCTAGTAGCCTATGAACACAGTGACTGAGTGTCCTAGACTCCTAGTACAGTAAGAGTAAGTAATAACAGTAAGTAGAACTAACTAATTACAATAATCAATCAGCGATCAGAAGGAAATAGAGTGTGTGTTGTGTGTGTACACTCAGACAGTGAGTGCGCACACGCAGGAGCTAGTAGCCTATATGAACAGTGACAGTGAGTGTCCCTACGGGTACAGTAAGAGTAAGTAGTAAGTAAGTACAACTAACAATAATCAATCAGTAATCAGAAGGAAATAGAGTGTGTGTACACACAGACAGTGAGTGAGTGCACACACGCAGGAGCTAGCTAGTAGCCTATAAACAGTGACAGTCAGTGAGTGTCCTACTCCTAGTACAGTATAACTACAATACTATTAGTAAAGGACAGCAGAAATACTGGTATAGATGAGAGAAATAAACAGAGGACAGCTGCCCACAGAGGCAAGGCCCCCCTGAGGCCTAAACCTGTAAGCTTGCAGCAGCTGCCTGCAGTTCTCTAATGTAACACACAAGCTACTAACTAAAATACAATGTCTATCTAACTAACAACAATATAGGTGTATATGGCAGGTGTAGGTGAGCAAAAACGCTAGGTAAATGACCACAATAGAGCACTTGCTAAGCCAAAGCACAAAGGAGCAACTCTCTCTCTGTACAAGTCTCAGGCAAGCATGGAAAAACCTAAAATGGCGGCCGCTATTTATAGGGTAGGGGCTGGCCAGGGTCCCCCTCTGTGATTGGCTGCCGTCAGAGGGCCTGGGAGCCCTCTGATTGGCTCTAAGGACATCAATCTGGGCTATGACGCTATTCGAGCTCGGTACCGAGCTCGAATAGCGCCGGTTTGCTCGAATAGCTCGAATAGTGAATGGGCTATTCGAGTGTACTCGGATAGCCCATTCGAATAGCTCCAGCTATTCGGAGCTCGAATACCGAGCTCGAATAGCTGAAAAAGAGCTCGAATATTCGAGCTACTCGAATATTCGAGCTCTGCTGAGCACCACTAGATGTGAGATTTTGGAACTGTAAATAGGAGGCCCAATGAAAGCCTATGGGGGATTTTACCAAATTTGGAGCCCTGTAACTCTAGTTTGCAGAGATGTAGGGACCCCATCTTTGGAATCCAAGTCTAACAATATGTCTTTTACCTGCATGAGACATTTCGTGAGATTCAGACGTTGCTAACGGCCATTGCTGCGATTTATGTACGTCAGACTCGCCACCATTGAAATTGCCCAAATAAACAGGTTTTTGTGACCCTAGGCTATGACCTCTTCGGCCTAGGACTGCATTGAATGCGACCCACGCATTGTGCGCATTCTGGACAACACCAATTACTGTTTATTGTTTATTGAACCTCTCATCTGTATTACATTTATGACTGCATGGCGACAAAATGCAAATTGCTATCCGCACGCTTCTTGTCCTCATGCAAGGCCTGGGTTGTTGTGTCTCAAAGCGTGGCCTTCTCCTCCTGCGCCTCCTCCTGTTCCATCACATGTGCTGCTGCTGGGTTAGCGTTACCGGTCCCTTTTCCTGGAACCTCTTATCTGTATTACATTTATGACTGCATGCCGACAAAAAGCATGTTACCTGTGCAAAGAAAACAGACATTTCCCGCATTTAAAAAACAGTTTTCCCTTTGAAACTTTAAAATCGATTTTCTCAAAAACTATAAGCTCTTTTTGCTAAAAAAATTTTTCCTCTTGTACCCACTTCCAAGGTGCACATACCCTGTAAATTTGGGGTATGTAGCATGTAAGGAGGCTTTACAAAGCACGAAAGTTCGGGTCCCCATTGACTTCCATTATGTTCGGAGTTCGGCTCGAACACCCGAACATCGCGGCCATGTTCGGCCTGTTCGGCCCGAACCCGAACACCTAGATGTTCGCCCAACACTACTTGGGAGTTGGGGGTGCAATCAGGTATTGGGTAGCTGGGGTGCTTGGGAGTTGGGGGCGCAATCAGGTATTTCAAGGAAGACCCACAATGGGGTGTCTCGAATTTGAAATAAGCGGGTTAATTGGGTGATGAACTAATATGAGGGACACCAAGGCCCCCATTTAGCTTATGGGCATGTAAAGTAGATTTATTAGCTCCGGGGTGCCTACGGTCCCATATGAATGATTTGTAGAAGTTTATACGGTGAGGCATATCACTTTAATGGGTAGACGTATCAATAACATAGATATTGCAAATGTCATGAGTAAAAAGCATATTGACAGCAGTATTGAAAGCGGTAAACAATATTACAATAATATTGTGTAGGAAGGGATCAAAGTGTCTAGGCCCGTTCACTTCCTGGTTGTCAGTGGGAGGTAAACAGCTTGTTTTAGTAGATTGTGTCGATAACGAGTATTGGCATAAATATACAGTGGGTTGCAAAAGTATTCGGCCCTCTTGAAGTTTTCCACATTTTGTCACATTACTGCCACAAACATGAATCAATTTTATTGGAATTCCACGTGAAAGACCAATACAAAGTGGTGTACATGTGAGAAGTGGATCGAAAATCATACATCATTCCAAACATTTCTTACAAATCAATAACTGCAAAGTGGGGTGTGCGTAATTGTTCGGCCCCCTGAGTCAATACTTTGTAGAACCACTTTTTGCTGCAATTACAGCTGCCAGTCTTTTAGGGTATGTCTCTACCAGCTTTGCACATCTAGAGACTGAAATCCTTGCCCATTCTTCTTTGCAAAACAGCTTCAGCTCAGTCAGATTAGATGGACAGCATTTGTGAACAGTAGTTTTCAGATCTTGCCACAGATTCTCGATTGGATTTAGATCTGGACTTTGACTGGGCCATTCTAACACATCGATATGTTTTGTTTTAAACCATTCCATTGTTGCCCTGGCTTTATGTTTAGGGTCATTGTCCTGCTGGAAGGTGAACCTCCGCCCCAGTCTCAAGTCTTTTGCAGTCTCCAAGAGGTTTTCTTCCAAGTTTGCCCTGTATTTGGCTCCATCCATCTTCCCATCAACTCTGACCAGCTTCCCTGTCCCTGCTGAAGAGATGCACCCCCCGAGCATGATGCAGCCAACACCATATTGGACAGTGGGGATGGTGTGTTCAGAGTGATGTGCAGTGTTAGTTTTCCGCCACACATAGCGTTTTGCATTTTGGCCAAAAAGTTCCATTTTGGTCTCATCTGACCAGAGCGCCTTCTTCCACATGGTTGCTGTGTCCCCCAAACTGCGGCAAACTGCAAACGGGACTTCTTATGCTTTCTGTTAACAATGCCTTTCTTCTTGCCAGTCTTCCATAAAGGCCAACTTTGTACAGTGCATGGCTAATAGTTGTCCTATGGACAGAGTCTCCCACCTGAGCTGTAGATCTCTGCAGCTCGTTCAGAGTCACCATGGGCTTTTTGACTGCATTTCTGATCAGTGCTCTCCTTGTTCGGCCTGTGAGTTTAGGTGGATGGCCTTGTCTTGTTAGGTTTACAGTTGTGCCATACTTCTTCCATTTCTGAATGATCACTTGAACAGTGCTCCGTGGAATGTTTAAGGTTTTGGAAATCTTTTTGTAGCCTAAGCCTGTTTTAAATTTCTCAATAACTTGATCCCTGACCTGTCTTGTGTGTTCTTTAGACTTCACTGTGTTGTTGCTCCCAATATTCTCTTAGACGACCTCTGAGGCCTTCACAGAGCAGCTGTATTTGTACTGACATTAGATTACACACAGGTGCACTCTATTTAGTCATTAGCACTCATCAGGCAATGTCTATAGGCAACTGACTGCACTCAGATCAAAGGGGGCCGAATAGTTATGCACACACCACTTTGCAGTTATTTATTTGTAAAAAATGTTTGGAATCATGTATGATTTTCGTTCCACTTCTCATGTGTACAGCACTTTGTATTGGTCTTTCATGTGGAATTCCAATAAAATTGATTCATGTTTGTGGCAGTAATATGACAAAATTTGGAAAACTTCAAGGGGGCCGAATACTTTTGCAACCCACTGTACATAGTATATTTGCGTCATTTAGCCAGGAAAAGTAAACTAAGTAGTATGCGACCAGTAGGTGAGCAGATGATGTGCCCTATAAAACCAATGCCTGAGAAAGAGTGGTATGGGGCGGTGGAGTAAGAGAAGCAGGCGTACCTGATAGCCTCAAGTATAGATTTTGGGTGGGGTGGGGGCAGGTGGGGAAAGCCAAGGAAGGGAGGGAGTGTATAGGGTATCAGGGAGAGGGTGGAGGGGGGGAGCACAGAGTTAGTGAGGCCATAATGTACCCATATCAGTGAAAATAACAGTGCTAATGAAGTAAACAATAAAAACCAAAGACAAATATTGAAACCAAATCAGTTGATGGTAATGAACGCCATCACTACATGTAGAAGCACCCATCTGTGCTCCGGAGGCAGCAACCCACGAACACTCAGATGTGCAAAGAAAATCTCATGAAGGGCGCACGTGTGTGGGTGCATCTGTAGGCTATGTGGGCTTATTAGAAGTGGTACGATGGTGCCATCAGGAGGGGAATATAGAGTACTAGGCGACCAACGGCGTAGCATACGGCGCATAAGGGGGAAGCGGGCAGGAGGGGGGTATTGGGCACAGCGGCTGGTCGGAACCCCCCCCCCTTACCTGGGTCCCCCATGTGCACTCCCCCTACAGCTTAATTTCACGGTGGGGAGGGGGGTCAGGCCCCCCCCCCCTCCCTCACCTGGGTCCCCCATCTGCGCTTCCCCTCTAGCTTAGTTCAGCAGCAGCCGCTATTAGTAAGAGGCAGTGGGTGGGGATGACTCACCTCTTCTGCGTTCCAGCGTGCGTTCCACTGTCCTCACTTCCTGCAATGCCGCCCACTGTATTGTAAGTGGACGGCATTGCAGGAAGTGACGACAGTGGAACGCACGCTGGAACGCACTTAAGCTATAGACTGAACCAGAACTCATTGGAGTGTGTAAGGGACTACAATGGTCCTAAAAGCCCCCTTACTAAAATGCTATGGAAAACAAAAGTTTGCTTTCTTAGAACAGAAATAATTTGCGAAAATTCAGGCTGGAGTGAGCTTGAGATGTCTCCCACTCCCAGTGCATCACTGCTGAATATATGCAAATTAACCATTGTTGCCCTTAGAAGCTAAAGACACCTCCAGAACCGCTGGAATGCAGTGTTTAGCTTCTAAGGGCAACAATGGTTTATTTGCATATATTCAGCAGTGATGTACTGGGAGACATCTCAAGCTCACTCCAACCTGAATTGTTTCTGTTCCAAGATAGCAAACTTTTGTTTTCCATAGAACTTAAGCTAGAGGAGGAGCGCAGATGAGGGGACCCCTCCCTGCCACTGTGCCCAATACCCTCTTCCTGCTCGCTACCCTATCCAGCTCGGCGGCAAGTGCAGGACCACCCCTGGGGGCAGGGCGCTTCTTCTTCTTCTTGCTTGGCCCAGCCCCTTCTTCTTGCTTGGACAGGCCCTGGGGGGAGGGTGATACTTCTTCTTCTTGCTTGAAAGTTGAGGCACTTATCCTATTATATATAGTTTGTCCTGGTTAAGAAGGAACCACTAGACTGAGGAAAAAATGGAAAAAGACTTATGCAAAATGCACATTAGTCATGGTTAAAACATAAAATCTGAGTACAGTTGGTGTTCATGGTATGCATGCCACCAGAGAGCAGATAGTCCGTTAGTTAGCATAAAACTGCATAACTGAGGAGATTAATATCTTGTCAGGAAAGATTTAATCAAAATAGAGTTGTAAATTAGCAGTTTAGATTAGGCAAAATAAAACCATGTGGACTGTGAAAGGGGTAAAAGGGATATGGGAAGAGAAGGGAGGAGGGAGAGGGGTGCCCAGTGATGGAAGGCAGCGCTAAGCGGCCTTGGGGTATAGGCAAGCTCAGGATAGGTATCAGGGAGAGGGGAGGAGGGGGGGGGTGGTAAAGCCAGAAGGGATATCGGGTGAAGTATACGCCTGGAACAAGCATAACATAATGTTAAACCCATAAACAGTAACATCTGAAGGGTGGCAGGCTTCCACAGAGCGAGGAATAAACATAAACATAAATAAATGATGAATGCATATAGATCGTGCTGGTGGAGGATGCCATATGTTATCTGGGAAGTTCATGACAGCACAGCACATGGGAGAGCCACAGTTAAGCCGGAGCCCTATAGTATAGCGGATGTTCGGAGGACCATTCATGGCGGTTGGAAAAAAAGAGCGCCAAAGTTTGAATGATCCACTTGCCATATAGCGTGCACAGGTGAAGGTATAAACCGCACCAAGTCAATGGGCAAAAGCAAACAGTTGAAAACGTTAAACACAGTCTTATCCAACCAGTCGGTAACCGTAAACAAAAGTTCTTCCATCCGATCGATGGATCAGCAAACCTGGGAAGAGGAAGGGAGGTAAGACCATAGGCTGTGGGTAGTGAGGCCGATGATCAGCTCGAACGGGGTCCAGGCGATAAGACAGGTGTGTTCTATGCCCATATGCAGGGAAAAATAAATAATAATAAAAAAGAGTAAAAATCAGCTTGTCCTGGAGGGGACTTGTCTCGAGTGCTTGATCCCGGGCTCGGAGATTGCCGATTGTGAGGTGTTTGGCGTCCCGCTTCTTGTGGAGGTGAAGATCTTCTTGATGCTGTCGTGGAAGGAGGCTTACTGGTGTTGTTGTCAGCAGGTAAGAGGAGGCCCAATTGCTCGAACAGGACCCGGGCTTCTTCGGGAGACGACACTGCATATGTTTTCAGGACATGGGGAAGATAAGTTTAAACGGGAATCACCATTTATATTTGATCTCTTTAGCTCATAAGGCTGCAGTGTAGGTTTTCATGTCTCTCCGCTTTTGAATAGTCAACAGAGCAAGGTCAGCAAAGATCTGGTATGGATGATTTTGAAAAGTAAGCAGTTCTTTCCCCCGGGCGGCCTGTAAGATGGTTTCTTTCATGCAGTAATATGTAAACTTGATGACCACATCACGGGGGGACCCATCGGCTTGTTTGGGACCCAAGGCACGATGGATCCTATTGAATTCAAGGTGGTCTACAGGAATCTGTGGGGTTAGCTCCTGAAACAGCGCAGTGGCGGTAGAATTGAGATCCAAGATGGTTCCTGGAAGGCTCCGGAGTCTCAAGTTGCCTCACCGAGAACGATTCTCTGAGTCCTCTAGGCATAATTTACCTTCCGCTAGCTCAGCTCTGACCTATGTTAATTTCTTCTCGTGAGAATCTACTACCGTGGCGTTTTTGTCCACCTTGTCCTTGAGGTCACCGGGGCGAGATGTAAGGTCTCTAATCTCTTTCTTTAGCTGGTTTGTAAGCTTACTCACAGCCGCATCTAGTTCTTTATGTAGGAGAGCCTTGAAGCAATCGAGCATCAGGGAGTCTTTTGGGGTCCACTCTAAGGCTGGGTCAGAGGAGTGGTAGTCTGATTTCCTGGAGCGGGTATGTGGTCGCGATGCCACTGTTGCATCGGAACAGGAAGAGGCCGAGGACACCATGCTGGATGGGCCGTGACGGCGGCATCTGGAGGATGACAAGACAATATATATATATACACTGTACAGCGCTTCATAATATGTCGGCACTATATAAATACTAAATAATAATAATAATGAAGCCGGTGGGATGGGCGAGCCTTCCCTACTGGAGAGCGAGTGTCGGCTCATTGGAGCACGGGTGCCTAAGGAGACTTCCGCAGCAAAAAGGAGGCTGAGAGAGTCGTCTGGGCAGCTGGGAAAGATTAGCAAGAGAGCAGTCGGTCACGCTGAGCGAGAATAAGAAGCAGCCATCTTCTTAGCGCGCAAGCCACGCCCCCCAGTAATGAAGTATTTCTGCAGAAATCCGATTTCCGAGTTCCGATCGGAAATTCCGATGTCTGATCGGAAATTCGGAAATTTCAATTCCGCAAAATCCAAATGAGCATCCCTAGCGAGAATGGAGCACCAGAAGCGGACACAGCAAAGCCAATGAAAAACCTCCCCTGGAAGTCAGAGAATTCTTTCTCACACGTCCAAAAGAGCAGGTTTCTGCCGAACGGTAAGGTAAAGGCCCGAAACTCACCAGCCCCGTTCCCCATTAAACTCCCTACAAAGCCCGGAAAATTTGGGGCCGCTCAGCCTTACCGTTCGGCAGAAACCTGCAATTTTGTACCCTCAAAACCTAGGCCCCAATGAAAGCCTATGGGGGATTTTAGCACATTTGCACCCCCATAACTCTGGTTTGCAGAGTTTTAGGGAACCCAAAAGTGGAGTGCAAGTACAACAATATGCCTTCTACCAGCATGCCAAATTTTATAAGCCTCAGACTTTGCCAACGGCCATGGCGGCGATTTACGTTTGTCAACGGCACTATTGCCAAAAAACAAGCTTTTGTGACCCCAGGCTATGACCTCTTTGGCCTAGGGGCCCCAAACTCCCCAGTCCTAAACTCCTAAGAGTCCCTACAATGCTAGAAAATTTTTCACTGCTGAGCCATCGTCCTTTGAAAAATGTTGAGATGTTTGAAAGTGAAATAGGAAGCCCAATAAAAGCCAATAGCAAAATCCAGCACATTTGCACCCCCATAACTCTGGTTTGCAGAGTTTTAGGGAACCCAAAAGTGGAGTGCAAGTACAACAATATGCCTTCTACATGCATGCCAAATTTTGTGAGCCTCAGACTTTGCTAACAGCCATGGCGGTGATTTACGTTTGTCACCGGTACCATTGCGAAAAAAACAAGCTTTTGTGACTCTAGGCCATGACCTCTTTGGCCTAGGGGCCCCAAACTCACCAGTCCTGAGCCCCCTAAGAGTCCCTACAATGCCAGAAAATTTGCGATTGCTGAGCCATCATCCTTTGAAGAAATTTGAGATTTTTGACAGTGAAATAGGAAGCCCAATAAAAGCCAATGGCAAAATTCAGTTTTTTTTTCACCTCCATAACTCTGATTGGTTATCACCCACCAATTTTAACAGTTAATAGCAAAGGCCCCTTACACCCTAGCAACACCACATTTGCAGGATATGTTCAAAAGATAGTGGTAAACAATATTAAAAAAAATTAAACTTTTTTTGTGCTGATAGTGGGAAATTTCCCCCCAAAATGATGTAGGGCCCCCCTTCCCGAGCCTCTGTAACCCCTTGTCTTCCATGCAGGCTGGGATAGCCAGAATGCAGAGCCTGGGCGAGTGGGCCTTTGCACCCTGAGCTATATGAGCACGCATGGTCCATGGTATGGGGAGGCCCCGAGGAAGAGGGGCGGCCAAGCAAAAACTTCTGTAGTTACATAGTTACATAGTTATTATGGTTGAAAAAAGACATATGTCCATCGAGTTCAACCAGTTCAAAGTACAACTCCAGCCTGCTTCCTCACATATCCCTGTTGATCCAGAGGAAGGCAAAAAAAAACCTTACAAGGCATGGTCCAATTAGCCCCAAAAGGGGAAAATTCCTTCCCGACTCCAGATGGCAATCAAATAAAAATCCCTAGATCAACATCATTAGGCCTTACCTAGTAATTGTAGCCATGGATGTCTTTCAACGCAAGGAAAGCATCTAAGCTCCCTTTAAATGCAGGTATAGAGTTTGCCATAATGACTTCCTGTGGCAATGCATTCCACATCTTAATCCCTCTTACTGTAAAGAACCCTTTCCTAAATAAATGGCTAAAACGTTTTTCCTCCATGCGCAGATCATGCCCTCTAGTCCTTTGAGAAGGCCTAGGGACAAAAAGCTCATCCGCCAAGCTATTAAATTGCCCTCTGATGTATTTATACATGTTAATTAGATCTCCTCTAAGGCGTCTTTTCTCTAGACTAAATAAACCCAGTTTATCTAACCTTTCTTGGTAAGCGAGACCTTCCATCCCACGTAGGTTTTGTTGCTCGTCTCTGCACCTGCTCTAAAACTGCAATATCTTTTTTGTAATGTGGTGCCCAGAACTGAATTCCATATTCCAGATGTGGCCTTACTAGAGAGTTAAACAGGGGCAATATTATGCTAGCATCTCAAGTTTTTATTTCCCTTTTAATGCATCCCAAAATTTTGTTAGCTTTAGCTGCAGCGGCTTGGCATTGAGTACGATTATTTAACTTGTTGTCGATGAGTACTCCTAAGTCCTTCTCCAAGTTTGATGTCCCCAACTGTATCCCATTTATTTTGTATGGTGCTAGACCATTGGTACAACCAAAATGCATGACTTTACATTTTTCAACATTGAATTTCATCTGCCATTTATGTGCCCATATAGCCATCCTATCCAGATCCTGTTGCAATATGACACTATCTTCCTGAGAGTTGATGTTTCTGCACAATTTTGTATCATCTGCAAAAATAGCAACATTGCTCACTACTGCATCTACTAGGTCATTAATAAATAAATTGAAGAGCACTGGACCCAGTACAGACCCCTGTGGGACCCCACTGCTAACAGTCTCCCATTTTGAGTACGATCCATTGACCACAACTCTTTTTCTGTCCATTAGCCAGTTCCCTATCCATGCACACAGACTCTTCCCCAGTCCTTACATCCTCACCTTTTGCACCAGACTTTTGTGGGGAACAGTGTCAAAGGCCTTTGCAAAGTCCAAGTATATCACATCTACAGCATTCCCAATATCCTTATTAGCATTCACTACCTTATAAAAGCTGAGCATGTTAGTAAAACAGGACCTGTCTTTAGTAAACCCATGTTGATGCTGAGAAATAAGAATATTTTCTACTATGAAGTCATGTATAGTATCTCTTAGTAACCCCTCAAATAGTTTGCATACAACTGATGTTAAGCTTACAGGTCTATAATTTCCTGGATCTGATTTTTTGCCCTTCTTAAATAATGGGAAAACGTGGGCTGTACGCCAATCCACTGGGACTCTGCCAGTTGAAAGAGAGTCACAAAAGATAAGATAAAGGGGTTTATCTATAACTGAACTTAATTCCCTTAGGACCCGAGGATGCATGCCATCCGGGCCAGGTGCCTTGTCTATTTTTAATTTATTTAGTCTTGCCTTCACTTCTTCCTGTGTTAAGTATTTAATATTACAGTTAGAAGATTGAGACTCTTCTGCCTCTGTAATTTGCAACAGTGCTGTTTCCTTTGTGAAGACAGAAGCAAAAAAAAGCATTTAATAACTCTGCCTTACCTTGGTCATCCACCATTAAGTTCCCACCCTCATCCTTTAGGTTCAGGTTTTCAGGTTAACTCACACCACAGATTTTCAATTATATTCAGGTCTGGGGACTGAGATAGCCATTCCAGAATGTTGAACTTGTTCCTCTGCATGAATGTTTTAGTGGATTTTGAGCAGTGTTTAGGGTTGTTGTCTTGTTAAAAGATCCAGCCCCGGCATAGCTTCAGC